>NW_028317815.1:31595000-31916088 GCF_062004578.1 Staurois parvus | reverse complement strand
TGGATATAAATGACAGTGTATGTATCCATAGGTGTGCGCAGGGGGTGTGCCAGGTGTGCTTGGGCACACCCTAATCACTATGCACTGCCCAGGCTTCTCCCCTTGTTGTGCCTTTTTCCCCAGCAGTGCTGCAGACATCCCTCCTCTCCTCTCCCCCGGCTGCTGTGGTGGATGCTTCAGAATGGAGAGTGGGGAAAGGGGCTAGTAAATATATAATTTACTGGCCGCTGTCTTCTCTAAATTAACACGCTCGCTCACTGTGTTCATTCATAACTGAAGAATAGTAAACTGTTTGCTATGCTACAGTTGGTGAATGAACAGAAAGTTGTTCAGCACAGAGCACTTCTCATTCACTCACTCTCCAGTGCAGCTGAGGCTGCAGAGAGAGGCTTGTGTGTGCTTGAGCTTTGAGGTGCACACCCTAATGCAATAGGCTACACACACCTATGCCTTGATCCCAAAAAGAAAAAAAAAAACTCTTGCTGTAACTGTTTAAAAGTGCTGGAATGAGGCTTTCATTTGTTAGTCGAAGTTCATCTAAATCTGCTAGTGAACATTACCTTCTTCCCAGATTGATAATCCTGCTGTCCAAGGGTGGCTCCGTTACTTCTCCAATGAGTGGAGACACCCTAAGAAAGGAAGTGTGTTACTGACTAGATCGCCAGAGGAAAATAAACGAAGACAAAGCCTAAAAAAACAAAACTAATGTAACCACCACATTTAAGGATTAGTAATCTGCAATATATTAAATTATAATTGTTAGGTTTATTTCCAGTTTAATTCACAAATAGTTACAAACATAAGAGGATCATGCAATGAGAACATGTGTAGAGATCTATGTATGTCTATTAGACATGTGCTCGCCGGAAATTCTCATTTCATTTCGGATTCATTATGTTGAACTGATTTCATTTTGGAATGCGTTCTGTATCTTTGGCATTCGTTTCGTATATTCGTTGGTCTGGGTGGATGAAAAAAATTTTGCAATTATTTTGAAAGATTGCTATATATTTGTTTTCACTTTCAGTTTTTCGATTGGATTCGTTATTCATATAGCCAAACTATTTGATGTTTTCAGATGCATAAATAATGCAAACTTCGGAGGCCCCGATTTTTCAAACCTAAGAATTAGACTGTGGAATTGAACTGACTGGCTGAGACAATTGCAAATTTAATTTAAATCACAAATTTACTTGAATCTGAATTATCGAATGAATTAAAAAATTGAATTGGTTTCCCTATGGGCCCAAACTACTATTGTATCATGTGATGTCATCCGAATGAAAGAAATGCATTTGTTAATTTTGTTATAACTTTTCAGATTCATTGACGTTTAGAGATTCATATACATCCGAATCTCCCAAAATTGATTTATTGCAAACTCACATGTCTAATGTCTATAGGTAAGGCCCTTCCTCAGTAACTCTCTAATAATAACTGTAGTGAGAGGTAAGACATCATACATTAGTACATCTCTGAGGCTATGTATACATGTGAATGAGCATCCAGCACCAGTGTAATCTCCATGCCAAGTTCCCCAGACTCCTAAATGCTCCTCTAACAGATGATGGACGAGCAATGAAAACTGAATAAGTCTTCAGCATGCAGTTTCATATAGATGCTGGAAACAAGGTTTCGGGGAAATGTGTATTATGTATCAAAGGGAGACATAGTATATCAAAGAAGTGTTCATACGTATTGAGCCATTCAACTCGGTTCACTTTTTAAAGTGGAATTGCACTGCATCTGAGTACCACAAACTAAAAATGCTATTTAATTACTTTTAATAATCAAAGCAAACTCACCCATCCACCTATATGTCCATGTTTTATTTTGCTGAGAAATCACTTTGAAAAACACTCCCCTGGCATTTCTGGCAGTGGTAATCTTGAGTAAGGGTAGATGATTCATGTATCATTTACTTCCTGGAATCCATCTGCCCTTAGCTCAGGCATAGACTGAGCTTAGATCTTTCCCTCCCCTCCTGAAGACTCCTAGTTTAAAACTAGTAACTATATTTTCCTATCTATTTACTAATGCAGTAAAGATTACAAATATCTCATGTTGATTGGGAGAGTGAAGTTCCACTTGAAGAATCGTTTTATGGGGTTTCAGCAATGTCCAACATGAAAGCACATTTTGTAATACCTGCTAAAGACTGCTCATCACACAGACTCATGACAACTAGACACAGAAACTGAACACTCCAGAAACAAGGTGACAGCTGATAAAGTCAGCATCCATGACACAAACTGAACACTATGCAACAGGGGTCTCCAAACTTTCTAAAGAAAGGGCCAGACTTTAGGGGGCTGGACTGCTGGAAGCCAGAGAAGAAAATGTCCTGGCTTCACTGGGAGTAAACAATGTCCGATTTCTGGAATAAGGGGAGGTATAGTACCCCATCACTGGTGTCAGTGGAAGGAATAGTTCCCCAGCATTGGTGTCAGTGGGAGGAATAGTGCTCATCATTGGTATCAATGGAAGGAATTGCGGCCCATTGTTGGTGTCAGTGGGTGGAATAGTGGTCTGTCATTGGTGTCAGTGAGAGGAACAATTCCCCACCACTGGTGTTAATTGGAATGGTGCCCCATTGTTGGTGTTATTGGAAGGAATTGTATCCTAGCACTGGTGTGAATGAGAGGAATTATGTCCCAATGTAGGTGTCAGTAGAAGGAATGGTGCCCAGCTGCTGGTGTCAGTGGAAGGAATTGTGCCTCATTGTTTGTGTTTTTGGGAGGAATTGTGCCCCATTGTAGGCATCAGCGAGAGAAATAGTGCCCCATCATTGATGTCATTGGGAGGAATAGTGTTGGTGATATTGGGTGAAATTGTATACTATAATTTGTGTAAACAGGAGGATCTGTGCCCCATTGGTGGTGTCAGTGGCAGGAATGATGTCCCATTGATGGAGTTAGTGGATGAACTAGTGCACCAAGGGCCGGATAAAAGCAAGCAAAGGGCCACATCCGGTCCCCAGGTCACAGTTTTGGAGACAACTGCTATAGAACAAAGATGACAGCTGAGATGTTTAGAGAGCAGCCATGACACATAAGTCTGATTTACTAAAACTGGAGAGTGCAAAATCTGGTGCGGCTGTGCATGGTAGCCAATCAGCTTCTAACTTTAGCTTGTTCAATTAAGCTTTGACAAAAAAAACCTGGAAGCTGATTGCTTTCTACGCACCAGATTTTCCACTCACCAGTTTTAATAAATCTCCCTCACAGACCGAACACTACAAAACGATGACATCTGATACTGTCAGAGAGCAATCACGACACTGAGACTGAACACTATAGAACAAAATGACATGATCCCATCAGAGAGAACCCATGACACAGAAACTAAATGCTGCATCGGGCGACTCTCCTGCTTCCAAATCCTGGCTCCCCCTCCAGTCCTGTGTGATTCATAAAAGGCACCTAGCTGCACCATGATGTCACTGTGCACCCTCCCGAGCCCGGCTGACTTCAGAACTGCTCATGCACAGTTCCAAATTTGGCTGACAGCCATTTATTTTTACGTGCAGCCTCCATCTGTAATGGACATTTATGGACAGCTTGCCCTATATTTATAAACTGTCCATAAATTTACGGATGGTTGGCAACCCTGCACAGACAGAGGGCAACCATGACACAGAGACTGAGCAGTACAAAACAAAGATGACAGATGATACTGTCAGAGGGCAACCATGACACATAAACTGAACACTACCGAACAAAGAAGACAGCTTATACAGGCCGAGAATAGCCATAAGTAGACTAGAAATGACCACAACTATATCCAGGGAGAGGCCAAAGCTACAGGTGGTGACCACCACATTAACACAGGTATGGAAAAGAACAAAGAGCAAGCAACACAGCAACAGAATTTGTGGGCCTGTGGAATAATTGTGAAGATTTTTGATGTTTCTGTTCCTTGGCAGCCAAATCCAATATACCGTCTTACTCCCAGATGATGATCACTTTCTCCACACTTGTGGGTGGATGGCTTTATGCTGCATGAGGAATCTCAGGAGTAAGACTAGTCGAGCTTCATGCCCACATTTCATGCTGTCAGCTGTAGGCAGAATACAGGCAGGCATCTTTCTTCAAACAGAACTGCCGAGCTAGAAAACATACTTAGATTTGTATATGCCTGCCAGTTAGACTTTGCCAGTTATAAACAAACTTTATTTTTCAGCACTGTGACTAGTACATATTTGCATATTTTATACAGTATGCTGAGATCCACTTACCTTATCCATCTGTTGCTCTATGGGATTTTTTTATTTTGTATGTCTGCTTACTGAGCAAAATCATTTTAACATTCATTGTTGTGCCTCTTTCTTTGTGTTTTTAAAAATGTCACATGCCAGTATTTAAAAAAAGGAAGTATATACAGTACATTGGTCCACAACCTGCAAAGCCTTAACTGTGCAAAACGTAGGTACATTGAGATGTGCAATGTTTGATGTGACGGCCGGCGTGATGAAATCACCGCGGAGCTAGTTGTCGGCTCCGATCTATTATTTCCCTGTGGAAATATTACATAGACACAGACAACAGATTACGTCATCAGCTTGTTAGTGAAGGCTTATTTTGAGACAATTTGTGGATGCCCTAAAGGTGGTTGGGGGAGGCTGGTATACATTGGGGGGTTTCTATGTTCCCACATGTCTTTTTACTTCGTATATCAGCACAACCCACTATATCCCATCAGCTTGACAAAGGAGTGCACTAGGACGATTATCTCACAGCGCATGCTCAGGAAACGCGTCGCAACGACGCCCGGTGATGTCATCGCGCACACTTTGCACTCCACTGTGTGTTCCAAGCCTCGGTGCCAGGCCCCCTCTATCATGCCAGCCAAAACGCCTGATACTGACAGATGACTGATCATCATCTATTACTGCACACTGTGCTGTTCTCCGTGGTAGACTCCCATTGATGGAATATTGATCTGCCTTTTTCTCTCTACCCTCCTGTAAGTTTCTGTCTTTTATGTGCAATAAACAAAGTTTCAAGTTTACACTTAAGACCATGTACATAAAGAGCATCTGCCAGTATCTTGGGTGGCACCAGTACCGACATCTATGTAGTCATTACTATGCGGTCAGTGGGAGAGTGGGAGAGTGGTAGGTGAGATCTATTTATCCAGTATATTGGCATTCGGAAGTCAACCTGTATGCAAGTAATGTATAAAGGGGAGAGAAAAGGTGTACAATGTGAGGGAGGGAGGGGAGAAAAGAAAAAAAAAGGGAGGGGAAGGGGATGATGGGCCAGAGCACTATGGTAGAATGAAGCTGGGGCGTCTAATAGATACTTGTAGTCAGTGAATCACTGGCACAAATATACAATATATTGCCAAACGTATTGGGACACCCCTCCAAATCATTGGATTCAGGTGTTCCAATCACCTCCATGGTGACAGGTATATAAAATCAAGCACCTAGGCATGAAGACTGCTTCTACAAACATTTGTGTAAGAATGGGTCGCTCTCAGGAGCTCAGTGAATTTAAGCATGGTACTGTTGCCACCTGTGCAATAAGTCCATCCGTGAAATTTCTTTGACACTATATATTCCACGGTCAACTATTAGTGATATTATAACAAAGTGGAAGCAACTGGGAACAACAGCAACTCAGCCATAAAGTTTTAGGCCACGTAAAATGACAGAGCCGGGTCAGCGCATGCTGAAGAAGTTGCCAACTGTCTGCAGAGTCAATAGCTAAAGACCTCCAAACGTCTTGTGGCCTTCAGGTTAGCACAACAACAGTGCATAGAGAGCTTCATAGAATGGGTTTCCATGGCCGAGCAGCTGCATCCAAGCCTTACATCACAAAGGGCAAAGCGTCGGATGCAGTGATGTAAAGCACACCACCACTGGACTCTAGAGCAGTAAAGACGTGATCTCTGGAGTGACGAATCAAGCTTTTCTGTCTTGATATCTGATGGATGTGTCTGGGTTTGGCGGTTGACAGGAGAACAGTACTTGCCTGACTGCATTGCGACAAGTATAAAGTTTTGTGGAGGGGGGATTATGGTGTGGGGTTGTTTTTCAGGGTTTGGGCTTGGCCCCTTAGTTCCAGTGAAGGGAACTCTTAAGGTGTCAGCATACCAAGACAATTTCATGCTCCCAACTTTGTGGGAACAGTTTGGGGATGGCCTCTTCCTATTCCAACATGACAGCGCACCACTGCACAAAGCAAGGACCATGCACAGAGTCCTGACCTCAACTTGATAGAACACCTTTGGGATGAATTAGAGTGGATACTGTGAGCCAGACTTTCTCATTTGACATCAATGCCTGACCTCACAAATGCTCTTCTGGAAGAATGGTCAAACATTCCCTTAGACACACTCCTAGACCTTGTGGACAGCCTTCCCAGAAGAGTTGAAGCTGTTATAGCTGCAAAGGATGGACTAACTCAATATCGGATGCCATTAAAGTTCATGTGCGTGTAAAGGCAGGTGTCCCAATGCTTTTGGCAATATAGTGTAGGAGGCAAACTTCAGAGAGTGTCGGAAGTGGTTCCAACCCGACCAGGTGAGAGTATAATCATCAGATTTACCTGTTTCCCAGGAGACCATGTTTTCCATAAGACAGATGGAGTACATCTCACAGGCCCACACAGCAAAAGAAGGAACAATTGTTTGACGCCAAGCTCTGGCTATCACAGCATGTGCAGAGGTCAAGAAGGGCTAGAGGAGACTCTTCTTATTTTGATTATAGGACCCAGGAATGTGTGGTCAGTTTTTAATAGGAAAGCAGGAGGACTGGCAGGAACATCAGGGATTTCACACAAAGGAAGCTATACAAAGAGAACAGGATAGTTTTTCATGCAAGTAAATGGTAAGCCAGGCACATATCAGGAATGTGAAATGTTGGGTTTAAATATTCTTTAAGGTAAAAAGCATTTTAACTTTAGAACCACTTTAAGTTGCAGGGCATTTAAAGGAGTCTCCACCAGAAAGAATGTTTGTTCCAGAATATATTTAACTCTTTGTCTTGTTTATAAAGGTGCCTTGCATACTAAGCTAGTGTGCTTAACAACGCACCGCCCCCTCCTTCTACCCTTGTCCAAGTATGCTGCACACAAGAGACAAATACCTAGTGAAGTCTGAGTGAAAACATGGAGTGGGACAGTAACAACACTCCTTCCTTTCGCCTTCACTCATTGGGAAATCTGTCCAATGCCTGCATTCTCAGCACACGCTTAACAGTATGGGAGGGCTACAGTACTGTGCTGTGTGGTGCTGTTAGCTTCCCCATAAGAACACCCATAAATTGGGCTTCAGCCTGGGGTGCAGCTGACAGCCAGGGCAAACGGAAGGAAATATTACTTTTATTTCGTAACTGTAGCATGGTTCTAGATAAGACAAAGTGCTACATGCATGTGACAAAAGGAACAGAAGTTATTTTTGGTGAGTCACCTTCTATAAATCAGTATTAAACCCCCCAAAAATGTAATATATTGCAGTTTACCAATCCTAAATCCTTAAAGGTTTTTTACCCTTTATTTGTATCTGATAATCCAGCCAGTAATTTAAGGTGTCTCCATTCTGGATGAAGGAGCAATGAAAACGTCTTTTGGACAGCAGCATTTTCAGTCTGGGGAAAAGGTAGTGTTCGATGCAGTAGCAGATTTAGATGGACTTGGCTAATAAATTGATGCCAAACTACAGCGAACACTTGTTTTTGGGTTTAATGCAGTTTTTAGTAGGTAGCTCATGGTATATATTCCACTAAGGACTCTAGAGTGACTTTTTTTCTAATAATGATAATAATGCTGCATCCTATGAGGTTAAATCTGTGCACAGCGGAATCTATAAGAAAGGAGCAACTTTGAAAAATGTTTACCATTTCTACATTAGTCTCCTGGGACAACCCAGCTGGTAATACGGGAAAAGCTGCGATTAAACAATAGCAGTGATAAATAATTCTCTCCTGTCAGGTAGACCTGTTTGTTAATGTCAATGATTTACCAAGCAGCTCATTTGCTGTTTTTTTTTTCTTCTACAGAATCAAGCATGAGAACATCGTTGCCTTGGAAGATATCTATGAGAGTCCCAGTCATTTGTATCTGGTCATGCAGCTGTGAGTAGATATTAATTACAATTTAGAACAGAAAATGTTCTCAAGTGATATGCAAGATAATTCCCTGCTGATCCTTCAAATTCCACTCATAATAACTCATACATAAAGGTACTGTTTGATAAATAAGCACTGCGCTACTGTCATAGCCTGTAGGTATCATTTGCTTGGTTGCTATGGCTACCACAGCATTGTATACTTTATTTCATTATTCACATAATTAACAGGAATACGTTTGTAGATTTATTTATTTTATTTCAAGTTTGTGACTTTTAACCAGTTGCAATGAAAACCAGTCTTCTTACAAATACCCGATTGTGCGCCTTAGATTTCAGAAAATCTTTTGAAACTGTGTCTTTGGGATTTCCTCTTTTTTATCCCTCTTAAAGCGGAACTAAACCCTCCTTTTCCTATCCTTTCTTGCCAAGGAAGCTGCCATCTTAACCTCTCTTTGATCTGCAACTGCAATGGTATTGCACATGTGATCAGTTATGACACCAGCCATTTGATGGTTTGACAGTTTGGTTGAGAGGACAAGCACATGTGACAGTTACATTCCTGGCATGCTGGGAATGTAACTGTTTTTTTAAACCATTAAATTGTTTATTTCCTCTAATATCTAAACAAATAATTTTCTAGTTGCCATCAATCTGCTTGTCTTAGGTCTCATTCACACAATACGTGCAGAAAAACTGATGGAAACTGAGGCACAGATTTCATTTGCAGAGACATCAGTTTTCATGCTCACTTCAATGAGTTTTATACATGTTGCAGATTCCTGCGCAGAAAAAAATTTGCTTGTGATATTAATGTTGTGGTGTGAACAGGGCACATAGAGAACATTTGATTTTGTGGTGTTCTAGCAGAACACATGCAGAAAAACCATCACCTCTTCGCCATGGTGTGAACAAGACCTTACTCTTTTTACCTGCCATAGAACCCTTAGTCTCCATAAAGTGTATGTCAAGACAAAATAAATACAATACACATGCAGTACACTTCTGCAATATGTGCACATTTCTCCATGTTGTATCGCTTTCAATATTCTGCAAAATACCTGTTGAGAAATGCGTGCGATCCTGTTGTGGGTTGACAACACACAGCATTTTTGTGGAGTGTTGTCAGCCCTACCCAGTGCTTTTCCTAAACTATTCAACCACTCTGACTCTCAGACAGGGCCGGATCTAGCCTACCTGATCTGGGGGTGCAGTAAAAAAAAGTCAGGGGGCATAATGTCAACACTTTGTGTGAGTAACTGATAGTCTGTCACACAGTGTCACGGCTTGGCAAGCACTAGTATGTATTGGGCTGTTATTAAATTAGGATGATTAAACAAAACCTGTGCCCCCTTATATCAGATGTCATAAGAGTCCCCCCTTACATCAAGTGTCCCCATTAGACTCCTCCCTTACATCAGGTGTCCCCAGCGGAGAGCCACCCTATGTCGGGTATCCCCATCAGAGTCCCCCCTTTCAGCAGGTGTCCCCATCAGAGAGCCCTCTTACATCAACTGTTTACATCAGACTGGCTCATGGATCAGAGAATGTACTGTCAGAGACCGGGGGGGGGAGGGGGACAAAACTGGCTCTGGCATCTTAAGTGTGGACACTTGGCTGTAACATCTGCAGCTTCATAGCTGGGTGCCCACTCTGCATGCGAGAGTGGCACTGTGCATTGTGAATGGTCCCACAGTCCTCTGGGACCTGTCACAGGGGAGGAGAACTTCTGCTTCCAATCGTCTAGGTCTTCGCCCCCACTCTACAAAGGTGCAAATCCTTAATGGGGAGCAGGGGACAAGGCCTTAATGTGGAAGATTTGGGTGGAGCTCCACTTTAAATAGTAGAAATCCTTTTGTCACATTGGATGTCACATTACAAACAAGACATACTAAAACAATTTTAAAAATAAAAGAGAATAGTATAGAGAAGCCTAGTAAATTTCACAAGTAGCAGATTTCTTTCTGAGAGGGTATAGAAATAATTAATATCATTCTTGCTTTGAATACACCCCAAATATTTACAGAATAAGTAAACCCCAAGAACCAGAAATTTTATATTTTGTTTATTGGCACAACCTTGCACGACAAAACTCAAATTTTCAATCAACTTTTTTCAAAGGAGACGAGGAGAAAATTGTTGGCCAAATGTTGGCTGCATCCCAATAGATGCAGTCAATAGCCATCAGGGGAGATTCCTTCATCTGCACTATTTAGCATGGATGGAGTAATCTATTTCAGTTTTCTCTACAGGATCTATAGTCAATATGCCTAATCAGCTTCTGTGATCAATGATGTCATCACACATTCTGGGGTCATCCTCCTCTATCACAACAGGACTGCACAACAAAGATGCATTAAATTAAGGAATACTGAACATTATACATTTTTGTCTTAATACTGTATGTGTTAGTATCTTTTGTAATGTTGTGTTTAATGTATAAACCGATGTCAGTTTATTAGTCTAATCCCCTGTTCACATATATGTGAATCAGATGCATTTTGAACTGAAACCGATTCGTATGACATGTGAACCAAAAGGCTTTTCTATAGAGCCGATTCACATACAGTTGTGTTCAAAATATTAGCAGTGTGTTGAAAAAAGTGAATAAAGCTCAAAATCCTTCTAATAGCTTTTATTTCCATACACACAAATGCATTGGGAAAACTACACATTCTATTCCAAATCAAAGCATGAAGAAAAATATATCAAATTTGTGTTGTTCCTTTAAAAAAATTGAAGAAAAGTGAATATTAGACTGTTCAAAAAAATAGCAGTGTTTGTATTCTTCTTTACAAACTCAAACATTCACTATATAAACTGAAAAATGTTTGAAGATTTTGCTTTCCTTTGAATCACTTAATTAATATTTAGTTGTATAAGCACTGTTTCTGAGAACTGCTGTACATCTGTGTTGCATGGAGTCAAGCAACTTCTGGCACCTGTGAACAGGTATTCCAGCCCAGGATGATTGGACTACATTCCACAGTTCTTCTCTATTTCTTGGTTTTGCCTCAGAAACTGCATTTTTGATGTCACCCCACAAGTTTTCTATTGGATTAAGATCCGGGGATTGGGCTGGCCACTCCATAACGTCCATCTTGTTGGTCTGGAACCAAGATGTTGCACATTTACTGGTGTGTTTGGGGTCGTTGTCTTGTTGGAACACCCATTTCAAGGGCATTTCCTCTTCAGCATAAGGCAGCATGACCTCTTCAAGTATTCTGATGTATTCAAACTGATCCATGATCCCTGGTATGCGATAAATAGGCCCAACCACTGTAGTATGAGAAACATCCCCATATCATGATGCTTGCGCAACCATGCTTCACTGTCTTCACAGTGTACTGTGGCTTGAATTCAGTGTTTGGGGGTCATCTGACAAACTGTCTCCAGCCACTAGACCCAGAAAGAACAATCTTAATTTCATCAATCCACAAAATGTTGAGCCATTTCTCTTTAGGCCAGTCAATGTGCTCTTTGGCAAATTGTAACCTCTTCAGCACATGTCTTTTTTTCAACAGTGGGACTTTGCAGGGGCTTCTTGCAGATAGCTTGGCTTCACATAGGCGTCTTCTAATTGTAACAGTACTCACAGGTAACTTTAGACCTTCTTTGAGCTTCCTGGAGCTGATTGTTGGCTGAGTCCTTGCCATTTTGGCTATTCTATCTATTCGAATGGTAGTTTTTCGCTTTCTTCCACGTCTTTCAGGTTTTGTTTGCCATTTTAAAGCATTTGCAATCATTTTAGCTGAGCAGCCTATCATTTTCTGCACTTCTTTATGTTTTCCCCTCTCCGATCAACTTTTTAATCAAGGTACGCTGTTCTTCTGAACAATGTCTGGAACGACCCATTTTCCTCAGAATTTCAGAGAGAAATGCACTGTAACCAGCATGTACAACATTTGCTGCCTTCCTTCCTTAAATAAGGGCAATAATTGCCACCTGTTTTTCAAAGAATGAATGACCTCACTAATAGAACTCCACACTGCTATTATTTTGAACATGCCCCTTTCAATTAGTGATTCAATTACACAGAATCAGCAGCATGCATGTCATGATTGTTGGGTCTGTTGGATTTCTATTACTCTACTACACCTGCTAGTAAATTATTTGCCATGTAGAAATATCATTTCTACCAAAAACAGTGATTGATCAGGTTAGTGATGTCTGACTGCTATTATTTTGAACACAACTGTATGTGCGGGCTGACCACCGTGTGATTTAAAAAAGAGTCAAGTACGATTTTAAGCCGTGTTCAAGTGCAGTTTCCAATGTCATACACTTTAACAATTCGCACCTGAATCTCACCTGAACCGCTGAACGAATTTGCACTGGACAGGGCTTGAAATCATGCTGCAAAGGGGCCCCGCACAATGTGAACTCATGTTTTAAACTGCTTTATTTGATGGTCTGTTTAATTTGTTTGGCCTCTCAGTCACAATGCGTTTAGTATTACCACATGTGTATAGGCTGAGAGAGTAGGCAGGGAGGTGGGTCAGATTGCAAACGAAGAGAAAGCAGCAACATCCATATGTTGTGCTCCTGCTTTCCCCCTGTCATGGGGGAGGGCAGGGTGCCCTGGTGTTCACCATCCTAGTTCCAAGAGAGAGAAGAGAGAACCATGGAGCCAGTTTACCCCTCTGTTTCCCCCATCCTAGGTCATGAACATAAACCCATTTAACTGCAGGGACAAAAGCAGCCACTGGCAGGGCCTGGGACCAAGAGTCTGTTACATGACTGAACTATGTTGTTCTATTGGAGCCATGATTGGTTGAAGCTAAAAGAATGCCACATGTGAGGAGCTCGCCACCCACCAACACTTTCATAGGGGACCCAAACTTCCACTTCTGCAAGGCTGATCAGGTTCCAGTCATGAAGCCCATCTATGCTCCAATGATAGCACTTGGCTCAGTAAGGTTTATTCAGCCATTCAAGAATTACAACTTGTTCCTGTCTGGAGACCGCATATCTCTGACATGTTTGACTTGTGGTCTTAGTCATAGAGATGGGGAAGGTCTGAAGAAAGGGTACTTACTTCTTTAATTAAATAATATAGAATAGAATATATGAATAAGCCTTAGTAAGCTGAGTGGTGAATGAATTGTGCACAACCCAGGGGCACACCAGTCTGAGGTGCATCTGAAGCCAAGCGCTTTTTTGCATGTTCTGTTTTTAATTAGGCTGATCTATGCTTGTGAAACAAGCAAAAAAGGTGATGGCATGATTTTTAAACTGGGCCCTACCATGGCGGTACCATACATTTCAGTGGTCGCAAACAAAAATACAGTTGGTGGAGGTGTGAGGGTGCCAGTAAGAAATAATGGCACCTGTGCACAACTGCAAAAGGCAATGCATTTTTTGTATGTTGCAGGAAAACACTCGATATCACATTTTACCGCACTGCGCCTGGTGTGAAAAAACCCTAAAATGTAGTTTTGTAAGGCAGTGTTTAGTGGTCCATAGGTTGTAAATCTCCCCCCCCCCGTAGGTTGTAAATCCCCCCCCCCCCCCCAACACCCATCCTTCCCCCAAAAAATACCCCATCTAGCACTTATCCCCCGTCCTGACACAAACCCCCTCAGTAGTATTCCTCCTTGCTAACCAAAAAAACCCCTTCCTAAATCCCCCCTCTAGCATAACCCCCCTTCCCCCCCACACACACAAATACTTCCTCTTTGCCCATGACACAAAGCCCTGTACAAGCCCTTCCCTTAGCAGCCAATGACGTCATCGGTTGGGTGGCTTTCACAGCTTTCACTTTTGTCGGCAAAAGTACAGATAACAGAATAGAGGGGGAGAGAGCCCGGAGGAGGAATGGTAGGATCACAGAGCTCTGAGGATGAAGGCATGACCTTCGAAACGCGCCAGCTGTACTGAGTGTCTACCCCCATGATGGGATTCGCACTGGCCTCTTGTCTCTGAAGTCCCTTGGAGGACTTACATGCCTGTTTTATTTGCTGTTTGTGAGTACCATTCTTTTACTAATAAATTTTGGTTACTGAGGTAATGCGCAAGGTTGGTGCGCTTCTTGTTGATAAACACCTCTATTCACCAGAAGTGCATCTGCATGCACCTGTCTCTCTTTGCTCTTCATGAAGCTGCTGTCCTCTCTTTGTGTTCCTGTGAAGGGCCCCATCTTTGACACATTATATTTATCCATCATGTCTGTGCCAAATTGACTGAAAAATCATGCAGGAATTTGGCCCTGTAATAGGCACCATGTTCTCCAAGATGGCCACCTGGAACCCACTGCTGAGGACAAGTCAGTCATCTGCAGGGTACCTGCTAGTGATTAAAAGACAGCAGTGATCATGTGACCACCAGGGGCGGACTGACAACTCATGGGGCCCCCGGGCAATAGGGGATCATGGGGCCCCTGTGTCCTTGCCCAAACTCAAAAAAGCCCCTACTTTCCCCGGGCCCTCGGGCAGTGCCCGAGTTTCCAAATGGTCAGTCCACCCCTGGTGACCACTTTATTCTGTGTATACTGAGTGATCTCTGGGACACAGACACACATGGCATCACTCAGCGGACTCCTTGGGGAGGTGGGCTGAAGCAAAAGATGACGCACCACCTGCTACATGTGTACTTCAGAAGTCCTTCCCCTACTGAGTGGTCTACAGCTGCATTTCCTGACCTGTAAACCTTATATGGGACATACAATTTTCTGTAGGGTATAAATGCCTTTTATAGCTATGTGAAATGTAGCAAGTACAATAGAGAAATACTTGTTAAGAGTACATTTTTGTACTTGGCGTCCAGCTGAAATGTTTTCCATGTAGAAACATTTATTGTAATCATTGACACCCACACAAATTATTGGTGAAGCACTTGACTGCTCTGAACTAAATTGTTTCATAAGCGCACTTCAATACACTTCTACTCCTGCTGTGCTTGTCAGTTTCTTATTATGCCTGCAGATAGTAAGCACCTTCAGAATAAAAGATCAGCCTGTCTCGCATCATTTTCTACCTGAAGCTCTTATGTTTAATAAACAAAACGCACCTTGTATTTCATGGCATTGTGCTAATTCAGCATGCAGTATTCACTTATGTTAGCTTTTTGTTAAAATATACATTTGATTCAAGAATCGACCAAAGAAAAACAATAAAGTGTGTTTGCATGCTGCCTTTGGAACTGTGTGTTATTTATTTAGAGCATGAGTCCAGCCAACAATAAAAATATACAAATAAATGGCCATTGTTCCTTACCCACCTCCAGATAAAAAAAAACATGCAGGGAAACAAGAGCGGGAGACTACTAGCTAGGTCTTTACATTCTAAAAGAGCAACGCTGCTGATCCACTCCATTTGGGACAGGGCAGGTGTGCTTTATCAGGATTCAAAGGCGATTGCTCCTCAATTCCAGACATATTATGAGTCTCTATACAATCTGCAGTCTAACCATCCATCCCATGAAGCTTTGGCTCTTAGACAAAAATGATCGCCTTTCTGGCTAAACATGGCCCTCCGGCACTGTCACCAGAGCAAGCTCAAAGCTTGGAGGTCCCTCTTTCTGTAAAAGAATTGGACCTGGCTCTAAAACAGAAGAAATCGGGCAAGAGCCCTAGCCCAGATGGGATTCCAGTCCAATATTATAAATGTTTTTATCCGGTCTTGGCCCCACGTTTTTTGAAAGCGTTTAACTTCCTCATAGACTCCCCTAACTCCCCTCAAGCTTTCCTGGAGGCTCACATCACTCTCATCCCGAAACCTGGTAAAGAGGCGACGGGGTTGAGAACTATAGACCTATTTCTTAGATTAATGTGGACCTAAAATTATATGCAAGAATTTTGGCCAATAGGCTTTTACCTTTTCTGATGGGATGGATAGGTTTGGATCAGTTGGGTTTTGTTCCAGGCAGAGAGGTGAGGGACAACACTATTAGGGCCCTTAATGTCCACCACTGGCTGACAGTTTCAGGTCAGCAGGGGTTTTTCTGTCCATGGACCCCGAAAAGGCGTTTGATAGAGTGGCCTAGGATTACATGGAATTGAATCTGCGCTTTCTAGGTATACGACATAAGTTCTGCTCTAGAGTAATGTCTTTGTACGTTTCACCTCGGGCAAGTGTGCGCACCAGTGGCCACCTATTGGACTCCTTCCAGATACACAACGGCACGAGACAGAGCTGCCTGCTCTCGCTGATCCTCTTTATTCTTACCCTGGAACCCTTCCTTCGGTCTCTTTGAGCCAATTCCTTGATACATAGGGTCCGGTCGCAGAGAGAAGAGGTAAAATTAGCTGCCTTTGTGGATGATTTATTGCTGTTTCTGACCGAACCCTGTTCTTCCCTGCCTGAACTACTACCGGAATTGGATCATTTTCAGTCCCTTTCAAACCTGTCCATCAATCACTACAAATCCCATGCTCTTAACATATCTCTGTTAGTCAAGGAAGTATCCTACTGTACGTGCCACTTTATCTTCACTTGGAGAAAAAGACATGATAACATACCTGGGAAACCAATTATTTGGTTTGTGGGACCCATATAAATTTAACTTTCAAGCACTCCTGTCTAAAATAATTAGGGACCTTAGCAAGTGGGATTGGTCTTGCTATTCATGGTTTGGCAGAGCGGCCATTCTTACAATTAATGTGCTGCCGTATCTCCTGTACTTCTTTCAGACTGTTCCCATAGCCTTACCTGCTGATTTTTTCCCTTCCTTAAAACATGCCATGCTTACGTTTCTCTGGCAAAAGAAATCTCATAGACTTAATTGCGCTTTGCTGACTATGCATAGAGCTGGAATAGGCCTACCGGATCTCAAATAAATACCACTGGGCCTGCCATTTGGCTAGGGTGGTTGATTGGTCTGTTCATGACCGGGTTAAGTCCTGGGTCCTTGTGGAACAACTGTTTTCCAAGATACCCCTTCACGCTCTACCTTGGATACCCTCAGCACAAGTGAATCTGGCATCAAAACCCCACCCTCTTCTCAGATTGACCCTCCAAATTTTTTGGCTGACTTGCAAATCATACTCTGTCTCGTCGATCTCTGGGCCTCTTACACCTTTATGGTGTAACCCAGACTTTCCTTCTGGTGCCTCTGGTAACTTCCTCTTGGGCAACTGGCCCAAAGTAATGTTGAGGGTCCTCCACTTCTTTGATAGAGGGCGAGTCTTAGACTGCTCAGCCCTCTCTATGCAAGACCCAGATGAACAAATACCTTTATGGGTGTACTTTCACGTTAGACATTTTCTTAATGCACCCTTAACTCATGTCGTATTTGTCCACACTAGAACAGCCTTCTAAATTGTCTGCTCTTCGGAGCAGCCTCAGGCCCATATGATCTCCTCCATCTACTCATCTCTCTTTCCCACTGTGTCACTCTTGGGCGCTACTAAGTCATTGGTGATGCACATGATAAATGCTGCTAGAATGTGCATCCCTGTTCATTGGCATATGGACCAAGCTCCCACGGTGGTTGAGTGGTTCCGGCACATTAACAAAATCAAGAACATGGAGGAACTGATACATGTCTCTCAAGAGAGGATCATGCATGTTCACACAGTATGGACATGTTGGCTTCATTATCAAACTCTGAAAGCCTGAATATACTGACTTTCTCCACTCCATGAGTATGCAGCCCTAACTAGCACATATGTTTGGGGTCCATTGGAAGATCCGCTGGTGGCAGTGTGTCACCTTTTCTCTGCCCCACTAGGGGGAGTGATGTATGAGAGCATACCCCTCCCTCCCCCCTTTCAACATCACCCTTTCTCTTCCTGTTCCTTCCCTCTGCCTTATGTCCTCTCTTCCCCCTCCCCTTTACCTTCTTTCCCCTCTCCCTCTTCCCTCTTTGGCATCAACTCAAATCGCCGTGTTTGGAGGAGGAGGAATGCTGCCTATGACCCCCAAGAACACCATCCCAACTGTCAAACATGGTGGAAAAATTCTGCTTTGGGGGTGTTTTTATGCTAAGGGGACAGGACAACTGCAACGCATCAAAGGGAGGATGGACGGGGCAATGTACCATCAAATCTTGGGTGAGAACCTTCTTCCCTCAGCCAGGGCACTGAAAATGGATCGTGGATGGGTGTTCCAGCATGACAATGACCCAAAACACATGGCCAAGGCAACAAAGGAGTGGCTCAAGAAGAAGCACATTAAGGTCCTGGAGTGGCCTGGCCAGTCTCCAGACCTTAAACCGATTGAAAATCTGTGGAGGGAGCTGAAAGTTCGAGTTGCCAAACGTCAGCCACCAAACCTTAATGACTTGGAGAGGATCTGCCAAGAGGAGTGGGCCAAAATCCCTCCCGCGATGTGTGCAAACCTGGTGGCCAACTACAGAAAATGTCTGACATCTGTGATTCCCAACAAGGGATTTGCCACCAAGTACTAAGTCAAGTTTTGTGAAGGAGATTTAATACTTATTTCCCTCATGAACGTGCAAATCAGTGCATTATTTGTTAGACATGCATTTCTTTTGAATTTTTTGTTGCTATTCTGTCTCTCAGTGTTACAATACACCTAGCATTCGAGTTTTAGACTGCTCATTTCTTTGTGAGTGGGCAAACATTCAAAATCAGCAGGGGATCAAATAGTTATTTCCTTCACTGTAACAGTTGATCAGTTGTAGACATCCTCTTGTTGTGACCACTTCAAATCATCACAGTATATCAGGTGAGCCACTCTCCCCTTTAGACACTTCACGCACCAGAAATATTTGCCTGATCTGCTCAAAGGCATATGCATAATTCACACAGATCTCTTTCTCCTTAATAAGCAGTTCCCACAGCGGCTTGAATCAATCTCTAAAACTCAAGGGGGAAAACAAAGCAAGCCACATAGCGTAATCCTGTTTTGACCATTTATTGGATTCAAGCAAACCCCCCTTTAAAATTACATGCACAAGATATCAGAATAAAATAAGCATATAAAATCATCCACAGTCAGTATATGTTCGTAAGGAGGATGTGAATGGCATCTCACCACACTTCTGCGATCTGCAACCTGCATCACTTCCAGATTGCAGGGTGTCTTCTCTTCCGGCCAACATGCTGACATCACGTATGGTCATGCTCTGACACGTCATCACAACTTCTTCTGAGAGTGCCACCACAACCCTCAGAGGAAGTCGTGATGACGAAACGCCTCAAGGCATGACCATATGTGACATCAGTACGTTGGCTGGAAGTGGCAACGATGGCTGGAAGTGACTTTACAAACATGTACTGACTGTGGATGATTGTATATGCTTATTTTATTCTGATATCTTGTGCATGTAATTTTAAAGGGGGTTTGGTTGAATTCAATAAATGGTCAAAGCGGGATTACGCTATGTGGCTCACTTTGTTTTCCCCCTTGAGTTTTAGAGTTTGATTCAAGCCACTGTGGGAGCTGCTTATTAAGGAGGAAGGGATCGGTGTAGAATTATGCATATGCCTTTGAGCCGGTCAGGCAAATATTTCTGGTGAGTGAGGTGTCTGGAGAGAAGAGTGGCTCACCAGGTACACTGTGGTGATTTGAAGTGGCCACAACAAGAGGATGTTCACAACTGATAAACTGTTATAAGAGGAAGTTCAGTGGTGGACTTGCACTCTATCACCTGGTGGTGGAAATATATACATATATATAAAAATACACTATAGCTTTATTGTATATTGAACACTCCTGTGCAGTTGTATCCTAATTTTGAGGTTAGATGGGGGAGCACTATCATATAAGGAATTGCTGTGAACCAATAACTCGTGCACATTTATTGAATGGTCTATTATTTTTAAAACAGTGCCCACCACTTATTTGTTTGCCCATTCACCAGTAATCCACTAAGTGTGTGGTATTACTACATTAGTGTTTTTTTTAGCATTTGTTACCAAGCGGTCTTTTACTGGCCCATTAGATACCATACACATGGTAAACATAACAAAAGGGCACCCAAATTTGACAGGTACCCTCTTACACTTCCAGTGTGGTCGCCTAAGGTGATCGGAAGCAGAAGTTGTCCTCCCCCCTCGCTCCCTGTAGTCTTCACACAACTAGAGCTGTTTTTTTTTGGTCATATTTGATCATTTGAGTGATATTGATTGATCTGAGTGAAAGTTATAGCGTCTACAAACTTTGGTATATATATACTGAATTTGTTTTTAATACTGCTAATTGCGGTGATCAGCAATTCATACTGAATTTTTATTTTAATACTGCTAATTGCGGTGATCAGCAACTCATAGTGTTGCAGGCAATCTGACACTAACTGACATTGGATAGGAACTGAATAACTGACACTGACATCACCAGTGACACTAATACAGTAATCAGTGATAATACTATACTATGGGGTTGATTTACTAAACCTGGAGAGTGCAAAATCTGGTGAAGCTGTGAATAGAAAAGAATCGGCTTCCAGATTTTTTTGTCAAAGCTTAATCAAACAAGCTGAAATTAGAAGCTGATTGGCTACCATGCACAGCTGCATTAGATTTTGCACTCTCCAGTTTTGGTAAATCAGCCCCACTGTCACTGTTCTAATGATATTGGCTGGGAAGGGGTTAAGATCTCAGGGTGATTAAGGGGTAAGTGCATGCCTAACTAGTGTTAATTTGTGTAATGGGTGCTGGTTTATTTTTTACTAAAAATCTCTTTGTTTCTTCTCCCTACTTTGCAGGGAGAAGAAACAGAGATAGTTTCCTCTGTACAGAACCCTGTGTTGATTGTCAACATAGGGCTCTGGGCTGTGATTGGACACAGCTGATCAGCAGGTCCCGGCCATGAATCATTGGCCACAACCTGCTGATAAACTCCCGCTGTGAACAATCACAGTGGGAGTGGGAGGCGCCCTGTACCTGGGAAAGGCCAGCAACATACAGGTAAGTCACTGGCCTGTACGGACCACCCATCTGCAGTACATTGTGGATGGATGTCCTGAGGTGACTCTGTTACTTGCACAAAGATCCTGAACAAAGCTGTACCTGTCTAAGAATAAAGTGAATCATTTTTCTACTGTTGCCTGTATCACAAAACGCTCCATTGTAGATAAATCTGCTAAAACTGACAATTCTGGGAGTGCGCTGTGCTCATTGGTTCTTCCAGAACACCTGTGCGTCACTATTGTGTCATGCAGTGAGGTGAAGGTTGGATGAAGACGAGAAGCTTGGCTGGACAACAGATCAGTCTATGAAGAGCTGGTGTTGGTGAGCAGTGGAGAATTCCTTTACCACTGTGTGGCCTTCAGCAACAGAAAAGGAAAGGAATTGTTTTTTTTCTTTTACAGGTACAGCTTTGTTCAGGAACTTTATGTAATCAAAATGGGAATTAAGAGAAACTTCAGGAATAAAATCCTTTATGTGATGTCAATTTTTCTTGTACCAGAAAATCACACACAAGATAAGTAATTCCCTGATTACAAGCGTATGGACCTGGCAAAATGTCCATTACATTTGAAAGGTCTGGAGAGATCAAATCAACCCGCATACTGTTGTGCATATGCAGTATATTTCCAGTTTCAAGCAGCCTGTCTTCCATTTTGTATCAGGCCAGCCATAATGTAGAGTATCGAGGGGGTCAGAAATATGTAGGTATGGCTAAAAACTTGCAGCATGGGTTAAAATTGGTTCTTTCCAACCCAGCTGACAATTGTCAATTAATTTCCTGTCTTGCATGTGTAAATTACTTTAATAACATCCTTTGTGCCGAGTACAAATGTCCTTTTAATAAGACAAATGCTTCACTGGCAAGAATTACTTCATAAAGGTGTACACAATGAAACAGGTTCCTGTTTTCTGGATATCATCTTGAGTAGACAGATGTATCTTTATAATACAGCAAGCGTATGATATGAGAGTTGGCTTTGTTAGGGTGGGAGAACATGTTTTAGGTGATCCTAAAGACACCTGTTCCTTTAACATCCTATTTCCCCTGTGTTTATGTCAAAATGCAGCCACATTCTAGTTGTACATGATATAAAGTGAAGCAGTGTAGTATACATTGTTGTTGTCCTATGGGTTGTTACAATAACTCTGTACTGCCCACAAGAAGCAGTTACTACAAGGTGCCCTATCATACATTTACTGTGTTCCCTACAAAGTGCCTGCCCTTACCTTCACTTCACTCCCTACAATGTACCTATTCTTTCCTTCACTGCATTCCCTACATTGTATCTGCCCTTACCTTCATTTCACTCCCTACAATGTTCCTACTCTTTCCTTCACTGTATTCCCTACATTGTACCTGCCCTTACCTTCATTTCACTCCCTACACTGCATTCCCTACATTGTACCTGCCCTTACCTTCATTTCACTCCCTACAATGTACCTACTCTTTCCTTCGCTGCATTCCCTACATTGTACCTGCCCTTCCCTTCATGCCCTTACCGTAAAGTGGGGTTGAGCTCAAAAGTGGAAGCTCTGCTTTTCTGCCTCCACCCCCCCTCCGCTACATTTGGCACCTTTTTGGGAGGGAAGGGGTGACTGGGTTTTGACAAGTACCTGCTCCAACTTCCAGCTCAGCTTGCCGCTGTGAATTTTTGGCCCCCCTGCACAGCCCAGTCCCAGAGGACTGCGGCCCATTCACAAAGTGCAGTGGGGTGTGGACACTGCTGCACGCATGGACAGGTAAGTGCCCAATATTAAAAGTCAGCAGCTACAGTGTTTGTAGCTGCTGACTTTTAATTTTTTTTTGGGGGGGGGGAGGTGGCGGGGGCCAGAACTCCACTTTAACTGCACTCCTTACCTACTCTTACCTTCACTGTATTCCCTACATTGTACCTGCCCTTACCATAACTGCACTCCCTACAATTTGTCTGTTGTTACCTACGCTGCATTCCTTACAATGTGCTCACTCTTACCTCCACTTCAGTCCTTACAATGTGCCCGCTCTTACCTCCACTTCAGTCCTTACAATGTGCCCACTCTTACCTCCACTTCAGTCCTTACAATGTGCCCACTCTTACCTCCACTTCAGTCCTTACAATGTGCCCACTCTTACCTCCACTTCAGTCCCTACAATGTGCCCGCTCTTACCTTCACTTCAGTCCCTACAATGTGCCCACTCTTACCTTCACTTCGGTCCCTACAATGTGCTCGCTCTTACCTTCACTCCAGTCCCTATAATGTGCCTGCTCTTACCTTCACCACATTCCCTACAATATGTCTGATCTTACCTTCACCGCATTCCTCAAAATGTGCCCACTCTTACATTCACTGCATTTCCTATTATGTGCCCACTCTTACATTCACTGCATTTCCTAATATGTGCCCACTCTTACATTCACTGCATTTCCTATTATGTGCCCACTCTTACATTCACTGCATTTCCTATTATGTGCCCACTCTTACATTCACTGCATTTCCTATTATGTGCACACTCTTACATTCACTGCATTTCCTATTACTGTATGTGCACACTCTTACATTCACTGCATTTCCTATAATGTGCCTACTCTTACCTTCACCATACTTCCCCCTCCTTCCTGAACTGCTGCTGGAGACCCGAGAGAAATCAAGTGTTTTCAGGAATGGGGTACACAAAGAAATTCCCTACTTCCCCCTCCTACCATGCAGTGTTTGGTGCCTGAGTTTTCTATAAGTGGGCCTGATTACTGTCACATAGTGGAACAGCAGTAATTGGCCCTTTGCAAAAGTTGGCTTTTAGAAATTCTGTATTTTCATATGATTTTGAGGAACCTCAGCAGTGGTAGGAGAAAGCAGGAGCATGTTCTAGTTTAACAGGATGGGTAAGTGGCAGAATGGTTATACAGAGAGTTATAAAGAAAACTGCATGAACATGAACTTTTCACAGCAATGTCAGAGTGATTCCATCAGGGCAACATAGGGCCACATAGCATAGTCTCCATAAGACTCTATAACAACAGACAGTCTAGCTGATAATCGTTACATCAGTATAACAGTTCAAAACACAGTTACTTGTGATTGTACTCATAGACAGCATCAATCACAATGAAGTCCAGGGTAGTAACACAGGCAAACGGTTTAAGGGATCCGCAGCCCAAGCTTGAGCTGCCACCCCACTGGAACTGGGCCACTCTAGTAACAATTAGGGACAGGCTGCCCACAGTAGCAGGGTCTTCCAGAACCCTTGTCTGCACACCAGTTCTGATAATCGAGGGTCCTTCACCTGGCTGCAGATCCCTTGCCCAACTATTTCTGCCCCATCAGGTTTGGCCTTTCTGAGCTTCCTAGAGAGGGAAGCAGAGAAACTTAAATTTCCAGGGCTTGTTCAGGAACCCAATGTAGTGGGGGAAATGGAGTTAAAGGAGCTTGCACCTGCATCTGAGCATGCTGAGTATAATATTTGTGTGATTTTAACATTGTTGGGTAGAGCATTTGATTACAGGGCTTCTATAAGAGAATGTGCAGCAGCAATACTATGCTCAAGAGCATTACATCTTATCATACTTGTAAATTGGACATGTATGACTCCAAGGCAGTGCAAGCATTAATCTTGTTCCTGCCACAGGCTAGGTAGGTCTTAGGCAGCATGCATTGCACAGAGCTGGACTGAAAGACCATAACCAAAGTTAGAATTTTACGGTCTTGCATTTTGATATGTCACGCATGAACCTCACATAGACAGGAAGCATGTTCTGTCACAGCTCAGTGGAGTATACTTAGGTGCTAATTTAGCCAGTAATATTGTAAATTATGATTTTTTATTTCATTTACCTAAAAGTCATTTGTGCTTCCAATAAGAAAATAATTATTAACCTAGAATATTGCATAACTAAGCAATGTTGTCAGTTTTGCCTCAGTTTACGTCATTATGGTATGCTTTTCCAAATACGCATTTCTGAAAAAAACTGGACTACAAAATTTTGTATTGCAAAAATGGATACCCATTCACATGTACATGTTTTTATATTTAATTTTTTGAAATGCAAAGGCATCAACAATTTTAATCCTCTTACCTTGTTTGATGAGTTATCCTTAATAAACATACTTAAACACCCAGCAAATGTTATTCTGATGTGACTCCTCAGGACACTAGGTCCTGCGGCACCGTATTTTCCTCTTACATCATCATGACCTATGTGTTATCAGGGGGCCAGCTGCAAGAACCAGAATGAGACCACAGGCCCTCTGATGACATGTATGCACTGCAGTTTGCCATCAGAAGGATGGCTTCAAGAATCAGGAAGGTCTCTGGCCCCTGATTCCAAACGCACTTTCTGTAGATTGTCTCAAAGCTTTCTGGGATTCCATGATATGAGTATCCCTGGAGGCTGCGGACAGCTGGGGGTATGTCTAGGTGAGAAGTGGGGAACCACTTATATAAAAATTCAGTTACAAAAAAAGTATCTGCTTTTGTGTGAAAGGAGGGGGGGGAGGAGCATAGTTAAGAAAATTGGGTAACAAGAATGAAGGTCCGCATTAAGCTCTTTTACTTCTAATCTGCCAGTAGACAATAGGTGGAGCAAAGCAAGCTCTAGTATTGATTAGGATCTGATATAGACTGAAATTTTACATTTGATAACATTGAGCTGTACATTGTCCAGGAACCAAATTAGAGAGTTTATTCAATTTACTTGAATTTAGATTCCTGCATTATTATATCACAATGTAGCTCTCAGAGTCAGTAGGTGGGCAGTAGGAGTGTACTTCCTGCAGCTTGTGATATGGACATTTCTTTTTTTCCTGCTTCTTGCATCACCAACTATACTCAAACAAGGTAGGTTTGAGTCTAACTGTTGGCTGTAAGAAATTTTTTCATATTGGTTTATTTTACATTAGATTTTTTGTTCGTTATAAGGCAGCAAAGAGACTAGTGTGAGTGTTCCAACATCAGCAGTAGGTGAGTTCCAGGATCACAAGACTAAAAGGAGTGGGGTAAACTACTCAACAGATAGTCTATTCTACCCATATGCATCTCAAGCTGTAATTTTCAGTTTTGACCATAGCAAATGTAGGTTTATTTAGCTATGCCAGTAGAAGTGTATCAGCTTCTACTGGCCTGTTTTTACCTGTTTGATTCTCTGTAAAGTGCTGAATATCCCCATATGTTACACTTGTCTGTCAGCTTTTACAGTCATTATGTTTAAGGCTGGCCATACACTATTCAATTTCTTGAGATTTTTGCTTTAGATTTACCAAAAACCATATAATATGAGGTCAAACCCAAACAACACTTTCAGTTGTATCCAATTAAGCAGGCTCTTGCACTACACAGTTAAAGATAAATCTAAAGAAAGTTGGGCAGAAATTGGACAGAAAATGGTATAGTGTATGGCCAGCCTAAGTCACTGTTGCCATAACTAGGTATAGAAGCTTGATCCTAGATGGTGAATGAAGGTACACCAGCTGACAGAAATCACCAAAGTTCCAGCTGTAGTCATCATCATAGCCCAAAATCTATCACATGCAGTAGGCAGGAGTCTGCTTTGACTTCTGCTGGGGTTGTGGTGTTGAGTGGAGCCATGGGTATTGATAGCATGGGACTTGGAATACAGTGTTTCATTTTTAACTGGGGCATAAGAAGTGTTCACTTGAGTTTATATTACTTTTTCCTTGCTGGATTGTACCTGACCTGCTTCTGAGTATGAAACCTTTGTACAATAACCCAAAGACAGAAACACATACAAAACAGAACATTTTGTTTTTCGTATTTCCGCCTAATATTAAAATAGTATTCACTAAAAATGCCATAATATTTATAACCATGAAAGTATCTCAAATACAAATTTATGGTCACATTCTAGATGAACATTTAGGCCATTATGTAAAGTCAACTGCAGAGGTATCACTTCCCTTTTCTCTAGCCCTTCTATTGAAATAGTTTTCTTGTCCTTAGACTTAAAAATAGCAAAATATAGCCGATTGGGTTCTTGAAGCCAAATCCATATGACCACACAATCAGAACTATATTCTTATGAACCCTTATTTCTGCCCATTCCTGGAGATCATTCCTAATGTAAGTGTTTTAGTATTTTCCTGAGTTTCCTTAATGTAACAGGCACGCTGTCAGTCCTTTTTTGGCAAAAAGATGGAGATGTGGAGATGCCGACCTTTCTTTTATGTACCATCTTGAAACAAAAAGGGCACTGGGAATTGTAGTCTTGTGAGCAGCCTCAGGACACTGTATTTGCTGTTGAACTGCATTTCCCAGAGGGCCTGGGGCACAGGTGGGGTTACAGGGGTTGCATATAAAAAGAAATACCCGGGAAGAGAATGGGGAGTTACTGCCTTGCGATAGTCGCAGTAAGAAGTCAGAGTTCTGGGTTGAAACAGAGCTGTCAGCCATCTGTACTGGCTTTTAGGTTGCCACAGGAGAGACTGTTCCATCGACCTACTATACGAGTTCTGCTCTGCTGCCTTCAGGTTACCACAGGAGACTCAGCACCACGGATGTACGATACCAGTCCCGCTCTGCTGCTGCCAGGTTGTCACAAGTGAACAAAATACTTGTTTACGCCAATATAGGTTAGGTCATCGGCACTGACAAATGTAAGCTAAAAGTCCATATATAAAATGTCCATAATTCAGGGAAAAGATAATGATAATCCACTTGGGCAGCTGGTCCTAAGAGCCGAAGAAAAACTCTGAATGCACACAGGGCTAGGAAACAGAAACAGCGCATCTAAGTGCAGTATCAGGGAGTCGTTTATTGTAAAAACAAGAGGCTCACAAATGGCCACTCACATGTAGGAAGAAAAAGGCAAGCACATCTGTGAGATAGCAGGGTCTCTGCTGGCTGGTCTCCTCACTGCTGTCATCTCACACCTCCGCCTGTAGGTTGGTATGCACCTATTCTTGATGGGATGTGGAAGGACCTAGCACTCAGACCGGAAGTCATTGTGGGCCAGAAGTGATGCAATGTGTTTCCGAGCATGTGCAACACACTGGGAGGTGTGCAATACTCTCCTTTCTCAAGCTGATTGACAGAGATGATGGTTGGATCATTTATAGCAGGAGCACACATAATTATTAACTCCTTAAGGGCCAGGAAACATGATAAGCGGCAATACAATCGGCATTAGATACACAATGACACAGATAACACAGGTTACAATCTATGCAGTCATCAATAAATAAAGCAAACAGACAATTAAATACGAAAGGTTGTCAATGCTTAACATCAGTGACAATGCCAAATATTGACAGTAGTGAGAAGAAAAACACTATATAGGATGAGTAAGTGTGAGTCATTTTAGGAAATATAAGTGATGAACTAATATATGTGTCTCTCTCATAGGAACAAATAAGTATATAAACGATATACACCATAAAATGTACTACAATATGTCACTATAAGTACCTACAGAAAATGGACCAGTTTTCACACCCAGACAGATTAATAATTCTAAAAATCCAATTTATTGAGAATATTAAAGTATGGAATATTGTTACAGTTATGGCCAATTTGAAAAAAAATAGCTACTGTAGACAGATGGAAGAATGGTTTAAAGGACATTTAGGGATGATTTATTTGGGGATGGTATTAATTTCAATTTCCTCATTTAAACCTCCCGAGGACAGGGTATCTAGGATAAAAATCCAAAATGTTTCCTGTTGACATAACTTGGTAAAATGTTCTCCTTCTAAGAGATCTTTAGGCATTGCTTCGATAATCCACATAAAAAGTCCAGGTGTGGACTTTTGGTGTACCTCCACAAAATGTCAGGGTACACGATGTTTGTTGCTGCTGTTTTCAATGTAGTGGCGGTGTTCCCCAGAGCGTTGTCTCAGTGGGTGAATGGTGTGGCCAACATAAAAAATCCCACAGGGACAAATCAAGCAGTATACTACAAATTCTGTAGAGCAAATGTAAAAGTCGTTGAAAGAATAGGTTTTGCCTTTGATTCTGCATCATTAGCCTACTGTGACAGTCCTGCAGCACTTCAGAGAGATCTACATCTGCTATTCATCTGAGGGGCCCTGCCACCATCACCACGGTCTGTCCACCTGAACCGGGAGCTGGTGAGTGGGTAATTGACCCACCATTGTTCTTTTGCTGACACTGTATGCACCCAGAAGAGAGCTAAGTCATATTCACATTCCGCAAATCTCTGTTGGAATTTCCCAGTTACCAATTTTCCTGCCTGACCAGTTATCTGCTTTAAACTATAGCTTATACTTGACCCAATTTGCTGTCCTTCACAATAACATACCAATGCATAATTTCCATCTCACTGTGTGCAGGATTGCTAACCCTCAGCGCACCAATGACACTAAGGGCCCTACCGTAGCTGGTGGAGACTATGTAGTCCTTACATCTAATTCAGCTGTTTGCTCACTGTTCTGTTTGCAAGGAAGAGCCTAGGCCTAGCTCCCTTGTCATAGGTCGCACAAGCAACTTTGCCCTATACTCTTGCTAAGTTTAACCACCTGTTGCCTGCTGTCGCACACTAAGTGGGGAAAGCTACAGTTCATGCTGCAAGTTCCATTCATGAATCTTTGTGCACATTGTCAGTGTATTGCTGGTGTTGTTATATACTGTGTTGTATTACCCCATTTACTTGCTTTTCAATAGATAATATATACAGTTATCTACTGCAAAGCTTCAAGTTTGCTTTCAGAGTGACCTTAAGCTACACTGAAATTGCAAATTTATTTTGTCTAGGGTGGTGTAACCTGAGGTGTCAGAGGGGTTAAGACCTTTAGCTGTGTCAGGGTAAAAACAGAGGATACCATTCACTAGCGGCTCCCATTCACTAGCGGCTCCTACGGGAGTAGCGCTTCATTAATATTCCCTTGCAGTTCTATACATTAGATAAGCAAGCAATCTCTGATGTTATTACTTATAAATGTTTGGGCATATCAGAGAAAGTTATAGATACACTGTATATTGGCTTAATTACTAAAGTGTATCTAAATCCAAAGTTACATTTTTGAGTGATGGTAAGCGTTTACAACCTCTGATATGTCTTTATTGCTGTCAGTGTACCTGCTAAGGACAATAACTGTATCTATTTGTTCATGTGACCACTGTCATCCGGAATGAAAGTGAGAGAAAATCCAAAAGTTTGAGTTGCCACCAGAACAGAAATAGAGGGGAAGTCTTTTGAATGGTTTCAATGACAACTGTCTAAGAGAGTATTTCCCTCACTTAGAGATTCCCTCTCACTCCGTGTTGTGTCTACTTGATAGCAAATGAAGGGATATCTTTTGAATAAGACAAGATTTTGGCGTTAGACTTTGATATGTTGAATGTTTAAATATTTTTTTTTTAAAGAAGTGTAGGAGCTGAAAAAATAAACACACATACTCACCTCTAAGGCTGTAGCATCAGTCCAATGCTGCATCTGTCCCCCCAAAAACTGAGTGATCACACGACCACTGATCACTCAGTTCTTGATATTCTATGATTAGAGAATGTTGACTGTCAGTCACTACTTTCTGCTCACTGGAGCACCAGGATGGAGAGGGGGCAGGTGTGGCTGGCTCAGGCTCTCAGCAACACACTGAGAGGCTGCGCCAGCTGCCAGGAAGGCATCTGGGGAGGATCCTGACATTATTGTCGGGATTATTCCAGAGACAGGAGCAGCTCTGTGACATCAGTCGTCAGCAGGTTTTAGCCCATTGTCTGCTGATTCTGGATCACAGGAGTGCACTTCTGTGACCCACAAGAGGAGTATGACCAATAAGGCTGTGGCCATACTTTTAATTTTAAGATAGAGTAGCTTCGTAGTTTAGCATTCATAGTGCAGCATTCCATATAATTAGAAAAGAATTACTAATCTTTTCATCTAAAAATTGGTTTGTATAGGTAACTTCTCCACTGTATCGATGAAAGAGACACTTTGTATTTTTGTGATGAAAGTGAGGACATCATACAACCTTCTTTCTGTTTTAATTGCAATAAACTATACTAAATAAGTGAGATGATTTATCTTATCAGCATACCAATTCCTATTGTTATAACATAAATGGATTCAAAGGAATCCAAATTTGTTATCTTTTTCATCCTTTTATCATCTCTATTAGCATTAATTTTTCTTAAAGAGCTTTTAAGCTTTTTTAGATATCCAAATCTGTGTCTTTAGATATAAAAATAAGAAATCAGACCGCTCATATTCAAAAATTTGTCCAGTATTTTGGTGTGTTCCAAATTAATATGAGACACTTTTTACAGTATCATTTTCTGTAAAGCTTTGAATGACTACTGACTCTAATGACCATAAAGTGAATCTGTCATAAAAAAAGCAACACCCCCCAGCATGTAGAAACAACAGTCCCCACCTACCGTTCGCAACGGTCTGCCAAGGTGTACGATATCCAACAGATGTAACACATGACTGCTGCTCTCAGGAACAAGGCAGAGGAACATAATACACGCTGGCAATATTGGAACATGTTTTACTTCTTGGATAAATATTTAACCTATTCTTAAATTGAGGTTGCTCCTTTTTGGAGCTTGACTCCTTGGGGTTTATTTACTAAAGCTGGAGAGTCCAAAATCAGACTCCCTTCTGCATAGAAACCAATCAGCTTCCAGGTTTCATTGCCAAAGCTTCATTGAACAAGTTGAGGTTAGAAGCTGATTGGTTTCTATGCAGAAGGGAGTCTGATTTTGGACTCTCCAGCTTTAGTAAATAAACCCCCTTGTGTCATCAATTCTGCCATACCCTCCCCCTCTACCTCCTTCCTTATTCTTGTATTTTCCCCCCCCCCCCCTTTTTTTTTTACTTCTTTCATTTTCTTTTTTCCCCATTCTGGACACACTGGGTATCTACTCTTCCACTCTAAAATAATGGAAAATACTACCCGTTATGCACTAACTGCAAGGCACGAGTGCTCCGAGGCCAGGGAATGGTGTCCCTTACCACAGTTCACTGTCCCACCCCTACCTTATAGTGGTATTGTGTCTATAGGTTGTACTATTGTCTTGGTATGAACATGTTAGTCCTGTCCTCCTACAAGTTTTCTGCCACAATGCAGTGTAGTTTTTCTATGGGTTTTTTGGCCCTTAGACTTTAGTTACATCATGTGACTGTGGTGGTCCATGGTATATTATGTTGTTAGTGTATTTCACATTCTTGTCTATATGCATATTTCTATTGATGGATGTCAACAAGATTGTATTGCCTTGTCATACTCTTATCTTTGGTTGCATACCTCTAAGGGCTTGTTCACACTTGACTGTTTTTCCAACTCTTGCCAAACGCCCCTATAGCGTTTGACAAGCGTTGGTCCGGCGTTTGCGGAGCATTTTCAACGCTCCGCAAACGCCACATGTGTGGTTTTGCGGCAGTTGCTAGGCATTTGCCAAGCATTAAAAACGCCCCACAAATGCCTATAATGAAGTTTGAATGATGTTACCGCTCCGCAAACGCCCCACAACCGCGTTGCAACTGCACCGCGAACGTCGGCCGGGCGTTTGCGGAGCGGCACCATAGACTTGAATAGGAGGCTTCAACTCCTCCTGACTCGACCAGAGGTGTCCGTTTTGACTCGAAGCAATGAGATGCTAATGCTCCTATTTGAACCGCACCATGTACTGCAATGTGCAGAATTTTACCAGGTGTTTGGGAAACGGTAAAAACGCTTCCCAAACGCCTGTCTGCCGCTTGCTAACAAGGCTAGTGTGAATGTAGCCTAAATAGCTAAATAAAGAATTAAAATAAATAAATAAAAAAATACCGTTCTGCTGTGCCTGTCAATGCCCAGGTTAATGTTATGAAGTAATGCATTAATTCTGCGTGCAGCCGTATTGAGTAACTATCAACTTCATCCAGGGACAGAGTGTTATCAAATTCCTCTGCCCCACGCAGTTTGTGGTGCATTTTTGGAGCAGCACCATTCATTTTGAATGGGCCTCCCTCTGCTCCAAAAACACAACAAAGAAGCTCATGTACCAAACTTTGGCAAATTTGGCATTGCTTGTTTTGCTGCAATTTTTGTGCATGACAATCGTGGCAAAATTGAACCACATTTGGGGTGCCATTAAGAAATAATGGCACCACAAGCGCGTTGTACGTTGTGCTGCAAATGCTGGAATTGCAATTCCAGTACGCTCAGGTGTGAACAGAACCTAAGTGACTGACAGAGAGGGGAACCTCTCTTATAGGGCTCTGAAAGGGTCACTAAGCAATTTGTTCAGACATCCCAAGGAAGTTGACTGATTGGAAGCAAGTGGGTGTTACCCACAAATGGGAGAGATTCCAGTCAGTCAGGGATCCTGTGTAGACCAGTGCTGCATTGGTAGCATGTGTGAGGACAGATGAGGAGCATATGTTGGGTCCTGTCTGGTCTAAGCAGATAGTCTGGTGAACCAGACTGAGATGTCTAAGGAAAGTGAGATAAATCATCTTATGCTATCTGATTGTGTTGATGAATACAAGTGGACTGAAGGCCCCAAAAATAAACTTTGGTGTGGTACCCTTCAGTGCATGGTCCCATACAAATCTGTCCTGCCTTTCCTGAGCAGCATGATCAGACAGTCCACCCCCTCCCTGCAGATTGTTCATTCATAAAAGTGAAAGATCACTCAGTGCTGCCCCTTGGAGAGACAGCAGAGTCTCAGTGTTGACTGTACCCCCCCCCCTCCCCACAGGAATGCCCATAAATTGGGCTTCAGATTAGGGTGGAGCGACAGCCAGCATTACCATAAATAAAGAGAAACTTTTGCTCTGCAGTAGGGCTGCCAAACAGGACCAAATGCTATATGCACTTGGTCCTGTGGGGGATTAAATAAATGTTTTGAAAGTATAAAGAGGGAATCTGACTGCTGAATAGCAGACGTTAAGTACAGGTAAACCTGATGACATGAACCACATTCAAAATGTGCAAAACTTTGTCCCCTGTCATCTGAGGATTTGGACAGAAGGATGGTAGTACAATATCCTGGTTAAGATGGAACAAACAAACCACCTTATGCAAAAAGGACAGCTGGTCCTAAAAACCATGTTGTCCTAGTGGAGTATCAGGAATGGCTCCTTGCAGAAAAGAGCAGCCATTTCCGAAACTCTGCAAGCCAAAGTAAAGGCCAAAATTACTTTCCAGGTCAGAAGGCCTAAATGAATATCCTGAAAGAGTTAAGATGAAGATTACTGCAAAATAGAAAGTACCAGTTTAGGGTGCAAAGATGTCAGTGGAGTTTTAACTGGAGGAGCAACGTGCATAACACCTAGAACAAAATCCCACACCAGAGAATATGAAGCAGAGAATAGCCAAGGTCAATTTTTGACCCTTGACCACACTCAAGGCCAGTCCCTAATCTACTGCTGATTGAAGGAAAGCCAGAATATAACTAATCACATCCCGGACCTCCCATCAGGAGAAAAAAGATTTCCAGGATCTGTTGCAAATTTTCCTGGAACTCGCCTTGCTATCCTTAAACAGGGTAGAAATGACCATCTCCTTCAGATGCTGGCAAAAACTGGTGTCTGGCGTATCAGGGAGGGGTTATATCTGTGAGGGAGCTTTGTTTTTTTTCTTTGCCAGTATCCAAACACCTCAGCATATCCCTTTCATTATGAATTTGAAGATGCTTTGTGTCCCAGGAAGTACAAAAAAGAAAACATCAGTTGCTTAGTGCAATAGTAGTGCACAGCAATGCAACGATATTTCTGTGCATGAAAATCAGTGTCCAAAACAATCCTTAATGTCCAACGCTTTTCACCTGACATCATTAGGAGCACACTGGATTGTTTGTGGACAATTGGAGATCGATTTACTAAAACTGGAGAGTGCAAAATCGAGTGCAGCTGTGCATAGTAGCCAACGTCAGCTTTTTAAATTAATCTTTGACCAAAGATCCTGGAAGCTGATTTCTATGCAGAACTGAACCAGATTATGCACTCTCCAGTTTTAGTAAATCAACCCATTGGTGAGCTTCATGCTGTTGGGAATGACTTTAAAAATTGCATTTTTTTTTAATGTGATATAAATGTTTCTAAGGCTCCATGTACACTGCAGCTGATGAACTCACATTCAGGAGCTTTTCTGCATTTTTTTCAGCAGCCTCTGAACTCTCCCTAATGTTTTCCTATGTGTCCATGTACACATCATCGTTTACAGGCAGTTGAGTTTACAGTAGTTTTTTTTAATGCACCAAACTTCGGTTCAGGAGTAGATTTTATCACCGTTTCAAACGCCAAATGCTTGTAAAGGGTTTGCGTTTGGAAAAAACTTTTAACTTTTCCATTTCCAGATGCTGTCCAGAGCCTTTTTTTTCATCATGAAACATGCATTCAAAGCGTCTTCCCAGTACTCAAATGGACCTGGTACACCATACTTTGAGGTTTCACATGAAACAAAATATGTTAGACACTGCTGCAATAATTTCTACACAGAAATGAGCTGGAACACATCCAAACACCACAAAAAAAGAAAAAAAAAAAGACAGCTAATCTCAACAAATACTGCTTTCTCTGCTTCTGCTCTCTCTATTCCTCTGAAAATGGCTGAAATAGTTAATTTTTTACTGTTTTTCAGTGCATTCTGGGCATTTTGGAAGGTCTCCTGAGGTTATCTTTAAAAAACTAAATATTAAAAATTCACTTGTGAGCCAATGAGGTGTATAATAAACAGCTTCTATCAATACGATTGCAGGCTATCTTGCTCACCCTCATAAATGTGAGTTATCAGTGCATGCAAATGAAGAAAATATAGATGCCGTGCTCTATCAAGACCTATTACCTGTATATAGTATAAAAACTGAATTTGCATTAAATCTCTAATAGCTGCATGATCTCTTATGTGTAACCATACATGATTGTAATGCCAATCAATACCCAAACATGTGTTAATAATAATGAATAAATTAATTAGAAAAAATATTTTTTTTTCTTTTTTTTTTTCTTTTATAGCACCAATTTTGATATATATTTTTCTAATTCATTTATTCATTATTATTAACACATGTTTGCGTATTGATTGGCATTGCAATTATGGTTACACATAAGAGATCATGCAGCTATTAGAGATTTAATGCAAATACAGTTTTTATACTATATACAGGTAATAGGTCTTGATAGAGCGCGGCATCTACATTTTCTTCATTTGTATCTTTAAAAAACGCTTCTAAACGCAAACACGCATAAACGCGGTATGCAAGTGCAGCTAAACAGACGTTTTTTAACCTACATTTTCCAGCAGTCAGTTTCCATCGTTCAGAAGTGTTTTCCAAACGTCCCGTGTACATGTAGCCTAGCTTTTTGTTTGAATCAGTGTGCTGCTATTTGCTGTGACTTTGTTTTGTTTTGCTATTTGCTGTGTTTTTTGTTTATTTTATGTACGGATATATTTCTTCTTGTGTATCTATTATATTCTATCGACTCATCTGTGTTTTCTGAGCTACTATCGGAGCACTTTAGCACTTCAGTTGTAATCCTAACAGCACAGTAAGAAGTGTTACAGTACATAATATGAATTATATTTCTGCTTTACAATTCCCTATTAACAACCAACTTAACTTGACAATTGTTTCTAATTTATGCAGCACCAGTACAAGGATACGAGTGTCTGCTAAGCCTCAATGGTCGCTGTTCACTCTTCTATTCTTTATTTTATCATAGCATGTTAAGGACCTTTATCACATCCTGCTTTACAGTCTAGTTTGTTAAATCCATTCATTTGAACAGTGAACACAGTGCCATTACTACAATGCATCCACTTGGAAACAAACTATCACTATTATATCCACATCAGCATAATGTCATCATGTCCATGAGGTTGTTGAATGAGTAAGAAATTAATGTTTTATTCAGGAAAGTGCCATTTGAGCAATAATTATATTAATCTGTCTTTTCATAATACAGTGCCATTGCACTCATTTCTTATATAATGATGTCTACTATTGCGTCACGTTTTTATCCTTTAAAGATAGTTCCCTTACTCTTTGACTTGCTAATTGATAAATGATTCATGCTCAAAAGCTCACCCAATTAGATTTTATGCTGCTATGGTTTAAAATAGACGGTTCCATATTTTAGGTCACTTTTCAAGATGTGAAGGAAAAATCAAGGAGAAAATGTTGGTATTGATTTTTCTTTCTGTCTTTGTCTATATTTGTTGCCTGACGTGGAGACTGTGTGTTAAAACAGACATAAAGAATGAATAGATTATAGGGTCAAAAGGGACATAGAGGCATGACAGAATGATAATCTGGAGGGGCAGACAAAAGTGGAAGGGGCAGACAGAAGTGGAGAAGCCAGTTGAGTGTTTTTATTGCAACATGTGCAATATTGTGCAAAAATTTAATTACAAAGCAACTCCCAAACTGTTCGATGTACAGTTTAAAAGTAGAAGAAAATGGGAGCAGGGAGTTAAAAAAGGTTTACTGTAGTAATTTTAATAGAGCCTGTAAACAGGTGAGGATGGCAATTTTAGTTGGAGCTGTATCCCTACCCACTGCTTACAGTTAGATTGAGCCGTACATGCAATGGTCCCAGCTATGTGAACATCTGCTGGACTGAACTGTTTTGCCAAATACAATACAAAGCCTTTAATACCCAATTTACACTTAAGCATTTTTCTGCTTCCTCGTGCCTGACTATGCTTTACTAAGGTTGACTGTGCAGAATCTCATGCTTTCTAATTGTCTCTGTTCACACTTTAAGCCCTCATGTACACTTGATGTTTTTACAGCAGCTGTTTTTGGCTTTTGGTGTTTTTTTCTACAGCCAGTAAACCCCCCAGCATGTTACCCTATGTGTCCATGCACACATAAACTGTAATCAACGTTTTTTGGCTAAAAAAAACCCTCAAGACTAATGGGTTTCTAGAGAAGTTTTTTAGCTGTAAAAACTCTCTAACGCTGAACAAAATGCATCAAAACACAGTAAAATGCTGCAAACCAGCGTTTTTGGACTTTTTTTTGTAAAAAAAAAAGATAAAAACGCAAACGCGAGAAAATGCCGCTATTCACGCCAAAACGCCACTAAACGCTAATGCAAAAATGCTAAAAGAAGCTGAAAAACTCACGTTTTTAACATGACTTTATACAGCTAAGGTTACCAGCGTTATCAAAATGTCAAGTGTGCATGAGGGCTAAGCAATGTCTATAACAGAAAAGCATGGTGCTGCAACCCCTAGCAAACTCCCAGTGTGGCAGGACCGCAGGCGGACAAGCTGTCAGTAGAAACATCTAAACAATAAAAGGTCAGCACCCAGGAGTATAATGCACATAAAATCTTTTTTTAATACATACTCATAGGGTTACAAAGGGATCCAGTACACAAACTGATGCTGATGTGTTTTCACTCTTACGTCATGTCGTGTGGCTCCCGCCTTGGGGGGGGGGGGGTAGATCATCCCCACAAACTACTGGAGAGGGAGGTAAGATGGATATTTACATTGCAGATTAGGGTCCCACAGTGGTTAAACCTCAGGTGGGACATAGATCTGCATCTATGATAGTTCTCTCTCTTCAGCTGGGTACTTGCTCCATTCTTCTGTTTCTTCCCCTGAGTTGCCAGTTACACTCTTCGAGCTTTTCATTTGTGGTTTCATTTATTTATCCATTTATTTATTTATTTGTCATTATAGCTTGATACTTTTTTGGGTTTTTTTTGTTTTATAACATTTGTATTTGAATGATTGCTTCTCTTCTTTTTTGCCCTACACTCTTAAGCCCTACAAACAAAAAAGCACAAAAAGTTTTTTTTTTCCGTATTCAGGCGCTTTTTGGTCCCAAAGACTTCAATTGAAATGTCTGTGCGATCTGTGCCTTTTTTACACATTTTTACACCTGAAGAACTTTCCGCTTCCCTTTGTCCAGACCAGGAAAACAAACTCCTGAAGCTTGATACACGTGCAAAAATGTCTGTAAAACGCATGTAACATGCCTGTAACACATGTAAAAAAAAACACTTCGAAATCACCAGGAATACACTTTGCTCATCTGTGAATGCAGACTAATGTCCAATTTCAGCCCAGATCTCTTTTTAATAGGTTTTGAAAAAGTAAACACTGATAAACCATTATTACTCTCCGTGACTCCGTTGGGGGGATTTTGTCTAATTTCTTGCCCCTCTGAAAGCCTGTAACAACAGGGCATGATATGAGTGGAATGGTTGTCACAGAGACAGAAATCAAATACAGTAATAATAGCATGACACATGTTCCAACCCTTACCCATTTTACTGAAATAATGTATTTATTGTATTTATTTATTTATTTATTTTTGCTGTCTTTGTTCCCACTGAAGAAATTTGCTTCCTCTCCCCAATGGGAATACAGACTGTAATTAAAAACTTGGCAGAGGTTCCTTCTCCATTCTGTCCAAAACAAAATCCTTTTTGGCTGGAGTTGGGCATTAAGATCCTATTCTAATGTCCTATTAGGATCCTCTGCAATGTGCAGCACAAGTGCAAAGATCACCTGAGCAGGCATGGCTCGTGGCCTTTTCAATGGTCATCTGTACCTGATTCTTTTCTGTTCATGGTCACGCAGTGGCCTAGTGGTTAGCACTGATGGCTTGCAGCACTTGGGTGCTAGTTTTAAACCTCATCCAGGACACTATCTGCATGAGGTTTGTATGTTCTCCCTGTGTTTTTATTGGTTTCCTCCACACTCCAAAGACAGGACAGTAAGTTATTTGTCCCTTATCTAAATTGGCCTTAGCATGTGTGTACAGATTAACTATGCATATGTGTTATCATATTCTTTCTGCTGTTATATATTATTGCTGCTCCCAAAGCTGAGCAATTGATTAGGGTTGAGGAAAGATCCGGAAAACAATTAAAAAAAAAGTTGCAAAAAAAATATCTATGGAAAAGGCTCTTGTGTGTGTTAGACATGGTGCTTGTAGCAATTGTGCACACAGAGATGGACGCGGGCCTCCATTTTGTTAAGAATTTTCTATGCTATACCATTTCTCACTCCCAAAGCAGGCTGCCCCCTCCATCTTGTAGATCTCTCATCCCCCTCCCTCTCTGTTGGGTGACATGTGGCCTGAGTGCTGAGAGAGGTCACAGGCAGCCAAAACACAGCAGGGAGCTCCGAGCTATAAAACCCCTAAGGGAGCTGGGGCCTAGCTGTCTAAGAAACTGTGCAATCTGGCATATCGTAAAAGTGTAAACCGAGTCCCTCACTGAGTTCAAAGACATTCCAGAGCTGTAATCAACTAGACACCACATTCAAAAATCCATTTTCCCCCTATGATTTCATATCTTGGAATATGAGGGACTTACACAAAAAACAGGCAAATCTTCAGATTTGTCACGGTAAGACAAAACGTTTAGTATATTACATTCCCTAGCTGAGATCAATAGGAGAGCAGAAAATAAAATCTCCTTAATCATCCCAGCAGGTATGTTATATGTCATATGTAGATCTTCCGCAGACAATTCTGCATATTAATCTACATGTGGGTGATGTTACAAGTACCTAGGAAAAGTTATGGGCCAAAATATAAGCTATGAGAGTTTCTGATTATAACTTAAGTTTCTACCTACACTTCCCTCCCCAAAAAGAGACCATTGTTACTACTCCAAAGAGACACCCTGCTGGGATTTGCTAGAAAAAGGCTGTTATGCTTGGAGTTGTGTTTGTGTGTGAGAGAAGAAGATCTCCCAACCTTAACATCAAAATTACAGAGGGAGATCAAAAGCATCCTTGAGCTCATAAGACTTGAAACTGCTTAAACCAAGGCGGATTGGCAAGTACTTTAACCCTTTAAATTCCTTTCTGTTTTCTCTTTTCTGTGCTATTGTTCTCTGTATATTTATATATATATATATATTGGCTACATCTGTTTCTGTAAATATTTTTATTGCACCCTTTTGACCTTTTAGTAATAAATCTTTCTTTCTGAAAGTGTTGAATGGTTTCTAAAGCTCTTTAATGCAACTTACGAATTCCTGCCGCTGAAGAGCGCTACTATGTGTGTTTAACCCTCTGTATAACCTGCCTGCGGTGACAGTGGTATACAGATGATTATTTCAACCATCATAGTGTTATTGCTGAGATTGCCGAGTTTCCTTTTTCTCCATACAAAAAGGAGGAGGTAGTAGTGTGAAGGGTTAATTGCGTAATTAACCTGACCCAGTAACAATCTCTTCCAGGCTGCCGGTACACATACTGTGGCCCATTAGCTGAAAAATCTGTGCGCAGGGCGCACGTGACAACGCGGTTTTAGATTGGCTAGTCCTTCAGTCACTAGTTTGGTAAGAAGGGCAGGGGTCTGACTCCGCAATCGTCACAATGCTCAGAGATCTGGCCATAGAATCGCTTAGAGTCAGACTAAACTGATATATGCCTACATTCTGTTTCAGTTTACCTGCTGAAATAGCAGCAATAAAAGGGGGCAAGAAGCCCTTAGGATTGACATTCTGGGGTGTTCTGAACTGATAATGTTCTAAGGCAGGGGTGTCAAACTGGCGGCCCTCCAGCTGTTGCGAAACTACAAGTCCTATCATGCCTCTACCTTTGGGAGTTATGCTTGTAGCTGTCAGCCTTGCAATGCCTCATGGGACTTGTAGTTTGGCGACAGCTGGAGGGCCGCCAGTTTGACACTTGTGTTCTAAGGCCTGGTTCACACCAACCGCTGTATTGCAGTGCAGCAGCTGATGTGCAGTGCAGTGCGGGTGTGCTTAGCACAGTGATGATGCACTGAGCTGGGTAAATCATACTGTCTCCTTTTTTTTTTTTAAATATAACTTTATTGAGATGTGACAAAGACACAGTGAATTGCCTCTCACCACGCTGCGCTCAGAAAACCTACTGCATGCAATATTTTTTCTCAGCGCACTATGCCTGCACACCACCACAATGCAGTGGTGTGAACCGAGCACATAGAAGACAAGGCATTTTGCTTTATCCATGTGCTGAGACTGTGTTAGAATAGCCGCCCAATGCCATCCCACCACATTTAGTGTGAATATACCCTCACTACACATACCACTTATATGAAGCTAATGTCTTACTACATTAACCCTTTTGTAGCCACTGAGGATTCTGTATCTTTTTGCACACGTTTAAAAAATAATTTTAGTTCTGAAGATAAGCTAAAACCCCCAAATATGATATATTTTATGAAAGCAGACACGGTAGCTCCAATTTTTTTATGTTAGACAATATTTGCGTAACGGTTTATCAAACGCAAATTTGTATTAAAAAATACACTAACGTTAATTTTAGGGCAAATGCAATGTATTACCCAATTTTTTGTTAACATATAAAAACAAGGTTGTGCCAAGGAAAAAAAGATAACAAACATGTCAAGCTTTAAAATTGCAAGCACCCACAGAATGAGGATGCACTGCAGTACTATGTATTTTCTATAGGTCACGCTTTAAAAACCCCTACTGCTCATTGCTTTAGGCTGCATTCACACATTTTGTGTTTTGTAGCTTGAAGCTCCAAGCTCCAAAAAGCTCAAACTTAAAAAAATTATTGTTCTCTATGGTGCCTGTTCACACCTGATCTAGTGAACAGGCACCATAAAGAACAACTGATTTTTTAAAGTTTGAGCTTTTATGGAGCTTCAAGCTACAAAACGCTTAAGTGTGAATGCAGCCTTAGAGGTAACCACAGCTATTGGCCCTGGAATTATTGCAGTCACTAAGATGTACACAGCAATATGTAAGGGCAGCACAGTGGCTAAATGGTTAGCATTTCCACTTGGCAGTACTAGGGTGGTTGGTTCAAATCCAAACCCCGGCACCACCTGCCTGAAGTTTCCATGTTCTCCCTGTACCTGCGTGGGTTTCCTCCAGGTACTCCAGCTTCCTCCCACACATGCTGGTAGGTTAATTGTATCCTGTCAAAATTGGTCCTAGTATGTGTATGTATTAATTTAAGTCATGGACTTTAGATTGTACACCCCTTGAGGGTTAGGGACTGATATGAATATACAATATATATATATGTAAAGTGCTGCGTAAATTGATGGCGCTATAAGTACCTGTAATATAAATAAAATAAATGTTTTTTTTACATAGGCAGATCACGTTCTATTAGTAGCAGGGAAAGTGGCAACCAAAACCAGAAGTGTGGTTAAACACGTCATTTCTGGGTTCTTTGCTGCGTAGGGAGATCACCAAATTAATGTTCGCTGCTCTCCCTCCCCTCCACCCGGTGACGGGTGCTGTGACAGCCGCGAGTGTGTTGACCCCTTCCCGCTTCCACTAATGTATGACATACGGTGGTGGCAGTAAAAAGGTTAAAAGTACCGAGTAGAGTTCTTCTGTAAGAATGCTCTGACTTTACAAGCTCCCCATCTGAGATTCCTTTCTGTCCGTGTCCTAAGAAAACAGTGACTGTTAATCCATTTTTCCTTTAGTGACATACTGACGTTTTATTAATGCAAGGCTGAATACAAAACACTGTAAATGACAGCTAATCTAACATGAACATGGGGAATTTGTCTGATATTATGAGTGTTTCACTGTAGGCATATTTAATGCGCTGTTGCAGTACTTAACTTGCTATTGCAGTCACTAATTGGCCCAGGAGCTCAGATTATTGATCTTTGAGACTAATTATGCTTCTCTTGGCCTTTCGGAGCAAACACCACATATCCTTTAAAGGGAATTGAGTAAGGCAGCCGAGCATATAGATATCCTTTCATTAGCAATGATTTCTGGAAATGTTCGGCCGTGGTGAGTAATTCCTGTACAGTCAGACCATCACCGTGACACTAGAGAGTGCTGAGAGGACAGCAGTCATTGCAGCCGTCTGTCACATGAGAATGTGTCAGGAACTCTCAGTACCCTACTGCGAAACCACTGTACGAGACATCAGAACAAGAGGGTACCAGAAGGTGAAAGAACTTTATCAGTATCAGCTAATAGATACAAACACTGACAAATGAGTAAGTGCAGTGCCAGTGAAGGAAAATATAAACATGGTATGCTGTTAGACTGAATCCTGAATAACCACTTGCCCTCCAGAGGATTTACCCCCCTTCATGACCAGGACATATTTTGCGATACTGTGCTGGGTTACTTTAACTGACAATTGCCCAGTCATGCAATGCTGTACATACATTTAATTTGTCCTTTTTTCCCACAAATAGAGCTTTCTTTTGGTGGTATTTGATCACCTCTGTGTTTTTTACTTTTTGCGCTATAAACAGAAAATACCGACAATTTTGAAAAAAAAATAACAATATTTTTGACTTTTTGCTATAAAACATGCCCATTAAAAAAAAGTTTTAAATTCACATTTCGTCATAAATTTAGGTCAAAATGTATTCTGCTACATGTCTTCGCTAAAAAAAATCCCAATACATGTAACTTTATTGGTGTACATGAAAGTTATAGCGTCTACAAATGGTGGTATAGATACTGGAATTTTTATTTAAATTTTTTTATACTAGTAATGGCGGCGTTCAGCGGGACTGCGGCAGGCATTCTGACACTGGGTGTGAACTGACTGACTGCCACTGACATCCCAATGATGCTAATACAGTGATCGGTGCTAATAAAAAGCACTGACACTGTACTAATGACACTGGGCAGGAAGGGGTTAACATCTGGGGCGATCAAAGGGTTAACTGCGTGCTATGCTGTGTTTACAACATGTGCTCTGTGTTTTTCTTGGGAAACATGCTGCTGTGTATTTCTCTGCATAGCAGAGAAATACACAGCAGCATGTTGCTGGCAGGAGAAAAATCTGTATTGTTTACACACAGTTCTCTCCCATCAGTGATACTTGGCGATCGCCAGGTGCCGGCTGCGAATCTCCGGCTGGGACCCGGTGATTGACATCTTTATCCGCCTACAGCGGCGCGGGTAGGGTGGCACGCAAAAATATAGAGTATACCATAGATGCAGCTACAAACTTATAAACACTGCCATCTACTGGTTGAAGAATATATCTCTGCTGTGTAATGATGTAGTTGCACAAACTACTAGAGCAAGGGTGTCCTGTAGTGGTGGACTGTATACATGAATTGCCCACTGGACTAACTAGATAAGGACGGGGATACAGAATTATATATGGTCTTGTGAAGTCTGACGGTACAAGAAGACTCGTATATGACCCTTATACAGTTTTTACAAGTTTTGCTAGGTCACCTGATACAATTAGGCTTTATAGTGGAAGTTCCTATGTGAGGGGCACAGTCTGCCTAGCCTTTTTATGTCCCCTGCAGTCCCTCCTCAGGTGGTTTGGGAGTGTTGGCATGGTTTACAACATACACACACCAGATAAAATTGTTATACTCTCGTGCGGTCTGAGGAAGTAGATGTGATTGGCGAAACATGTAACCCTAGGTTCACTCCTATGCATGTTGCATTTGAGCCGTTTCTGCATTGTGTTTTGCATTTTGCATTTGCATTTTTGCCGCATTTTTGATGCGTATTGCTTTTTTTTTTCTTTTTTCTTGTTGCTAGGCAGATTTAAAACGCAAAATGTATCAAAAAACGTGGCAAAAACGCAATACATGCCTTTCTGCAGCATTTCCATTGAAGTCTATAGAACCAAAAACGCAACTTTTTGCATTAAAAAAAAGTCCCTGACCCTTTCCAAAAAACACACCGGGTGAGAGCGCACAGATGTAAACATGTCCCATAGGAAATCATGTTAAATGGACTTTACTGCATTTCTGCAAAACGCTGCAGAAAACGCTTGGGTGTGAACCTAGGGTTACTGCTTTCTCACAATCAAAATTTTGCTGTAATTGGTAGAAACAAAGTTTGCATTTAATGTCATAACGGCTTTACATTAACCATTAATGGTAATGGTAAATTCATGGAAACATTATTTCACTGTGGTGGTTTGTGGTGTTATGGGTGATTGTAACACTCCAGTATTCATTTTTATGTATGTTGTAGTGTGTCTTGAGTTTACTGAGCTCTAAATAATAAAAATTATACAGTATACTTTTATATACACACTACTTATGTACATTGAGATGACACATTAAGGGCTTCTTCACACCAGCGTTGCTCTCTGAAGAGCGATCCGCATTCTGATCACTCTTCAAAGAACATTTGATAGGCAGTCAGAAGGCGTTGTATCACCTCTTCACTGAACGATTTAACCCCATGAACCTTGTACTACAGCGCACCACTATCGCGTACACTATTGTGGGGAGACTGCAGAATGGCCCCAATCACTTGAAAGCAACAGGGGATATAATTTCCGCTACCTTTGCAGCTAAATGGGGTAGCAGTTGGGGTGCGGTAAAAGCACAGATCAGCCAAAGGGTCTTACCACCCCCCAACCACTAGTGGGAATGAGCTGAATAAATCAAGTTTTTAATAGTTTATGACAGCACACAGCTGGTAATCTAAATTAATGGTCACATGCATGTAGGATTTACAAGGATTCATGTTCCAGTTTGAGCCCGGGTTCACACTAATGCAGTGCTGAATTTGCACCTGTTTCTGTGCATCGCATCATAATCGCACCCCGTTCATGCAAACCGCTGTGGGTGTGTATGTTAATAACACCCCTAAATCGGTTCGCAAAATGCGATGTGCAGAATTGGCTTGCATAGATGTGAATACCCATGCGATCCGATTCTAGTGTGGGCAAAAAAGGGGTCTTGCACCTTTCTGGTGCAAATGTGGTGCGATTTGCACAGAATTCACATGTAATTTGCACAGGAATGCGGTGCGGTTCCTGTGCGAATCACATGTGATGCTCCGCAGAAAAAAAATCACACAAAAAATCCCATGAACTTTGTATGTTTACATAGAATCGCACTGATCACATGGATTTCCTCCAGCAATCCACGTGCGTGGTTTGGACTTTTCGTTTAAATTGGGCCAATAATTGCATTGATCAGCTGCTTGGAACTGAACTGGAGTAGCAGTGTGTATAAGAAAGTCTGAGCCAGATAAAGAATTTTGTACATTAGGAGGCTGCGCTAATCTCAGCTCGTTTACGTAATGGGGCTGATTAGATGAGCGACAGCTGTAGGGCAGCGATGGCTCATTTCTTTTGCCTCTGCCAACACAATCGCTGGCTGCTGCTATTTTATTTTTCATAGCAAATCTGCAGCTTGTAATTTTCCTTGGAGTGTCCTCTTGAGAGTTAAACCTCTAATTCCATCTCTTGCTCCTTTGCATTGCATGAAGTAAACAGATCTATTTACTGAAATACCGGGTAAGAATAAGCAGCTGTACGATAGCTTGGATCTTTTTTTTACCATTTTCACATTTCAGATGACAGCTTATTGATTAGGCAATGACTTTGTCAAAACTAAATTACTAAATGTATTATTTTGTTTTGTAGACAAACAGAAGTTGTTTGGTTGTATTGTCCTGTATAAAGGGAAACATTTACAAAAAAGAAATATTTTGGATTCGCACTTTTTCGGATCTGACCAGTGATATCCAGGGATAGCTTCAAACAAGAGCAAAATGTATTCTGCAAATTGTTTTGTTCACCACAACATGGGTACAAATGATATAAAATCATCTTTCTTTTTTATAATTTTTTCGTAATACAGTGGTACAAAAGAATGAAAAAAATAAACAATCTAAACCATAAAAAAGATTTGCAGGAACTGTTAAAAAAAAAGAGTACAGAGAAACAATAGAAAATAGCTGGCAGCAGATCCCAACAGAGACATGTGTGGGGGCGTGAGCAGGCATTGCAGTGTGTACTATAATTGGCATAGTAAGCAAGGCTGGTATACCGCCAAATATATACCTCCTGTACCTAGATTGCAACCTCTACTGTCAAACTGACAGCAGCTTCTATTGGTGGCATCCTTGGCAATCCACTCATTACAGAATACAGTAGTGATGAGAAACTACTGAGCGCAGGGGGGGAACCCAGGGGATCGACACTCCCAGAAGTGTCTTGTAGGAAGGGGATTAATCGGCCATGAAAAACAAAATCGGTATTCCTTTGCTTCTTTACGTATGCAGATCTTTCTTAACCCTAGGTTCACACCTAAGAGTTTTCCGCAGCATTTTGCAGAAATGCAGTACAGTCCATTTAACATGATTTCCTATGGGGCACATTCCGCATTTTCACCCGGTGCATTTTTTGGAAAGGGTTAGGGACATTTTTAAACGCAAAAAGTTGCATTTTTGGTTCTATAGACTTCAATAGAAACACTGCAGAAAAGCATGTAGTGCATTTTTGCTGCGTTTTAATCTGCCTAGCAACAAAAAGTTAAATACATTTTTAAAAAATGCATAATGCAGCAAAAACACAGCAAAAAAACATGTGCAAAAAAGGCAAAATGCACTGCAAAAAGCACTGCAGAAACGGATCAAACTCAAACTGCATAGGTGTGAACCTAGCCTAAAATATATGTTGCAAATGACAAGTCACTTTAAAATGACCCTTACATGAACCAAGCCCTGAAATGTAACCATACCCCCTAAAATGAACAAGAAATTATTACCTACAAGTAATCCGATCCTAACCCTTGCCCTCACCCTAACCTTTACCCTAACCCTGAAACATAATTCTTAGGGGTCTATTTTTTAATTTTTTTTTTAAACATTTGCTGTGAGAATCTCTAGCATTTGCACAGCTATTTGAATAATTCCTGTTATGTACTTAAAGCGTTGTTCCACCTGAAAAAAATAAAATTTAGCAGCTACAAAAACTGTAGCTGCTGACTTTTAAAATACAGTCACTTACCTGTCCCTCGGTCCAGTGGTGTCCTCACCACGGCTGGTTTCACCAGCCGTCTTTTCTCCCTGGCGCTGGCATCTTCAGTGTGGGCTCCCAGCTGTGACAACTTGTGGCTTCACAGCTGGGTGCCCACTGCGTATGCGCAAGAAGCACTGTGCTTTCTGAATGGCCCCATAGTCTTCTGGGACCTGTCACGTGTCCCAGAAGATTATGGGGAGGGAGGGGGGAAGACCACGTCCACTTCCATTCGTTTGACTAGCATACGGAAGTGGGAGCGGGTACCTGTCAAATTCGGGTACCTGTTCCCCCCTCTCCCCAAAGGTTTCAATCCTTAATGGGGAGCGGGGGACAAAGGCTTATAGTGGAACTTACCCTTTTGGGTGGAGCTCCGCTTTAATATGTTTATTACCTCTGATCGTTAGATCCATCCAGTGTGCATAATGTGGTATTTTCCTGAAATTCCTCAGTCACGAAAATGCATTATGGCCACCTGATGGAGCTAATGATCATAATAAATAAAAATACTAAACACATTACTGGAATTATTTGTGACAGTTGTGCTAATGCATAGGCATTCACGCTGTTAATTTTTTATAAATTAACCCCAAACCCTTACCCTTAACCCATAAAAATTAACCCCTAAAAGAGAAGTTTAGGAATATATATATATATATATATATATATAATTTTTTAATTATATTTACCTTGGTGGATGCAGCATTGATCTGATGCTGTATCTGTCCCCTGCCAGTTCTAAGTGTGAGAACTGAGAGGTCAGATACCGCTGATTGCTCAGTTCTCTCCCTCTGCTCTGAGCAGAAAATAGGGACGGTCAGTCTCCGGCTCTCTGATCTGCCCCTCAGCATTCCCTGCAGCGCTGGGCTGTAGAGGGGGTGAGAGGGGCTGACTCAGGCTCTCAGCAAATCGCTGAGAGGCTGAGCTAGCTGTTAGTCCAGGGATCTGGGGTGGATACTGACTTTAAAATCGTGATCTTTCCCCATCCTGGACCAGCTGAGTGATATCAGTTGAGAGCGGACTTTTGCCCGCTGTCGGCTGAAAATGGCTCACAGGAGTGCAGAACGAACTGATCCACAGGAGAAGTACAGCCAAACGAGCGTTGGCTGTACTTCTCCTTTACAGGCTAAGTTGACTTGTGTAGCTCTGTAAAATCTTTAATAATGTTATCCAACCTGTAGGACATTTGGTTCCCCTTAGAACCCTGGCCTGTAAACTACTAGTTAGCAACCTCCGCATCCTGCCTGTTGGGAGTGCTGGGAGTGAGCATCCAGTGATTTTCACGATCCAGCAGCAAGGCAGGACATTGGGATTGCTAACTGGGAGTTTTTCAGCCAGGCTTTTGAGGGAACCCAAATGACCTATAGTTGTGACAATAAAATGAAAGTGGTTGTAAAGGCTGAAGGTTTTTTATTGTCTTAATACATTCTCTGCATTAAAAAACCTTCAATGCTCAGCTCCCCCCCCCCCCCAGCCCCCACTCATGCTTACCTGAGCCAAATCTCAATCCAGTGTTGTGCACTTGAGCAGCGGCTCTCTCTATCCTCATAGGCTTAGAGACAGCAGTGGGAGCCATTGGGTCCTGCTGATTTCAATCCCAGCCTGTGAGGAAGTGGCAGGACCGAGCTACGCTCTGTATGTCAATGGACACACAGAACTGGCTTGTGAGGGAGCCTGCAATGGTGGCCCCATAGCAAGCAGCTTGCTGTGGGGGCACTTGGCAGGAGATAGGATCCAGGAGTGTGGGGGTGGGGGACCCCAAAAGAAGAGGATCAGGGCTGCTCTTGCACAGAGCAGGTAAGTATAACATGTTTGTTATATGTATGTCAAAAAAATGCACAAAATATTTTGTGCTGTTTTTTTATATACATATGACATTCATGGATGTCTACATTAGTTTCTATAACATGTTTGTTAGTTAAAATAAAAATAGATTGAAGTGGTTCTAAAGTCTGAATGTTTTTTTTCTTCATGCATTCTGTGTATGAAGGTAGAAAACCTTCAGTGTGTAGCTTCCTCCCTCAGCCCCCCTAATACCTGAGTCCGATCTTGATCCAGCGATGTGCAGGAGAGCAGTGTCTCTCCTAGGTCTCTCCCTCCTCATTGGCTGAGGCACAGCAATGGGAGCCATTGGCTCCCGCTGCTGTCCATCGCAGCCAGTGAGGAGGGAATTGGGGGTGAGGCCGTTTCAGAATCAAGCAAGCACAAGTGCCCCCAGAGCAAGTGGCTTACTCTAGGGGCTCTCTCAGGGGGAAGGAGCCCAAGGCACCCAAGAAGAGGAGGATCGGGGCTGCTCTGTGCAAAACCATTATACAGAACAGGTATGACATGCTTGTTTTTTTTTTTTGGAGCTTTTACTATCAAATTAAGAATTACAACCACTTTAATGGACATTTTACAAAGCTACAGTTTTTAATACCTCCTGGGACTCTTTGATTGCCTAGGCTATTTTATGAAAACTTAGACCTAAACCCCAACCCTAATCTAACTCCTAACCTTTAATACCTGAAAACCTTTTCTGCACCAACTTCATTCCTCTCTTCCTCCCCCAGCCAGTTAGATTCAGCCAAAGCCCTTCAGTCAACTATTACATTTAAGATTTTGTTTACAAGACATCATTTTCATTTGCAGTTTTGTGGCTGTGGGACAAAAGATAACCAGAGGTAAACAATAAATAAATCTGAATGACTTTGGCTTGCAGAACGAACCTAATTATTAATGTCTCTGCTGCATGTAACACATGTAGCACATACCTATGCCGCAGACCTCAGAAATCAAGTGACAGATGTTCATAACCTTAGGGAAGTCTTTTTTTTTTCTTCTTTTTTTTGCACAGAGCTGCTACTAGTTTTCTTAGCCACTGGCAAAAGACACAGACTGCTTTCTAAAAAAGAAATGAATTAGATTAATATATAAATATTTAAAACTCTGGTGATTGTGCTCCCCCTACTGAAATACTTCAGAAGTACAGCCGCTCAATAATACGTCTGGCTGCATTTTTAATCCTGCATCAAAGTGCTTTAATTATTATTTAAATAGTTACGTTTTATGTTTTGGATGTTAAATTATGTATACACATTACAGTGAGAATAAAAAAGACTGTATTCTTTTTTTTTTTTATCTAACACTAATCAATTTTGCATTGAAGCATACTATATTCCTTTCCAAGTAAATTAGCTTGCTTTTCCCAACTCTTTTCATGTAAATGGTAAATGACATTTATAAAGCAGTAAGAAGCTTCTGTAATTTAAAATACATTCACTAGGAATATTCATCATTAGAAAATATTTGAAGAATGCCACATTCCTTACTTTAGAAATTGTCTCCTTAGTGCTACAAAGTAATTTAAAAAGGCGATTGAAGTCATTATGCAAAATCCTGCAACATACAAAATGTTAGCATGACAAAGAAAACTAATATAATCTGATTCTTATATTTCATTAAACAGTGAGATCTCCCTTTAGAAATATATGGGAAATCCATGTGTCAGTGCGAAAACAATTCTGTACAGCATTGTCTGTAATCTGCCCCTGTTGCGTAGGGAGCACACTGTTGAGCTGCTTGATGGTGGTATGTGGCTTTTCTGTTTACTTTCAAATGAGCATACAAAATGTTTTAAGGGACCTTTGTATTTAAAATAATTTAGGATTGTGTCATGCATGGACGCAATACCAGGTTTTGCCAACAGGTGACACAAAAGTGAAATTTGTCATTGAATTTCGACAAATTCTTTAGCTGGAGATGGGGCCATTTTTAAAATTTGGCAGTCCATATTGTAAATAATCTCAGTGATTTAAATGGCAAAAATTACGAATTTCACTTTGTTACTAAGGGCCCTACTTCTCTGTCTATGTGTGTTTTGGGTAAAAGTCTTTAGTTTAACCCATTCATCCACCATGTCCGATAAATTTACCCTTATTATCTACTAAGGTGTATTCGTCGGGCAGGTGTTAATGGGAGTGTGAGGCTTCGGTTAAGGGGTGATGTTTTTAATGTTAATTTCAATACTGTATTTGACACTCATATATTGAAAGATGTATAATTGCAAGGCCCCTTCCCTTGCCTGAAAAACAGAGAGTGGTAATAAAGTTATTTCTACAGCTACAGTAATGGTCATGGTATAGATAAGCATTGGTACCTTTGAAAAATTATTTGCAAGTGGAAATCAAAGTGGAAATCTTTGGTAGATGTACATACTATATGTTTAAACACTGCATGTAATATGCTGGTGGCCATTGCAATGGAAATTTAAAACAAAAAATTTACAGACATTTAAAAATTCACTGATCTATGCTCTGCATCTAGCAATGTTTATTGAATAAGTCAGCAGATCCACATATTAGAGTTCTTGTAGGTACATATCTGCCAGCTGTCCCTGATTTCTATTGACCATCCATGGTTTTTAGAGCGTCGTCAGTGTAAATTATGGCTCTCTAAGGGCTCGTTCACACTTGACTGTTTTACCAACGCTTGCCAAACGCCCCTATACCGTTTGGCAACCGTTGGTCCGGCGTTTGTGGAGCGTTTTGTAACGCTCGGCAAACGCTCCGCAAACGCCGCATGCGCGGTTTAGCGGTGGTTGCTAGTGCTGCAATGTGCAGAATTGTCAGAGGCTTTTGGGAAGCGGTAAAAACGCTTCCCAAACGTCTCCCTGCCGCCTGCACACAATGCTAGTGTGAACGTAGCCTAATGTCTGTATATTTAAACTATAAATCCCTGTTTTTGTTAAAATGTGTTCTTGCTCTTAATTAATATTGTACTGGATGTTTAAGTCATTTTTATAATGGGAATATGTCGAAATGCATAAAGAAAATATACTCCAATTTAAATGGGGATGTTGTAGTCCACAGTTGTAAAGGCATGAATCAAGAAGCATTGACATGTATATTGAGATACTGCATTCACTCCAGTTATACCATGCATTTCAATAACAAGGCAATTAAGCCAGCAGATGGCTCCCTAATGTTTTGTAATATACTTGGGAGGAAAAAAGGCGCCAAAGTCAGTTTAAACACTATAAACACATACCTTAGGTTCCAAAATCATGACTTGGCAAGCTGTGATTTAATAGAAAAAGTCAAGAAAATGTATACTTGTGTTGTGTAGGGTTTTTTTTATTATTTTAGGTCACATAATGAAATATGCTTTGCTTCATATTAGATCAACTGATCAGTGTTATATCATCATATTAGATCAGCTCATTCCTTTGCTAAAATGTAATCTCAGTATTAAAAAAGAACTTGTAAATCTAGAATAATATGGGCAGACTTACTAAACCAGTGGTAACCAAACCTGAGATCATTGTCCCTATTTTTGAGAAATACAATGCAAATCTGGCTTAAAGACAGAGTAGACTATATAGTTCCTGAGCACATGGATCCATTGTATTAAAGTCCAACCTTGAAGAGCTAACATCCTTTAAAGTGTAACATTTATGTACTCTCAGTTTTAGATATAATAAGAGTCTTGCTGCAAGAGGTTTGGGTCTTGCCATCACTGGGTGGCGATGGGATACCTGTGTAGTGTAGAGGTAAAGCCATATTTCTTATAGCAGTGCCCTTGAAGACCTGTTTCTTTGTTGATATGTAAGATTCTTCTGCTACCTGCCTACAATTCTTGTCTAAGGAGGGCCCTTGAGATATCTTTCACTTTGGTGAAGTTTTTCTATAATGTCATCTGCCAGTGAAGGTGTTTAACAAAGACATCTAGAGTGGAACTACATCAGAAGTGTTTTGCACCACTTCAAATTCCAAAAAAAACACGGGTAAAAGGACTGTCACAAATCAAAACTTCTTTTGGGTATTTATTGTTGGCTTGTGTCACCGTACAGCAGAATATATCTTCTTGTTTCAGGGGCAGCTGTAAAATTTTGTATTTCCCTTTGCGTCCCTTTGAGTCCTGGTGACAATGGGCACCGTGTAGGCAGGGCCATTAGAACATGGGCACAATGCTTTATTCCTGTGTACCACTAACAGGCCTCTTGCCCTAATTTCACATTAACGTGAGTCCCTGCTCCCAGAAAGAGCAAATAAGCGTACATTTCCCAGCACATGTACATTACAAGGCCCAGCACTTAAACCTGCAATCTTCCCAGCTGAACAAGTTCAAAAGATATATAACACACAGTATATCCCCAAGTGGAAGATATATATATATATATATATATATATATATATATACAGTATATATAAAATAAGTATGTGTATATAATCCGCTTTACTGAATATAAACTGTGCTCAAAATGGTAAATTCATAAGTGAAAAAAATATTAAATTAATAAGTGAATAAATAAAACCATATATAGCTGCTACTTCCTCCTGTAAACAAAAAATTGTAACCAATAAATATTATTTTGAAATGGCAAAATATATATGCAGCGCTCTGTAAATCATAAAAAATTAAAAACAATTCATTAACAAAAAGTCCATCAATAAAAGTCCCCTTTTTAAAATCACTGTGTGGGTTGAATTTTTCAAAATAAATCACCATATGACTGTAAATAAATAAATATCCAAATTGTGCTGTGCTCCCCCTTTAGGTTTGCACTCACCAACTTTATTTCCTCCCACTCTCATGGTTGTCAAAATACGCTTTGATTTAAACATATATTTCTTCAGACCAGGATAATCGCTCATATACATCAACTTTTCTCAGGATGGTTTCAACACTCCAAACCAATAGCCTCAGTGAATGACTTTCCACAGCAACTTTCCCAGAATGGCTCCAATACTCCAGACCTACAATCTCTGGATATGACTCTCTTAAAAATGGACAGTGTCAGTAGGGCAGTGGACGGTGTCAGTAGGGCAGTGGACGGTGTCAGTAGGGCAGTGGACGGTGTCAGTAGGGCAGTGGACGGTGTCAGTAGGGCAGTGGACGATGTCAGTAGGGCAGTGGACGATGTCAGTAGGGCAGTGGACGGTGTCAGTAGGGCAGTGGACAGTGTCAGTAGGGCAGTGGACGGTGTCAGTAGGGCAGTGGATGGTGTCAGTAGGGCAAAGGTTGTTGTAAGTCTATTTGCTGTGACAGCATGCTGGCTCTCTCGAGTCTCAGAAGAGGAGTTCTCAGTCGCCACGTAACAAGTGCTCAATAGACTGTTGCAGAGTTCACTGGGTGTTGCAGCCAGGTAGGATTCATTACTGAATATCTGATGTACATCAAGGAGCACTTCTTCATCGGCACATTGATTCGCACATCCGCTGAAGGAACGGTGTAATGTGCGGATAAAGATGTTCACATCTGCACGTTTTCACTCGGTGTGTTTTTGGAAAGGGTCAGCGACTTTTTTTAATGCAAAAAGTTGCGTTTTTGGTTCTACAGACTTCAATGGAAACGCTGCAAAAAAGCATGTATTGCGTTATTGCTGCATTTTTTTATGCGTTTTGCATTTTAAATCTGCCTAGCAACATGAAAAATTAAAAAGAAAAAACCGCAAAACGCACCAAAAACACAATGCAGAAACGGCTCAAACGCAACATGCATAGGTGTGAACCTAGCCTTAGACCCTCTGTGTGAGCTCTCTCTGCCACACAACCCACTAAATATATACTAGGGGAAGGCTCCACCGCGTGGCCACACTGGGAATTGTACGAACATCAGCTTTTAACCGGGGCACATTTTGAGTGTGCTTCTTCACAGAGGTAACCCAGGTTTTAGTCAAAATCTAACACAGGTACTAATGCTGCCCCATTCTAAACCTAGAATTTATCTCTTGCCAATCTCACCACATTTAAGAGAATGCATATGCATATTTGCATAGATTGTTACCTTTGGACTGTTGCTGAATAAGAGTAGATCTTGGAGTCTTGTAGTACAATATACTTACTGTAAATGTCTCACTGTGCCGAATGTTATAAATTGACTCATTGTCAGTCTACTGCTGGCAGTATATATTGTATGGTTATACAGTGAACTAAGTTTCATAGGTTTACATTGAAATCCAAATGTGCTTTGGCTCACATTGGAACCAATGTATTCATAACATCTGGGCTAGGTTATATTACACAGTGATTGGATTGGTAGGAATTGTATTCATTAGACATAAGCAGATTGCTGAACTGGACATGCAATCTCTTCTTTCAATCAATTTTCGCACATTTTAATTGTATTTTTTTTATTTTTTGCCAGTCAGCCCGAGCTAAGGCAGGAGCTTTACAAGGTACTTTTAATCTCCTGCTATTGACAGATTGAACCACATGCAGGCACTTTCCTAATTTTTCATCAGGAGATTAAAATGTACCATAATAAGGGATGGAATATTGCTGACACTGTACATTTCCTGAGTACTGTGAAGAGACCAGGTAGTTGGAGACAGTAATCCACATGAGTTGTCATAATGACCCGAATCTGCACTGTGTCTGCATAAAAGTATAGTTTCACGTGGTTGCAGGATGCTTTTTTATTTGAAGATTAAAATGTATTTCTACAGCAGACCGTACAAGCAACTGTAATAGTAACAGATACATTTTTAAATGATGTTAATCAGCAGAGTCTGTGAATGTTTAAAGTACAACTACAAGTTATTAAAGTACAGTCCTTTGAAGAATTGTGTTGTGCTCCAAATCTTGATTACCTCTAATTTTATTGCAAATTCTGATCACATGGTTCGAAATACCGCTACTCTTGGCCAAAGTGTGTAAAGAGAGTGGTAGATGGGGTTATCCACAATCCCCATAGTTTCCCAGTAGCCCATCACATTATTTACAGCATGACGTCACTGCATCAGAACAAGCCCAGACAATGTAAAAGGAGCCAACTAGCTTTTAGTCCTCATGCACGCTGGACGTATTTTGCATTGGTGTGTAGCAGTGTTTTTCTGCGTTTGCGTTATTTATCCTTTCCCCAAAAAAAAATATTTGTTTGCTCAAAAAAAGTCCAAAAACACTGGTTTGCTGCGTTTTACCACATTTTACAGCTAAAAACACTCCTCTAGGAATCCACTAGTCCTGGGTTTTCTTCCAGCCAAAAAACATCCCTGCCAAAAAACGTTGATTACAGTTTATGTGTGCATGGACACATAGGATAACATGCTGGGGGGTTCACTAGCTGTAAAAAAAAATGTCAAAAGCCAAAAACAGCAGCTGTAAAAAAGTGTGTATGAGGACTAAGACATTTTTTTGGCTGGAAAATAACCCAGGACTAGTGGGTTTCTAGAGGAGTTTTTTAGCTGTAAAATTGCTCTAATGACGAAAAATGTGGCAAAACGCGGTAAACTGCCGCAAACCAAAGTTTTTGGACTTTTTGACCAAAAATAAAAGTTAATTAAAAAAAAAACACAAAGACATAAAACGATGCTAATCGTGGCAAAATGCCGCTAAACACTAATGCAAAAATGCTGAAAAAGCTGAAAAACTCATATTTATTGTGACTTTACACAGCTAACTTTACCAGCCTTATCAAAACGTCCAGTGTGCATGAGGACTCATAGCAGTGTGCTTTAAGCATTGACCCCTGAAAAGAGGATATGATAAAATCAAACTTCAGATGCCAGGATTAAAGTTGGATTTTGCAGTTTACCAGGGATTTAATGGTAAATACAGACAGCCAATTATCTTTACTATTGATGCTTAATTGCATTTTTTTGTTTATCCCCTAGTTTTACTTTAATATTTTTTTATAAAATGTTAAACCAGATACACAGGGAAATGACATTTCTGAAACTGGTACAAGTTGAGAAGTCAAGGTTATGGCTATTTTTATTCATTTCAATCCAATTTTATACCTCGTGTTGCTGGACTTCAAATGCTGAGAATGATAGATTGAAAGGAATATTGTAGGGTGAGTGGTAATAATGAAAAACAAAAGTATATTTCTGGCAGTAACGGCCAAAAAGCTATTTGATTGTTTTATTTTTCCCACTAAACAGAGGATTTTATTGCATTTAGCTGGGATTCTGTTCTATGTATTTACTTTTGTGTCTTTACTTCCATTGTTACTATTAGACTAGATAATCTCTTCAGATTGTGACTTTTATTGCCCAATGTCCTGCTCGATATGAAGTTATGTTAACGACAACATCAGTAAATACCAATTAATTAGGTGGATAATAAACCATTATTGGCAAAGGGAAAGGGCACAAACATAAGCCTCAAATATCACTTGGATGCCAAATTTATATAATTTATTACATTTATACCTTGGAGTTATCCATGCACACTGGCATTTGCTTATGCTTGTTTTTTATTTTGAATGTTTAACAGAGTTTCTGGGGGAGAGCTGTTTGACCGAATAGTGGAGAAAGGATTTTACACTGAAAAAGATGCAAGCACGCTTATCCGTCAGGTGTTAGATGCCGTTTTCTACCTTCACAGACTTGGAATTGTACATAGGGATCTGAAAGTGAGTAACAACATTAAAACCTTGTGTTTGGTGTGGATGACACTCCCATACTGGGTTTATCATGTACTAAACTGTGATTTTTTTTTGTTTGTTCCTGTCTAGCCTGAAAATCTACTGTATTTTAGTCAAGAAGGAGAATCAAAGATTATGATAAGCGATTTTGGTCTCTCCAAGATGGAAGGTAAAGGAGATGTGATGTCAACAGCCTGTGGAACCCCTGGGTATGTTGGTAAGTGACCGCATGATGGTGTATTGAAAAAATTCTGAGGTGGATGTCATGAAATAAATGCAAGTGAGCCCCTTTCAGATGGGGCGGATCCATCAGTGTGTTCCCCCTGCTCAGCGGGGGGATATCTCGGCTGATCCCCGCTGAACAGGCAGATGACAGGTCTCTGTCCAATGTGCTGCTGCTGCAGAGCGGACACAGACACTGCCCACTTTTTTTTAATGGGATGGTCCGATGGAAACAGACTGCTTGTCCATTTTCTCCCGATTGTCATCCGATCCGATAGACGGATGGGAAATGGATCCCCATCTATCTGTTTTTGGCGTGCAGGATTGGATCACCCGCCGGTCCATAGAAGTCTATAGATGAACCAATCAGGTCTGCCTGAAAAACGGACAGGCAGACCCCATCATTCCTCTCGTTAGAGCATCATATCTGTGTTTATTTCCCTGTCCCAAAGTGCGTCACATCTTAAACTGGCTATAGGTGACTTTTTTTTTGATCAGCCAGTGTGCTGATTGAAATGAACAAACAGATTCCTCCATCCACACAAGAGAGATGGGCAGAGGAATCCTCCCAACTGGGACATTGTATTCTGACAATCTTCCTCTGCTGTCCTAATACACTGATCAATGGCTGCAGTTGTTGATTCACAAAAGTTTTCCAACATTACTATTCAATAGGAATAATGATCTAGTGATCAACTGTCTTTAAATGGGAACAATCATACATGGATCGAAATGTGGCTGGTCACTGCTGAACCTACTGGATTTCAATCGAAAGCAGAAAGGCTGTATATAACAATTTAATCAGCATGTTGATAAGGAGGAAAAAGAGTAGAAGGAAATCAATATGCAGAATAAACTTCGGCTTGAATGGTTTTTTTAGCAGTAAGGAATAAAGAGCATATGTTTTAAAAATTGCAAGAGTTGGCTATGGAAGCAGTCAATGCATAGCAAACAAATGATTGTTGATGTTGCTCAGAGCAGCTAATATAGGGCTTTACAAACATTATCTTTTTTTTTTGTACATATTGAGTTAAAAGCTACATCAAGGGCAAGTGAAGTAGATGTCCGGAATCCTCCCTTTTAAAGTGAATGCCTTTGAGAGCCCATTGGATTTTATTATCTTGCTAAACTCAGATAGGAATCTGGGTAGAGGGATACACGATCATATTTACATATAGCATTTACAAAAATCTGATTTTTATGTTACATTTAGATTAGTATGACAAATAGCCCCTTTAGGTCCAGAGCAGGGTGGTGGATGGAGTTTACCTGTTGCCTAGACTGTGGCTTTTAATAAAATAAGCTGGTGGTAGTGGTAGAGGTCTGCCCAGCAGTATGCAGGGGATTAAGCACTGGCTTGGCAGACATTTGGGCTTTACAACACAACACATGCAATGCATGCATTTTAGTACAAATCAATGCAAAATACCCTTTTTCCTCCTTATTTGCGTGATTGCAAAGCTCCATCATGACGTGTCGCTGGTGGGAGGGAACTCCATCATTAACAACATTGGCGAGCTGTAGTGTTACTTAGTGGCTTTCCATGGTGTAAATCTGTCAGCATCTCAGCAGTGAAGTCACACAGGCCTTCTCCATGACTCTACCTTTCTCTTGCAGCTCCTCGGGATGACGGTGAACCCCCAAGAAAACCCCTCTCTTTTCATGGGATTTTCAATTTATGCCCCCCTGGAGACAAGAGGAGTTCAATTTATACCCCCTTTGAACTCCTCCTGTCTCCTGGTCTAATGGAGCTTGTGGTTTCTCCTCTCTGCATTGCAGTAGCACTGCTTATAGCCCAAACTACATATCCCAGCATTCAATATTCTGTAATTGTGACTCAAGAGTACTACATATCCACCAACATCATCTTGAGGCAGAAATAATTAACTTTTCTCAGGGCAATTCTGACAGCAATAAATCTAATGTCCTAATACTAATGTCTAATACTCAGTAGCAGCATACCTGGTTAGATGTGTAACGATGATGAATAACCACAGGCAGGAAACCCTTAACCCCCCGGTCACATCAAGCCCGACTTTGAAATCGTGCGACTTGCAGTGAAGTTGCACGATTTCAAAGACGGGTGACCTACCGAATTCAGGTGCGATTTGCAAGACATCTGACACAGATGTCTATGCAAATCGCACGAAAAGTAGTGCATGTACTACTTTAGAAATCGGTGTGGCTCCGACCAAGTCGGAACCACAGGGATTTGACTGCCGTAATTGCAGACAATAGGGTGCGACTTTGCATGCGATTTGCAAGTCGCATGGCATGCAAATCGCATGCCAAGTCTCACCCAGTGTGGCCAAAGTATAAATACACTTTGCATCTAGATAGGTAGATTGATTGATAGATAGACAGATAGATAAATGGATTGATTGATCAACAATATACATAGACAATATGTGATCTTGGGTAATGACATTGTTGATGTCCCTCTTGCTAAAATCCTCTGCTTGTCCCTGCTTATGCATTCAGACTGTAGCTGCTGACCATGGCCAATTTGCGTGCATTTTTTATTCAAGACATATTACACTTTTGCCTCTTCAAGTTCACAAGGATATTTGACTGCGGCCTTTTTCTGCTGCCTAGCACTGAGCATAGGTGTTGTGTTCTGCCACTCTACAGGACTGTCCTGAACTGTTGGTAGTCCTGGAACAGAAATTGCTGCACCTATATTTTCCTTTATGAAATGCACAAAACGTTTCTGCTGTGGAAAATGCTAATCAGAGGCAGGGACTCTGAAGGTCAGTTAGTGTTTTATTAAATGAATATGATGCATTATGAAACGGCATTAAATCTGGCAGTGGATGACCAAGAGCCAGTGTTTTTCTAGAGCCAGCACTTTTGAGACAAGCAGAAAAATGCTTTGCACACTACCAGTTCTCTAAAAGCCGGCGATGTGAGCGGGCCATGACATAGCAGCTTTCCTACTTCCTTTTGGACACAGGTACAATATATTCCATACTTCCTAAATGTCTCAATTACCAGGGGTCAGCCACCTTTAAGTTGGAATTTTTGTTCATCTGAGTAGGAGTTAGGCCAGGGGTGTCAAACTGCCAGCCCTCCAGCTGTTGCGAAACTACAAGTCCCATCATGCCTCTGCCTTTGGGAGTCATGCTTGTAACTGTCAGTCTTGCAGTGCTTCATGGGACTTGTAGTTGGGCAACAGCTGGAGGGCCACCAGTTTGACACCCGTGGGTTAGACAGTTTATCACCGGAGTTTGCTGAGTTTAGGAACTTTGGTAAGTTTACATTTTATTTGAAGGTTCATTACCAGAACTTTAAGGGAAAAAAAGGACAAGATAAGTGGAGTTTTTCTATACTATGTTGATACAATATTTGAGATATACTGTAGGCACTGAGAGAACTTGTGTTCATACATTTGTAAATTATAACTCGTAGTAGTTGAAGAGCGTTGTACCCTGTTGGCTATCAATTAATGAATAATTTTGAAGTTCAAAAGATACCCTTTATTGGCTAATTTAAGTTATTAAAGGAGAACTGTGGGAGTACTTAAAAAATATATATATACAGGCTTACCTCAGTGTCACAACAACGGTATTACACTGCAGCTGTCCCACAGCCTCTGGAAGTAATTGCATATAAAAAATCTGTCAAGGTGGTTGTACCTAAGTTGATCGATGGATGGACTTGGGTACAGTCAGACTGCCCATAGGCAGTCAAATCTCAGCCAGTTCACTACATCTATGGTCGACTTTAGACCAAGAATTGAGCAATCACATGACTGCTGTCATCAGCCAGCTCTCGATCTACTTGGAGTAAAGTAACTATCAATCGCTGATCTCAGTTCTGCTCTTTCAATGCTCACTGGAGAACCAGGCTAGGGAGAAGGTGAGCCTACTGTCACTCAGGCAGCTGGATGGATCCCTACCACATTGTGAGGGTTCTTCCAAAGCTTTGTGTGGCTCTGCCCCATTAGCTGATAACAGACAATAGCTCACTGTTAGCTGGCTCTGAGTCACATGTATAGTACAGTAAATGTATTCCTGTGACCCTAAAGGTTTAGCTCTACTTCTCTTTTATAGATGCAAGCGTTAAAGTGTTACTAAACCCAGGACCCTGCATTCACTATATCTGGTCTCCCTCAGTACACAGAACATGGAAATGCAATTGTTTTAGGAAATTTAAACTGCTAAATGCCTTTTCTCATCAGCAGTTATAGAAGTCTTGTGACTTCTATCGGTGTTCAGCAGAGCACATGTTAAAGCTTGTACGAGGAGTTTTCTTTCTGCTTTAGGAGGATGCAGAACCCCTGACCTCTGTCTGGACAGTACTGATTGGCCCTGTGCTGATCACATGCACTCTCCCAAGAAAAATAATCCCTCTCTAGCAATACACACCAAAGTGAGCATGTGCAGAGTGTCTCCACACGATATGGCTTATCAGGAAATAAGAGGGGGGTACTATAAGAAGGGGAGGATCAGAGAAATCAGGATCAAATAGCCTTTTTACTCAATGCAGAGGATTAACCCCTTAGGTTCCACAGTGAATATAACAAACATGCTTTACTGCATATACAGACTGATTTTACTGTTGTAGGTTTAGTAACACTAAGAATAATTTAGATCCCCTATGGGATTATACATTTCTAAACGTATAAATCCTGACAAATGGTTGTAAACTATCCTGAAAGCTTGCATTTTTAATAACTTAAGTGCATTCTGTTCATTAAGGTAAAAAACCTTCTGCAATCAACCCCCCTAAATACTTACCTGAGCCTGATCTTGATCCAGCAATGTGTACACGAGCAAGATTTTTCTTCTCCAGTTTACTTTCTCATTGAAAATTTTTATTCTCCAGTTTACTTTTTCATAGAAGATTTTTTTTTTTCATAAAAGAGTTTACTTTTTCATAAAAGATTTTTCTTCTCCAGTTTACCTTTTCATCGAAGATTTTTCTTCTCCAGTTTACTTTTTCATTGTGTACAAGAGCAGTAGCTCTCTCGGCTCTCTCCCTCTTCACTGGACAGAGAGTACGCAGTTGGATAAGCATTGGCTCCTGCTGCTGTTAGTCACAGCCAGTGAGGAGTAGGCGGAGGGTAGGACCAAGCCACGTTCTGTGTGTAATGGACATACAGAGCTGGCTCGGGAGTGAGCAAGCACAAGTGCCCCCATAGCAAGCAGCTTGCTTTGGGGGCACTCGGTGGGGGCCAAGAGTGCTGCTCGATACTCGAGAAGAGGAAGATCAGGGCTGCTCTGTGCAAAACAATTGCACAGAGCAGGTAAGTATGACGTGTGTTCTTTCAAAAAAAATTACTTTTTAGAATCCCTTTAAGTAAATCTCATAGTATAATACATTTCTTTATCTTCCAGATTTTTTTTCTAGTCAGGCCTTGTAAACTTTAGTGAGGCAACCAAAGGTTGCTCAGGACAGGGGTCTTCAGCATCCTTGGAAGCCATTTTAATCATGCATCACAATGAGAAATGATGAAGTGTAAAGTGGAGTAACACATGCCAAGTGGTCAGTTTGCACTGGGATCTGTTGTTATTGGTACCTGTCAGCGTTGTGATGTTCCAAAAATTTTTTTTATTCATATTTAAGATGTTCCCTAAGGACTTATTAAAATCGATTTTAGTCTAATAACTGCAAATGAATATTTAACCAAAGACCCTTGTTACTGTAACAAACCCAAGTAGTACCACTGACAAGGCTGATGCCGGGAATCCTGATTCTTGGCTGAGCCTGCCAGTGTCCTGTGAGCAGAGGGGCTTGATTCCAGGAATCAGGAGAAAGCCGTCATCTCTGTGTCAGCACAGCTGCTCCTAGGCACTTTCATCCTGCAGCATCTTCATCTTATCTGATGTGATCCCTGGAAGTGGGTCACATTTATTCATGTCACTGCAAAGATATTTTCATGCATCTCATAAAGCCACTTCTGTCTAAGTCTGAACATAGGGTACATCTCAGTGACAAGGACAGCCAGACACTTCTGCTACGGTGACTTCATTTAAACAGCATCCTATGCATGTTTGGTGATATACCGCATGTCATTTTTCTGCAGGCAAAAATATTACAGCAGCTTCAATTTTACTTTAGGTACATTTAAATAAACCTACTGTTTCAGCAAATAGTGATAACTATTTTGTCTTTTGAGAAACTGGAGTCATTTTACTCTTAGATTACTGGAGCATATATGAAGCAAAAAAAAAAAAGTCAGACTTTTCATTTGTAAGCATTTTTCCTTTTAAATACAGTGTTCAAAACAACTAAGCAGAAACGAGAAACAGTTTTAGATGAAGAAAAAAAGGCTTCTACACGTTCGCTTTGGTCAAATATGAACAATTCATATGAGGATCATATGATGAAAAATTGCATACAAAGATGTTGCAGAAAAAGCTATAGGTGAAAATGGTTTGTAAGGCCAGAGACACATGCAGCTGAAGTTATGTGCAGCTCATGGCTTTTCCTGTACAGAATACCTAGGTGATCTCCTTCCTTTCCTGAGACTCCCTATTAGTCTTTTAATGTGAAAAATAATCAGTGAGGCAAGAGTGGGAGGATGGTGTAAGTTTGCTTTTTACAGAGAGCGAGTCAAGAGTTGCATATAACTTCAGCTACCTATATCTCTGGATTTATTGATCATTGTAATGTGATGATTTCACTGAAGGTAATCCCTGCTTATCCATGTTTCCATCCTATATTAATAATCAAGGACAATTGTTCTCTCCCAAGCTAGCTGCCATGCAACCCTGTCCCTCTGAATCTCCTTTGTTCACTGCACTCCCCCAATCACGGCTGTGGGCTCACCCAAATGAATTCCTCACATCTTACCGCTTTCCATACAATGTAGGGAATGGTTAAAACAGAAGAGACTTCATAGTGCAACCCAATAAAACTCAAAAAATTATTCTGCAAAATATTGCACTTACATAGATAAGGTGCATAAAGGCAGTATACAGATTCAAAATCCCGCGGTGTCATACCACCGGCCAGAACGTGGTGACGTCACAGAAGACTAAGCCCTTACCTTATTAATGTAACCAGAAATGTTTGCGGATACAACAAAGGCACAACAATAGTTACTGAACTGACATACAGAAACATAGAAAAGTGGCAGCGGAAAAAAAGACCAAGTGATCCTCCAAGTATACCCCAAGTTTGTTTTTTTTTGTGTATAGATCTATGTTTGTCCCAAGCATGTTTGTATCCCCTTACTGTTGATTGACTCACTATCTCTACTGGAAGTCTATTTAAAGCATCAACTATTCTTTCAGTAAAATAATTCTTTCTAAGATATTAGCTTGGAATTTTCCTCCTGCTAGTTTGAGATCATGTCAGCATGTTCTTGATTTTACCTTTATATTGAAAATACTGCCCTCCTGAACCGTAATCACCCCCTTGATGTATTTCGAGGTTTCAGTCATGTCAGCCCTTTCCCTTCTTTCCTCCTGAACATACATATAAAGTTCCTGAGGTCTTTTCTGATATGTTTCGACCTTTATCCCCCGATCACACCGGTGCGATTTGCAAATTGAAATCGCATCTAATGAATGTAAATGTCAGTGTCTTAACGTGTGCGATTTGCTGCAGCATGATTTCTAAAGTCGTTCTTGCATTATTTTTTCTGCCATTTTGTTGCGATTTCACTCACATAGAATACAATGGAAATCGCACTGCAAATTGCAAGAAATTGTTGAAAATCTTCACAAGTAGCAATAAAGTCTGCAGAAATCGCACCTGAAATTGCACACAAATTGTGCAATTTAAATCACAGCGTTGTGACCAGACACAGTATTCTAAATGAAGTCTAACCTGTCGCAAGCGAACACACAGAGATGGACGCGGTTCAACCATTTTGCTCCAACCCTCCATTTTGTTAATTCTCCATGTTCTCCCCTCATTCTCCCCCCCCTCCCCTCTCTGGGAGTCACAGAGACATTTGGCCAGTGTGTGTGTGTGCTGGAGGTGTCGCGGTCGGGCCGGAGCCCAGCAGGGAGCCCAGAGCTATACACCTCTCCCAAGCTAAGCGCCTGGCTGTCTAAGAAAGCTGTGAAGTATAGAACCTCATAAAGGCTAATGCAAGCCTTCCCAGGAGTTCAAAGAGATTCTAGCTAAGCACAGCCCAGATAGCACTTTTTAAATCCAGTGTGAAGGGTTAATTGCGTAATTAACCTGACCCAGTAACAGTCGCTGCCGGTACATAGATTGTGGTCCAATTAGCTGGAAAATCATTTGTGCAGGGTGCAGCTGGGCGTGGCAATGTTACGCATGTGACATCACGGTTTTAGATTGGCCAGTCCTTCGGTCACGAGTTTGGTGAGAAGGTCAGAGGTCTGACGCCTTGTTCGTCACATAACCAAAGACCTATAAATAGGAATCAGGATCTCCTTCCTCCTGCTGGTGATACATTCTGATGTCTATCCTTTGGGCAACTGCAAATCCACTGAAATGTCCAAAAATAAAAATTATGCTAAAGGTATTTTTTTAAAATAACAAACATGTTATACTTACCTGCTCTGTGCAATGGTTTAGCACAGAGTGGCCCTTATCCTACTCTTCTTGGGTCCCTGGCTCCTCCCCTATGCTTGGTTTCCCCCATTGCAAGCACTGGAGCGTGCTCCCTCCTGAGGTTTGTGTGCCCTGCTCCCTCCTCATTGGCTGTGATTGATAGCAGCAGGAGCCATGGCTCCCACTGCTGTCTCTGAGCCAATGAGGAGGAAGAGAGTTAGGAAACTTGCCGCTTTCTTGTCCATCACTAGATTGAGATAGAATGCATGAAGGTAAAAACCTTAAGCTTTTAGAATATACATCAGATTGTTCTCACCAGTTCTGAAGTAGGTAGCCATGTCTATTTAAAATGTGTCCATTTGTAGTGATTGGAAAAGTCTCACAACCTGGACAATGCTACCAGATTGATTAGGTGTAATAGAAGCAGCTGACTGCAGATTGTATACATATGGATACATTATATACTGTAGCTATCACATCAAAGGCATAACTAGAACCTTAAGGGCCCTGGTGCAAGAAACCATAAAGGGTTTGGAGCCCTTCCTACTTATCCCAGGACCCTTTACTCCTGTTTCCGGGCCCTTAATTATGGTCCTGCATCAAATTCCTTTCACATGTTCTGCAGTGATCCCCCTTCCTGCCGACTTGGCCGACTATCTCCATCTCTGCACAGAATGAATGGACGGGAAGTGCTCTGTACCAGTCACTCACTGTGTCCATTCAGAAAAAGAAGGGACCGGTAAATTACATTTACCGGGCCCTTACCCCGCTCTCCATCCTGAAATCATCTTTATGCTTTTGAGATAAAGGACAAAAAGACCTGACTATTGGGTAATTGTCTTAGAATGTACCAAAAATTTACAAAAATTGAATTTGCTACATGGGGAAGTGCCTGTCACATGATAGATAGATAGATAGATTTTTAGATGTATAGTGACTTTGTACCAACTGGTCCTTCAATGATTTGCACCTTTTAAACGTAATCTCGGTAGGGACTGATATACACGGAAACTATGTCATCCGCCTGTAACAGGTAGCAGTATTTCCCCAGAATGCGACATACTGTTCTGTATTGACCAGTGTATTGTGTCATTACTAGTGATGGGCCGAACACCCCTCTGTTCGGTTTGAGATCAAACATTTGATCCTAATGAAAGTTCGACCGTTGACTTCGAATCAGGACAATTCACTAAGCGGTATCTTACTGCATCCGAGTATGTGGTAAGATTCAGCACAGCTACTAAAATACCACATGAGTTATATTATTAGGTTATTCTGTATTTTAGTAGTGAAAACATTCTTTAATATTTCAGCTGTCAGCGGGTTCACCACTGACAGATGAATGTAAAAAGAATTACTGGCAATTTAAAAGAATTGACAAAAAAAAACGAAATCCCCATGTCAACATTTTTTAAAAATGGTGTGGGGGTCCCCCCCAAATTCCTTCCCAGACCCTTATCCGAGCATGCAGCCCAGCAGGTCCAGAAAAGGGGGGGATGAGTGAACGCCACCCCTCCTGAACCTAACCAAGCCACATGCCCTCAAAAGGGGGGGGTGCTTCGGGGCAGGGGGGCTCCCCCCCAAAGCACCTTGTACCCATGTTGATGGGGACAAGGCCCTATTTTCCCCACAATGTGGACAGTGGTTGTGGGGGTCTGCAGGCGGGGGGCTTCTTGCGACCTGGAAGCCCCATTTAACAAGAACATCAAGCCCAACTCTAGTAATCACTCTAGTAGTGGATGGACCTGTATGTGATTTGACCTGGTGGATCAACTGAGATCTGTCAAGGCCTTTAATGGGATTATATGCTTTCTTTAGACAAGACCTACTATAGCATCTCTGTAGGAGGCATATTTGTAGTGAGTTAGCCTCTTCAACAAAATTGGTACAATTAAGTTTGATCCTACTGACTATAGGGGATACTTGAGATAAGTGAACTAGGATGTGAGCTGGCCATGAGAAGAATGGTATTTCCCGACAAGGGTTTTCTAAACAGGAAAGAACCTATATTTCCATCACCATTGATAAAAGTTGTGACATCCAGGAAGGTTGTAGATTTTTGATGACTATTGATGGTAAATTTGAGATTACATTGATTGTCTATCATTTTGGTTAGAAAACTTTGTAATTCTAAATAGATACCGCCCCATATAAACAAAATGTCATCAATGAAGCGATGCAAAGTAATTATATTCCTCCAAGTCCTCCCAGGAAAACAATTCATACTCCCAACCTCCACCCCCCCAACTACAGGTCCGTGCAAGAGGTGGCACAACGGGTTGAGATCACTACCCAATTTGAATCTACAGTATTGTAGATTCAAATATAGTAGGTTCTAATATTCACAATTGTGCTGTGAATATTAGAACCAGAATGTCTGTATATGGCAAATGTTTTTATTATTTTCATGAGCATTTTTTTAATAATATGGATTAATACACATTTTGATTCTTACCTTATATTGCATTATAATCATTGGCACCTAAAAATCAGCACCTCCTTTGGAGCATCTCCTGTCTTGTCTATATACTATAGCTGTTTATTATCCAAGAACATATTTGTCAGTTTAAAAAGTCAGAGATAGGTGGTATAATAGTTGGTACATACGAGCTCTGCCAAGGAATGATTATTAATTAAACCGTGTATGTGTCATTGAAGCATACCCCCTGACCATATTTCTTGTTCATGTTCTGTCTCTTTCAGCCAGTTGGCATTTCCGTTTTACATTTCCTGGGCAGATTAAAACATGAGTGGGAGAATCTGATTCCCTGATAGCTCAACCAATAAAACAAAATAATGTATACAGTCCTGTATCCACAATCCTGTGTCCACAGTTGATCCAGAGGAATAAAAAAAACCCAGCAAAGCATGATTTGATTTGCTTCAACAGGGGAACAAATTCCTTCCTGATTCCCCAAGAGGCAATCGGATTCCCTGGATCAACTTTACCTATAAGTGTTGGTATCCAGTTATATTATGTGCATTTATGAAAGAATCCAGGCCTTTTTTTAAAGCAATCTACTGAGCTGGCCAGAACCAACTCTTGAGGGAGCCTATTCCAAATTTTCAACTTAGCATTTAAATATTGTAGTGATCATGTGACATAAGTGTGTGTATATATAAAGACCCTCTTTCTAGCCTTTCCCTATATCTATCACTAAGCCCTTTTGGATGAACCATGCTAGAGGGGAGGTCCCAAGAACAAGGGCTTTAGTGACTGCTTCAATAAACCAAATCCATGTGATGCTATTGGAGTGCAGAAAATTTCTTTTTGCTTGTTTATGTGTTGGAGAGTGGACTCTTCCCTGATTCATCTTCAACCAGCGCAGAGATCAGAGCAGAAACAATTAGGCTTGGAGAGGAGGAAATTGGCTTACGTATACTCCCATATAACATTTCTGACAGCTCCAGGCAGACAGTTCGTGTCCAGGGCTGCTCATCTGTCCTTAATATCATGTAGTCACTCCATTGATGATTACATGCGAACAGCTGTGAAGCCTGTCATTGATTTGTACAGTCTGAGCAGCCTCTGCTGATTGCAAACACCTGGCAATACCAACCACATGAATACGCTGATTTGGGTGGTATATGGCCTTGGAAAGCTACGTATGTGAATGTGGTCTAAGTTGATTTTTTTTCCCATTGTATTGTACTTTAAATTCTAACTCCATCCAACAGTTTTGTTTAGCGATTTGGATAGAGTGAGTCAGGAATATGTTTCTGCTTGTGATTCCCATTGAAAAGACATTACTTCACTTCCTACTCTTGTGACACCTGTAGAAGAAATGGTGGGAGCAGTTGTCACTGGGACAGGAAGGGTAAAAACATGGTCAGGAGTTCTAAGACTATCCCAATCTATTAAAAATATGTTTTTGTCTGTGTCCAGGCAGGAAGTGCAGGGGAATATTTCCATCGGGGACACACAGATGAAAAAACTTCACAGAGTTTCTAACTACCCACTTCATCCAAAATTTTACAGAGATGTAAGAAATGACAATGGCATAAGGAGCTTTCATGTTGAATAGCCAAGACATGTATGCCTCACCCTTCATAAAATTAATACAGTGGCACCACATCCTGCTGCATTGGGAGATATAGTAATCAGAAGCCCAGGCCAGATAGACAAAGCCAAAGTCCTTAAACCTCAACAGTTTCTTTTTAGAGAGAGGTTTCCTAAAGGCTTCGCTAAGGGGTAAAGGGTGGATGCAAAAAATGGGTGAACCCTTATGTCTACATAGACCCCTAGTCATTGAGATGGGTCTTTACACAACAGCCCCTTTAAAACATTGACCTCTTCATGGCCAAGACCCTTGTAACTTGGCTCTGTGGTGAGGGTATTTTTAGTTATATCTTATCTTGTTCCTGTTCCCCCCAAAGGGGCTACAAATTGGTGAGTATTTTGTACTTGGACACCCAATCAGCTCTCATTGTAGCTGATTTTTTTAATATCTCAGGGGCCATGTACCCCAATGTCCCAGCTAGTCCATACTTTTAAGCGCTTCCAAAGACATTTTCAATAGCAATGCCCAAATCTGTGATTTTCACATAGCCATTACTGGTCAGTAACTCATTACTGAGCTTCACATCACTATGAATGACTCCTTTTACAATGCAAGAAATAGAGACCACAGACTATTTCCACAGTGATACTGTATATCTATCTTGCCACCTTAGCCTTCAGATATCCATTCATGCAAAGCAATTGAAGCAGGGTCCAACCTCTGGCCAGCTCCATTACATAATACAAGTAGCTGTGTGTGGAATGCCCCATGGCAATGAATTAGAAAGTGGCATTCATTTGATAGTTGCAGGATCCTATGCTCAATCATGAGGTGATCTCCACCTATCAGTTGTCTATTTTTATATTTTTACTGCCACCTGTTTCCGTCACACATGATCCGTTGCCAGAAAGACTTTTGCAAAGTTTCCTTCTCCAAGGACAAAATGGAAATTAAATTTGTCAGCAGTCATGGCAGTTTGTCCTCAGGCTGGTAAAGGACTGACTTGAACTCACTTTATCTTCATCTTTATAAGACATGATGACAGCTTTGGGGACTGCAACAGTTAATTTTTCAGCAAGAACTTGGTCTCCTTTCTTCTCCTAGGTTTCTTTCTTCTTTCCAGAGACATGTTTCTCTTGAAATGGTCCTGATACTAAGCCAATGTTTCCCTCAGACCTGAACTTCTGTTTTACACTGGGTTTTGGCACTTTGTAATGTAGATCTCCCTTTTTGCACCCAGTTTCGGGGTGTCGTGTCACTATCTTATCCAGGACCTCATGAATTGCTGCCTTCTTTTGAAGACCTAAACATTGCCTCTAAATCCTTTTTTGGCTGTAGTAAAACTCTGCTGACCTATGATAGCTTGAATCCTCCCCAAGAATTTGTTGCATCTGTGTTTAGTGGTGATTCACACACGTGCGGTGCAGATTGAAGCTCAGGTTTCTCAGCTAATTGACACAGTAGCTGTTCACTGGTTCAGGTCAAGTTTACATCAGGTTCAGGAGAGCATCAGCTCAGGATTTTATCCTGTTCACACATGTTAGGTTTAGAAACGGTTCCCATAGAAGTCAATGTCCTGCAATCCGCACCTGAACCTGACTGCACTGCTCAGAAATCATACATCACACATATAGGAAGCAATGGTATTTCTCATCTCATGCGGATTGGATGCAGTTCAAACCGCATCCAATCCACATATGTGAACGGGCACTTAGTCTTCTGCTCACTGCAGCCTGCACCTTGATTTTCCATTTGGCTTTCTTTCTTTCTTGACGCTGCTTTCACCTGTTTTAAACTGAAGTGATTTTTTAGTCAAAATTTCTGAAAAAAATGAAGCCGTACAGTATTGTTTTTAATAGTAAAAAGAACAAACTGTAAAACATACTTGTCCATATACAGTATGTTTTCATCCCCAGCATTTATTCAGATTCCCTTTTCTCCCCCAACAAAGGAAATACCCATTTATGGAGCAGTATGTGACTTTCTCCCTGTGACAATAAATACAATTTCCTTCACACTTCTACAAACCAACAACTGGAAATTACATCAATAGAATATGCCACCAGCGCAACAAACTTCATGTAGTAAATTCACTGCATCATAAAACCACATCAGCATGCGTTCACTGTTTCATAGCCATGCAGAGGACTCCTTCATCTGAAAATGCTTTAACACAACGATAAGGTCAAGTGACAATCATTTTTAAATCTCATTTGACTCATTTTGATTTAGAAATAAGGATTGTTATTGTTACTCTGGCATGTCAGCTTTGTGAATTGTGCCTCAAATGTTTTATTTAATATTGAATGGAGTAGTGAAGGTTTGGGGCATTTGTTTTGTGTCTGTGTCCCTATTTTGGAGCTTTTCCCTCAGGGAGTGGGATATCTCTGCAATAGGGACACCAATAAACAAAAGCCACGTTTAGTAGAGACTTTTATAAGCTTAAAGGATAAGTTCAGCTTTTATGACATGTTATACTTGTATTCAGGGTGCAATATGTAACATGTTTCTGCTGTCCCCTCTCCCCACATAAAAGGTACTTTCTTGTGTCCTTGCTGGAATTGCTAAGCAGCCAATATGAGGCTTTGTAGCTCCACATACAGGACGAGTGCTAGAGGTATCTGTACTAGTGGTGGAGCTGCCAGTATTGAGTACCGGTGCATTCCGGCTGACGGTTTATTATTTTTCTTACACACATTTTTATTTATTCCACTTGGCTTTGCTTTTCATACATGTGTTTTCTGGACTATCACTAGACTGTTTTCCAGTAAATGACAATTCATGTGAAGCAGTCATGCTTTTATTTTCCTGCCAGTCTTCAATGGTCATTCTGTTCTCACATGGCATGAATAAGGGAGAGATCTCAGCGCACTAATGGCTAATGTCCAGTGTTTTATGTCCATAAGTCCCAATAGAGTCTAGGGCTAGTAACCGCTTCAGATAGCAGCCATTCCAGAGTAAGCCAGCTCTGTATGCAAAAAGAAGAAGAAGAGAGGTGCCATCTGAGTGCAGTATGCAGGAAAAATTTAACGAACCATAATGATAAAACTCACAATGTAAAGAAGTTAAAAAGCCCATCAGTAGACCATTAATGTGTCCTGCAAGGGTCCATCCTGTGGGGAGCTGGCCGCTTAAGATGGTGACAGGATCCCGGGCTGCTGGAGAGAGTAGAGGATCTCACAGTCTCATAGTGAGTGTTAGGCAGAGTCCCAGGCTGCTGGAGGTGATAGTGAATCCAAGGCTCCATCGTCCGACCAGAACCGGAAGTGTCTCTGACCAGAGTGAACCGTAATGATGCAGACGTGACGTCACACAGGAAGAGATGCAGTGATTCCCTATCACCTCCAGCAGCCTGGGACTCTGCCGAACACTCACAAGACTGTGGGATCCTCTACTCTCTCCAGCAGCCCAGGATCCTGTCACTATCATTAGCGGCAAGCTCCCCATGGGATGGACCCTTGCAGGACACAGTAACGTTCTACTGATGGGCTTTTGTAACTTCTTTACACTGTGAGTTTTATCATTGTGGTTCATTACATTTTTCCTGCATACTGCACTCAGAGGGTGCCTCTCTTCTCCTTTTTCTTTTTTCTTCTCACATGGCAGCCTACAATTGTTAGCACAGAGGAGGTACAGCAGAAGAGCAATACACCAGCTTGGCAAATCATCTGAGTATCTGTTTGGGTACTGGATCTTTTCCAGTGTTTTCACATAAAAGAAAAAGCATTTATTAGCTGGATTTCAATGAATTCCAAATGATTGCTGTATGTCTTACTTATGTCTACATTATAATGATATATTATATGCATTTACAGCTCCAGAAGTGCTTGCCCAGAAGCCCTACAGCAAAGCAGTAGACTGCTGGTCTATTGGGGTCATTGCATATATTCTGTAAGTATAGTAACATTCGCATGAAATTGCATTTTCATATGCAGGTGGAAAACACACACATTATTAATTCTTTCTGCCATCTGTCAGAACTGCAAGTGTTCAGTATTATGCTTGTAAGAGTAGCTTCCAATTAAAAACATATCCAACCCACATTTTTTGGAAAGGGTACATAGTTACATAGTTAGTCTGACTGAAAAAAGACAAAAGTCCATCCAGTTCAACCATTAAAAAAAAGTTATAATCCTATACCCACAGTTGATTCAGAGGAAGGCAGAAAAAAACAACAAAGCATGAGTCAATTTGCTCCTGCAGGGGAAAACATTTCCTTCCTGATCCCCCAAGAGGCAATCGGATATTCCCTGGATCAACTTTGCCTATAAATGTTAGTACCCAGTTATATTCTGTGTATCCAAGAAAGAATCCAGGCCTTTTTTGAAGCAATCCACTGAGCTGGCCAGAACCAACTCTTGAGGGAGTCTATTCCACATTTTCACAGCTCTCACTGTGAAGAAACCTTTCTGTCTTTGGAGATTAAATTTCTTTTCCTCCAGACGTAAAGAGTGCCCCCTTGTCCTCTGTGATGACCTCAAGGTGAATAGCTCTACACCGAGTTCACTATATGAACCACTGATGTATTTATACATGTTGATCATATCCCCCCTTAATCTCTTCTCAAGAGAGAATAAATTCAGTTCCTCTAATCTTTCCTCATAGCTGATCTCTTCCATGCCTCTTATCAGTTTGGTTGCCCTTCTCTGTGCTTTCTCTAGTTCCCCAATGTTCTTTTTGTGAATTGGTGCCCAAAACTGAACTGCATATTCCAGATGAGGTCTTACTAATGATTTGTACAGGCGTAATATGATATCTCTCTCTCTCTGGAGTCTATACCTCTTTTAATACAAGAGAGGATTTTGCTCGCTTTAGAAACTGCAGCTTGGCATTGCATGCCATTATTAAGCTTGTGATCTACCAGATTTCCTTGATCCTTCTCCACCATTGATCCCCCCAGTTGTACTCCCCCTCGTATGTATGATGCATGCATATTCTTAGCCCCCAAGTGCATAACCTTACATTTAAGGTTTTGCTCACCTCATAAAAAGAAATCAGATTTGATTGACAACTTCTGTCTTTCATGAATCCATGCTGTCTGTTGCTTAAAATTTCCAGCAAGAACTCCTCTATATGGTATTTTATTAAACTCTCCAGTCTTCCCAACTATAGATGTTAAACTAACATGTCTATAATTACTTTTTGACTCTTTTTAAATATTGGCACCACATTGGCCTTACGCCAATCCAGTGGTACTATGCCAGTCATTAAAGAGTCCCTAAAAATTAGAAACAATAGTTTTGAAATGACAGAGCTCAATTCTTTAAGGACCCGTGTGTGTATGCTATCCGGTTCAAGTGCTTTATTCACCTTTTATTCTGTCTAAATATTTTGGATCATATCAATTGTGAGTCAATGTGGATCATCTGGAGCTGTGTCAATACCATCCCCTTTATGGACAAGAGCTCCCCCATGCTCCTTTGTAGACACAGAGCTGAAGAAGGTATTTAATACATTTTGCCTTCTCTTTGTCCCCAGTCACACACTCTAGATTATTTTGTAAAGGGCTTACATGCTCAGACCGAACCTTTTTACTATTAATATATATATACATATAGGGGTACAGAATGTTTGTTTTTTATGTATTTTCTTGGGGATTTCCCTTTATTTTCTGTCCTAACAGGAACTGAGCGGAAATCTCTTCTAAATGAAGGGAAATCCCTCTTGTTAATGGAACAGCTGTGCCCTTGGAAGATTTCCCCCACCTTCTCTTCTGGTGACAACTTTTGTATTTTGGCTTTGCTATCACTCTATCTCTTGGGCAGTGGTCAACGGGACAGTTATGGTTAGATAACGTGATGTGCCCCAGAGGGATCACAGACAACAGTAAGGGAAAAATATACTTGGAAAGTTAATTGGGCCAGGCTTTGTATAGATGGGTCCCCAACTTGCCTTTGGCTGCTTTCACACTGATCCGTTTTTCTTCCGCAAAAGCAGAAGAAAAACATGTGACCATGTATTCATATGGGACTCTTCACGCTGATCTGTTGTGGGTCCGGTGCATTTTTTTAAATACTGCTTGCTGTATTTTTGGTGCAGGTTTGGTGCAGTAAAAACAAAAATATGCACCAAAAACACACCTCCCCATTGAAATCAATGGAAAATGCTGCACCTGCATTGCCTTTTGGGTGCGGTTTTTGAGTCACATGTCCTATAAAAAAACTCACTGCAAATGTGGCAAAAAGGTATATGCGGTTTTGTCTTGTGTTTGCCGCGGATCAGTCTGAAAGTAGCATTACTTAAAGGAGTCTAGTCACCGTTTACACTTTTTGGAGATCCTCATTTCAAATACACATCTGCTGCTCCTAGCATAATCAGTTAGTTATACATGACAACTTCTTGCATCTTTGCTATATTGATTGTATAGAATAGGTAGGCCCTCATATTACATAGTTTTGGTGAACCTCAAGTTGATATTACAGCACACATATTAAAGCAGAACTTTACTCAGTAAGTGAATTACAATCATTCTCTCCCTGCCCCCCAGACTGTAACTGAGTTGTAGGGTTTTTGTGGGGGGGGACAGAGGGAATGTCAGTACCTGCTCCCACTTCCTCATTCTTCACTTAGGCGAGAATGACATTGTCCTGCTCCACCTCCCTCCCAACCTGCAGCCTCCTGGGACATACCATGTGACCCAGGAGGCTGCAGGACCAGTGTTCCTGCACTGCCTGACCTTGCACATCTGCAGAGGGGAGCCAGTTGTGAATAATTACCTCCCAAACGCTTGACACGGGTAAATGTGTGTAACCGCAGTACACACTTTTAAAAGCGTCTGCGTTTTTTTGGTCAAAACACTAATGGCTTCTAGGAGAGGTAAAATTAAATGTCAGTGTGCATGAGACCTAACAAGGAACGTTTTGCCTTTCCACACATGACACTGATTTAAATACTAAAGCCTTACTAGACTGCATATTAAAGTTCCTACAGAGACCATTATAATGGTATAAATGGTTGATAAGTACAATATTGTATGGACATGTGGGCGTTACATGAGGAAAACAGGCTATATTAGAAGCAGCTGAGCATCAGCCATTACCGGAGATTTAACACACACTGCAGTCCAAGAATACACTTATCAGACTTGCATCAGTGCCAGTTAGTAATGAGTAATAATTACCTCCAGACCGCTTTGTTTCGGTTATTGTAGTTGCTGTCAAATAGTGAATTGGAAAAAAATGTTAGGAGAATTATTTATCATTCATGATGTTTTCTGTTTTATGAGAAAAGTCTAAATTTTGCAGATTGCTGTAAAATTCTCACTGTTGGCCCAACTAGTGTGGAAAACTATCATTCAGCATTTTACATTGTAACAATTTATAGTTTTTAGATAAATTCATAGCATTGATTGCAGGAGTACAAGGCTCTAGTTAGGTACAAGGCATAGCTGCATGAGGGGATCTGGATGGAATCCTCACTCACCAGATCCGGAATCCCCCAAAAAGTGTAAAAACAAAAAAAGGAAAATAAATACACTGTGTGTGTCTGTTTGTGTGTGTGTATATATATATATATATATATATATATATATATATATATATATATATATATAATTTTATTTTTTTATTTATTTTTCTATATATACTGTTTAAATGTGTGTGTCTATATATATATATATATATATATATATATATATATATATATATATATATATATATACACACAGTATATATTTTTTTCTATTTCCTTACACTTTTTATGGGGTTCCAGATCTAGTGAGCGAGGATTTCATCCAGATCCCCTCATGCAGCAGCTATGCGGCAGCTATGTGTTGGCACAATTTGTGTGTGTGTGTGTATGTATATATGTATATATATATATATACACACACACAATTTCTTACAAACACTTTTTAGCTTACTAGGCTCAAACGGGTGCATAAGGGCTCATTCACACTTGACTTCTAACTCTTGCAAAACACCCCTATAGCGTTTTTAACGCTCCCCAAACGCCCTATGCATGGTTTTGAGCCGTTGGCCAAGCGTTAAAACAGCACCACAAACGCCTATAATGAAGTTAAATGATATTGCGCTCCGCAAATGCCTCGACACCACACCGCAAACACCTGAGAGGCGTTTGAGGAGCGGCACCATAGACTTGAATGTGAGGCTTCAACTCCTGACTCGACATGAGGCGCCAGTTTTGCCGGGACGCAACACTAACGCTTCAGTGTGAACAGCACCGTGTGCTGCCATGTGCAGAATTTTTGAGAAGCATTAAAAACACTTCCCAAATGCCTGTCTGACACCTGCTGACAAAGCTAGTGTGAACTGAGCCTTAGACACAAAAATATTATTACAGTTTATCTAAAGTTAAAATATTTCATTTCTAGTTTTGGCTTGAAAAGGAATTGATACCTCTGTCAAGGTGTTTTTTTTTGTTTGCTGTCATTACCCCATGGGGGAGATGTACATTTTACTTTCTGTCCTGAGGATGAAGAAGGGTATTTACTACTTGCAAACAACAAGGTTTGAATATGAATAGGATTTGAATATGCTTTAAGGTTTTTGTACCTGTACTGTATTAATGTTATTTTTACCCTTTTTAGCCTCTGTGGATATCCACCTTTCTATGATGAAAATGACTCCAAGCTCTTTGAACAGATACTAAAGGCAGATTATGAATTTGATTCACCATATTGGGATGACATTTCAGATTCAGGTATGTTCCCTACCATGCTATGTTTATTTTTTTTTTATATATTTTTGTCAATTCAAAATTCTGAAACCCAAACATATCTAAATACTAATTTAAAGCGGTTGTAAACCTCAGACATGAAATATGAACAAAGCATATCCCTCTGTAGTGTGTACCTGTCTCAATCCAGAGCACTAAGTGTAATTTCTGTCAGCTGCTCCTTCCTCTGCTATCTGCATGAGTCACGTCTGACAGGTTTTCACTGTGCATTGTAAGCTTCTCAAAGTGTGAACTAGAATCTGCAGAAAGTCTGACAAAGTCCATCTCATTTCCCTGGCCTGCCCCTTTTTTTCATAGAATTTTAGTCATTTTAATTATTGAGGCTTACCATCCCGTATTGGCATTACCTAGGGTAGTATGCATGCCAATGTAGCCTGGATAGGAACTCCCACTCCTTCAGACTAACATCCACCTTCATTGATATTTGTATAACTCCTCCAAAGAGCCAGCCTACTGCTTGCCTTAGGGCCAAGGACTTTTGATTGGGGTAGTGAGGCAGGGTGCTGTGATGTTTCAGGGAGCTATGTACAGCACCCTGCCAGTCTCCTCCCCTCCCTCTTTCCCACAAGTCATGATCTGCCTGCATTACATATAGAAGCACAAAGACCCAGTGATTATGTCATTAAAGCTAAAATGAGGTATGTAATAAAAAGTCAAATGTTTTATTACAAATTTCATTAGCATGTTGATAAGAGGGAAAGCAGACTAAACTTCAACTTTAAGGGGTTGATTTACTAAAACTGGTGCACTCAGAATCTGCTGCAGCTCTACATGCAGTCGGTTTCTAACTTTAGCTTGCTCAGTTAACCACTTGCCCTCCCAAGGATTTACATCCCCATCCTTACCAGCTAATTTTTTCCGATACGGCGCTGAATTACTTTAACTGGCAATTGCGCAGCCATGCAACGCTGTACATAAAGGACATTTTTGTAATTTTTCCCCCACAAATAAAGATTTCTTTTGGTTATATTTGATCGTCTGTGCATTTTTACTTTTTGTGCACTAAACAAAAAAAAAAAGAGAATTTTGAAAAGAAAAAAAAAGCAATATTTTTGCCTTTTTTGCTATAAAACATATCCAATAAAAAATGTTTAAAAAAATCAAATTTCTTCATAAATTTAGGACAATATTTATTCTGCTACATGTCTGTGCTAAACAAATCCCAATACATGTAAATTAATTGGTTTGCATGAAAGTTATAGCATCTACAAATGACAGGTATATATACTGGAATTTTTTTTTATACTAGTAATGGCAGCAATCACTGACTTATAGCGGGACTGCGGCGGGCATTCTGACACTAAGGGTGTGCGGGTGGGGAACTGACTAACTGCCACTGACATCCCCAGTGACACTAATACAGTGATCAGTGCTAACAAAAAGCAATTACACTGTACTAATGACACTGGGCAGGAAGGGGTTAACATCTGGGGCGATCAACGGGTTAAAAGTGTGCTGTGTGTGTTTTTACTGTGTGCACTGTGTTGTGTTTTACTAGGGAGACATGCTGTTTTGTATCTCTCTGGCATGCAGAAAGATACAAAGCAGCATGTCCATGCTGACAGGAGAGGGACCTGTGTTTACACACAGGTCTCTCCCCTGTCAGCTTTGCCCGACGATCACCGAGTGCTGGCCAGGAATCGCCGGCCGGGACCCGGTGATTGACATCTCTAGCCGCCAATAGGGCCATGTGTAGGGCAGCGCATGCGTGCCCCCTACCCGGAAATGCAAATCACGTATATATGTGATTTTTGCACAGCCCTGCCACCCTGTAACAGTACTTCTGCTATAGGGTGGAGGGCAAGTAGTTAAGCTTTGACAGTAAAACCTGGAAGCTGGATGGATTCTATGCAGAATTGCATCAGATTTTACACTCTCCAGCTATAGTAAATAACCCCCTACGTGTCTTCTTCCCCATTCCAGCGATCTTCACTCTTCCCTACACCACACAGTGTTTTGGGTTTCACTACACGCCTGTGTAGACCTCTGGAAAAGGCAGTGACTCAAACACATGAACAGGAAATTGGATTAATAGACCATTATGCATGCAACAGTATAGAGAAGCCGCTTAGTTGCCATGGTTGCAAGGAAGCAACACTTTTTTTTTTAAATTGTAGTTGTTTGCATTGCAAAGGAGAGGTCATTTAAAAATATATATTACACTGTGGCTTGTGTAGCAATTTTATGTATACAGGCGTACCTTAGTTTACGAATTTAATTTGTACTGCGGGACTTTTCGTATTGCGAAAAATTCGTAAACCGAAACAGTTTCCCATTGGAATGCATTGAAAACCAATTAATCCATTCTGGAGGTCAGAAAAAAGTTTAAAAAAAGTATTTTCTGTTCAAATCTCTTTATAAAATGCACTTTAAAGGCATAAATACTGTACAGGGACATGATTAAAAATTAATTCGTAAATGCTTTGAAAACCAATTAATCCGTTCCGGAGGTCAGAAAAAAGTTAAAAAAAAGTTTTATCTGTTAAAAACTCTTTACAAAGTGCACTTTAAAGGCAAAAAGGGACATGATTTAAAAAAAAAATGTAAATGCATTGAAAACCAGTTAATCCGTTCATATTGCGAAAAAAATTCATAAACCGAGCCATTATTTTCAATGGATTTTCATTCGTAAACCGAAAAGTCCGTTAACCGAGGCATTCGTAAACTGAGGAACGCCTGTAATTCTCTTTACATTATGACAGAAGTAAAGAGTGAAGGAATTATCTACGGCTGTTCCTTACTTGTCCAATGCCAGGCTAGGGCAGGTCTGAGGCTGCGTTGTCTTGCTTAACCATTAGCCGCCCGGCCAATAGCCGTTTGGCGGCCGGAAAAATGCATTAGATTTCCGGGTGGACGCCACATGGCGTACTCCTAGGCATGCTCAGTTTGCGCGCTTGCAGAGCCGCGCAGCAGCGCGATCTGTCACCGGCCATGTACCTCGGACAAAGCCCCTGTTGCTGGTACCATGTGACCTTCTGTGACCAATCACAGCAGGTCACATGACAGTTGTATACAGTGGATGGCTTCATTCATGCCATCCATTGTATACTAGTGTCTAGCTGTGAATGGTCACAGTGATCACATGCACATGTCATGTGATTAGCTGTGGCCAAATCACAGCTAAGCACAAAAAAAAAAAACCCTGAATGAATCGATGTCATTCAGGTAAATGCTTGCTTATAGCAAAGTAATTCTTTGCTATAAGCAAATTGTGTAAAAAAAAAAAAAAATACTGATGACTTCCCCAAAGTAGTACAATGTTACTATGGTAACATTGTACTACTTTGGTCATAGTGAAATATAAAAAAAAAATCTTAAAAAAAAGAAAAAAAATAATAAAAAATTAAAAATGATAAAACATTTTTTAAAAAATATATATATATTTTTTTCATACTGTCACCAGTCAGTGTCCCTGATCCCCGCCATGCCAGTTATATGATGACGCAGTACTGCACTGGTGACAGTATGTAAAAACAAATAGTGAAAATAATTTTTTAAATTTTTTCTTGTTCTCAAAAATTATGACAAAAAAATACAACTTCAAAAAACTCGCCATGCCTCTTATGAAGTGCATCAGACTGTCTACTTTGCAAAAAGGGGTCATTTGGGGGATATCTGTACTAATCTGACATATTGGACCTCAAGAAATTAGATTGGCTGTCAGTAGTTCAGGATTGATCAATATTCAGATCTATACCATAGTTTGTGAACTCTATAACCTTCCTACAAGCTAAAAAATACATCCTAATTTGGGTTATTTTCACCAAAGACATGTAGCAGAATACATCTTGGCCTAAATTTATGAAGAACAATTATTTATTTGCAAACTTTTATAACAGAAAAAAGAAAAACGTGTTTTTTTTCAAACTTTTCGGTCTTTTTTTGTTAATTTAGCAAAAAATAAATACCCCAGTGGTGATTAAATACCACCAAAAGAAAGCTCTAGTTGTGTGAAGAAAATGATAAAATTTTAGTTTGAGTACAGTGTTGTATGACCACGCAATTGTCATTCAAAGTGTGAGAGCGCTGAAACCTGAAAAATGGCCTGGGCAGGAAGGGGGTAAAAGTGCCCGGTATGGAAATGGTTAACTAGAATGTATTCTACAGAGAAGTCTAAGGGAGCACAGGACCTGGCTATGCAATCTGGCATGTGTACTTTGCACTTTTGTAATTATGTTCGTTTGGTAGGTGTAAGTATCTGAAATTAGTATCCACTTCTGCATAGTAGGGCACCTTTGTTTTTGTCTTTATGCTTACTGTGGGTTAGTCCTGCAGGGTGACAACAGATGGAGTATTCCAGTAGGATTGAATACACGCAGTTCCTCTAATGAAACAGTCAGGAACAATCATGTACTGAATTAATAACTCAACACACTTGTTATTTTTGAAATAACAAGGCTTGTGATTACTTGAACAGCAGCCCAAGAATTGCTTGACGTGACATTAATCATGATCTTTAGTTTACCTTAACATATCATTTTTGTAAATAAGCCGCTGATATTCTGCAAACAAGGCCACAGGGGGAAAATCACATTGTAAATTCACAACTGTGAACAGAAATAAATGGAACAGCTGACTTGTATCACACAAATGAGTATAGCAGCTCTGCCATATTTAAAAGTATTTTGTCTTTTAACAGCTAAAGATTTTATCAGCCATTTGATGGAAAAGGATCCCAACAAGAGATACACCTGTGAACAAGCACTGCGACACCCATGGTAAATGCAAATCTTTCGGGTATTTTGTAAATCTTGCCTCTGTGGTTTAGAAGCTTGTACTAACTAGATCGGGTGTCGGCAACCCGCGGCTCCGGAGCCGCATGCGGCTCTTTTTCACCTTTCCTGCGGCTCCGGAGCACACTGCCCACCAGGTGACAGGCAATAGGGTCGGCAAGCCGCGGCTCTTTTAATGCAGCTCTTCTATGTGCCGGGCGCCCGCTCCCCTCCCTCCTCCAAACATTGGCTGTCAGGATGTAGGCGGGGCAGCGTGACGAACTCCTCTCCTCTCACAGTCCGCCCTGAAGACCAGAACGGCGCGGGAACACAGCTAGAGGAACGCGCGGAGCAAAGGTAAGTGAATTGACACAGGGGGAATGAATTACTATAGGGGGGATGAATTACTATGGGGGATGAATTACTATATGGGGGATGAATTACTATGGGGGATGAATTAATTACTATATGGGGGATGAATTACTATGGGGGATGAATTACTATATGGGGGATGAATTACTATGGGGGATGAATTACTATGGGGGATGAATTACTATATGGGGGATGAATTACTATATGGGGGATGAATTACTATGGGGGATGAATTACTATATGGGGGATGAATTACTATGGGGGATGAATTACTATATGGGGGATGAATTACTATATGGGGGATGAATTACTATGGGGGATGAATTACTATGGGGGATGAATTACTATGGGGGATGAATTACTATAGGGGGGATGAATTACTATATGGGGGATGAATTACTATATGGGGGATGAATTACTATATGGGGGATGAATTACTATGGGGGATGAATTACTATAGGGGGGATGAATTACTATAGGGGGGATGAATTACTATAGGGGGGATGAATTGCTATAGGGGGGATGAATTACTATGGGGGGATGAATTACTATATGGGGGATGAATTACTATGGGGGATGAATTACTATATGGGGGATGTATTTTCAGTTTTAAAAATGTTTCTCTCAAAATAAATTTCAATCGTGGTTTTGGCGAGATTTGGCTCAGTTGAAAAAAAAGGTTGCCCACCACTGACCTAAGGCTATGATTGTGATTATGATGATACACTGTGGCCCTGGTTAACCCTTTGCTTACTGGGCCCTTAAACCCCCTTCATGACCAGAGCGCTTTTCGCAATATATGCAGTGTCGGATTTGTTTTAAATGTTGCAATGGTTTTGCGGCTCCCAGTCTTTTTTTCCCTCTCGGAAACGGGTCCAAGTGGCTCTTTATGTCTTAAAGGTTGCAGACCCCTGAACTAGATAAAGTCATTATGGCCAAAAGTTGAGATTCACTTCCACAACTAAGCATGGAGGTCAGTTACGTTCTGCTTAATTCCATGCTGATCCCTCTGCCGCGTTGATCCATTTATGACTGCTGGAGTTACTGGATGGCTCTCTGTGTGCGTTTGCGGTAACCCTGTTTTCCGCTAAGAGCAGTAAGCGCCAAATATGTGGTATTCAAATATGTCTGATATATGCAAAAGTCAGTAGCGAGCTGGTTTTGGGGCAATGAAGTATAAATTAGTGGTTTATCAAACTACTATAGTCAGTAAGAAAGTTGGATCATCACATCAACAATAATTCTGAAATGATCCCAAAAAATCTCAGCATTGGAGTGTAAGGCTTCATGCACACTTATTTGTTTATTTCAGGTACTTATATAGCACCATCAATTTACACAGCGCTTTACATATATATTGTACATTCACATCAGTCCCTAACCCTCAAGGAGCATACAATCAAAGGTCCCTAACTCATATTCATACATACACATATTAGGGCCAATTTAGACAGGATCCAATTAACCTACCAGCATGTCTTTGGAGTGTGGGAGGAAACTGGAGTACCCAGAGGAAACCCACGCAGGCACAGGGAGAACATGCAAACTCCAGGCAGGTGATGCCGTGGCTGGGATTCAAACCAATGACCCTAGTACTGCCAGGCGGAAGTGCTAACCATTTAGCCACTGTGCTAAACACTTGAACTCAGAAACGCTGCTTTTACAGTCGTTTAAGCTTTTTTTTTTTTTTTTTTGCCTTTAAACTCCCCTCCAAGTTATGTGTCCTTGAACACTATAGAAGTTTATAGGAGATTAGAAGCAGGGGAAAAAAACATCACTTGTGCATTCAAGAGAGGAGCGTTATGTCAGAAAAAAGCCTGACGCTCCTAAATGTGGGTAAACACGTCTAAACGTGAGTTTACACTCGGCTATTTCAGAGCTTGAGCATTTTTTTAATTTCAGTGGCCATAATAAATTAATATTCTGGCCAATTAAATGAATAAATGCCCAAGTGCTTGACGCACTTAAATATGCCCAAAAAATATGAAAAAAACAGTTTAGTGGCATTTTTGTAGCGGCTTTTCTTTTGCCAGGAGAAAAGTGTTTAGAACAGCCCCAGTGTGTTTGAAGCCTAAGACAACTACAACTGTGTCCACAAAAGTCTTGTATCCAACTTTTTCATGACGCAAACGTCTATTCCCAAAGCACCAAAAAATCTGCCAGCATCTGTTATTTCAGAGGAAATTTTTACTTGGGAAAAATGATCTTCATTGATCTACCCTTTCTTCAAGAGCAATTGGACAGGAGTATCTTTCCAAGCTGCAAAGTGCTCTCGCCATGATAATCATATAGAAATATCTAGGATCATGATGATCCAATGTCTGTGAGGGCCAATTTACTTATTTATAATATTAAATATAATGATACAAGCACATAAAACAAAGGCCAATTGCAGACTTTAGAGGCACAAAAAAATTATTAAAAAAAAACAACACTTTATTATAGCAATGTATACCATACACATGAGTTGCATACATCTCCTAGATTGTAAGCTTGAAAGACCAGGGCCCTCGAACCTCTCGTATATTGTTTTGTTACTGTATTGTCTCATGTACTGTCCCCCACTATATTGTACAGCGCTGAGCAAACTTTTTGGCGCTATATAAACACTGTATAATAATAATAATATTGTTCCGCTAAGAATACAAGACTTCCATGTAGGGGGGTAAGGTATTCTATGCTGGTTACAAAATTCTTCAAAAATTATTTTCTTGTTAAAATTGACACACATGTACCGTATCTCGGTAAAGACATCACAAGACATAAATCGATATGGGTAATCACATAGTAGTTACTCTATAGTTACTCGGCATGTTTCGCAACATTATTGCTTCTTCAGGAGTTACTAATTAGAGAGAAAAAATTAATATAAGTGTAACATAATATCAAATAATATAGAATTATTGGTAAACATAAGATCTCAAAAATACTTTGAGGTATCAGTAGCAAAGCAGAATGTGTGTCAGGATAGATGAAATCACATGGATCAAAAACGTGTCAAGCAAACGTGTCAGGTGCACTGCTTTAGTGCATTGGGGGACCAACCATTCGAAATGATTGGCATTGCTTCACAAAAATGCATGTTACATGCATTACTGCAACACAGAACTGTAAATGGACCCTTAAAGTGTGTGTAAAACCACCTCTTTTTTCAATTTTTGGATAGAGTAGGGAAGGATTAGAACTGCTGTCAGGTATTTAGTTCTTCCTGAGTCTTTTAAGGGTTGAGTCATCCTTTCTTGTTCTCCTGTTGACATTCATTACTGAAAATAATTGTGAAAAATCCACTCAATTACATCAAAACAGTTAGTGAAGGAAGATCTTCCTGTGGAAACCTGTTCCAGTGACACCTACCTAAGAGGGAAATTCCCCTTATTTTGTGGATATTTCCTTTCATTCCTGGTGTACAGAAAGGTAAAGGATATGCTCAAATGGAACACAGACATCAAAAGATAAACTGACTGGGGTTTTGATCATTACATATTATACACAAAATTTAAAAAAGTTATACATACAGTTTAATGAAAGTATGTTAACAATTTAAGCTATTGCCTGTTTCATGATCATCAGTAGACTGCAGCAACTATTGCTCATTTTTAGCTAGCTCCCAGCCATCTATATTAAAGACTATGGGCTGCCAAAACGGACATTTCCTATTTGGTTCATGGTGGCAGCTTGAATCATCTTTTGTTTTTTTAATCTTGTGGGATCTCTGTTTTGGACTTCCCATCTCCACTTACCTGCTGTAGGATGTATTATGATCACCATTTGAACCCACTTATTACCTTTTATATTACAAAGGATGAGCAGGGAATACCATTTCCTTGTGTAGCGCTACCCCCAAAGGAGCTGCATGGTAATTCTGGGTTCTCTGTTCTGTGCCTTGACTCCAAGAACAACCTCAGCCCCTCTGACACACCTGGTTATATGAAAATCACTGCAAACACGCATAAGGACAGCATTAAAAAATACCTTTATCCTGGCCGTGAGTTATCACCTTAAAATAATCACACACCCATTTAGTGATAAACAAGCTTGATATATTGTCATGAATTAGAATAAGTGGCAGTTTGAACATAAATGAGCACACTTCAGGCAGACAACAAATTTATGCAACATAAGGTAATGAGCAATAAAGTAACAACGGCATGCAATAATGAGGAATAACACTCAACTGTGTAAGGGGTAGTACATACTAATTGATTGAGCACTTAAACGGGACTCAATGGTGGGGAGAACTGACTGGAGGGAGCTAAACCCAAGGAACCATAATTGTATGGTGAAAAGGGCCAGTCTCTACTTGAGTGGGTTCACCCCTACTGTTAATGGGGTAACAACAATACAGATATCAGGCCTGAACACAGACTTTGCCAGCACGTTGGAGCTCAGTAATGTGGTAGCAATCCTAAGGGAGGGTTAAAAGTGTAAGGTTCCTTAATAATCCAAGGTTGCGGTGTCTGCATGCAGTGTCCATGTGTTGACCTTGGATTGTACGCCCCTTGAGGGTTAAGGACTGACGTGAATGTACAATATAAATGTAAAGCACTGCATAAATTGACGACGCTATGTAAGTACCTGAAGTAAAATAAAATATCACTGAAAGAAAGGGGTTTTGGGCTTCAGCCCACTCACCAGATCCTGGAGGTAGACAACACACAGGCAACGATGCAGGCTCTGTACACCAGCCAATAGGAGGATGGAAGCTGCACGTCAAGTCAGATGTGAAACACAGCAGCTTGGGTTAACGATCACAGCGCGGTCCACCGATCACCAGCAGGAGGGACAGAGGATCTTCTAATGTTGCACAATGATTTAAGTTCACCCAGGGACAGCTGTGTCTAGCAGGGTCTTGACAGGCAGTCCTAGTGGCTGGACAGAAGTCCTGGTGCTCACTGATGGATCCTGGGGAGAAGAGAGTGAGGGCCTGCTGAAAGCAGCTGTTTAAATAGCCTTTCCCATAAACCCCGTTTCCCTTTAGCAGCTTGCTGGGAGATGTAGTTTAAGAGACTCAGGAGTCCAGTTCTGGCTGAACACATGACTACAAGTCCCACAATCCTTGGCTTCTTGGCTAGGGAATATGATGCAGACAGTCTGAGTGCAACACTAAAGGGAGAAACTGAACAGTGTGCAGTCATTAAGGTCATGTCCACTGCATTCATATTACTGTAGCTGGAGCCTGGCTACACTTGGCTTCTAAACTACTGTATTGGGATCAGAGGTAGCATCTCTAGTGCTAAGCCTTTGAATGATGAAAGAAGCCACTGACGTGGTCAACCCATAGCGAGATTCCCAAATGTGAATATTGCTGGGAACAGGTTTACCAATTAAATGAATACGTACGTTTTCGCATTACAATGATACAGAATAGTTGGCATTTATTTACTAAGCTGTACGTCTCAGCAATGGATTATAGTTCACAGAAAACTGCTTTATAGCCAATATTATATACAGTAAATAGTGCCTAAAATACAGCACACACTGCAGATTGGACACTAAATTAGATTTCTATGCAAAACTATAATACCAAGCAATCAGTACTGATCCTGCTGCTACTGTAGTGTATGGATGGATACTCATGGATGCGCATTCCACTTCCACACACAACCTCTCACCCCCAGTCTATCACTTTAAAGTGATACTAAAGTCCTGTTTTTGTTTTTTTCTTAAAAATAACAAACGCATACCTACCTGCTCTGTGTGGCAGTTTTCACAGAGCACCATATCCTCCTCTTCTAGGGTCCCTCGCCGGCGCAACTGGCCCCTCCCTCCTGTCAGGTGCCCCCATAGCAAACAGCTTGCTATGGGGGCACCCAAATAGGCGTACTCCCAAGCCGCTGCTCTGCGTATCCATTCACACACATAGCCACAGCTCGACTTTGCCCCCTCTCTCCTGATTGGCTTACTGCTGCTGCCTCAGCCAATCAGGAGTGAGTGACCCTGGAGAACCCAGGCTTAGGTAAGGGGGCTCAGGTAAATGTTGGGGGGGGGGGTGCTACACACAGAAGGTTTTTCACCTTCATACATAGAATGCATGAAGGTAAAAAACCTTGACACTGTAAAACCACTTTACTGGGGCATTTTTCCATACGTTTGTGTGCAGGACAATCATTACAGTTTCCCCTATAAAATTCCTTTGAACGCCTGGGTACCTGTAACCACTCACTACCCTGGTTGTTTTTTATTAGAACCTTCTTATGCAACCACTTACATATTTTCTTATATATATATATATATATATATATATATATATATATATATATATATATATATATATATTATATAGATATAGTGTAAAACTGAGAACATAAAATTCATTCAATCAAATGTAAACTTTTTTTAATGCCTTTACTTCTTCTCTTTCACAAATGGGCTTATTTTTGCTGTTAGTGTACTGCCAACAAGGGACAAGCAGGATCAGCTTTTTACAATGTGCATATTTAATACTGATGGGACCATATAAGTGTATTTCAGTATTTTAATGGTGTTTTGCCAGTTTTCTTACCTCTTGCAAATGGAATATTGTATTATTCATTTTTATTCAAATATGTGCAAAAATAGCTTTCTTTGCATAAAATGCGCTTACCAGATTGCCTTTAATAGGCCCCAAGTGAGAGGGATTAGAGGCGGAAATATATTACAGGACAGCTGCTCCGCTTCACCATTTTGGTTTTGCCGAAATTGCAGAAGAATAACCTGAGAACATCTGGGGGAAATAATGCAGCAGAGTCACACATGGGGGTGAAGACACTATTCTGAGACAACAATCCAAGATGCAGAAAATAACTTCAAAGAACTGTAAAGATTACAACTAGTGTGATCAGTCCCAGATGCCTCTATAGCACTGCTCTGACTGGAGCCAGCATACACGAAGGCTTTCATTAGATCCAATAAACATCAGGCAATAAGCTAAATGTGCTAGTCACCAGGGACCAGGGAAATTATACCCAAACTGCATTCATGTCCAGAAGTAGTACAAAAGATCTGCAGACTTTTCTAAGCTACAGTTCAGACACATTTTCAGCTTGATCTGTACCTATATTAGTTTGTATGATGATTAAAGTGTTACTAAACCTACAACAGTATAATCAGTCTGTATATGCAGTAAAGCATGTTTGTTATACTCACTGTGGAACCTAAGGGGTTAATCCTCTGCGTTGTGTAAAAAGGCCATTTGATCCTGTCTTCTTTTCTTCTCCTCTTGTTCAAATGTCCACGTGTTATTTCCTGATAAGACAGATGGAACTGTAGCCATTCTGCACAAGCTCAGTTTGTTGTGTATTACTAGGGATTTTTTTTTTCTCTTGGGAAAGTGCATGTGATCAGCATAAGGCCAATCAGCACAGTCCAGACATGGGTCAGGGGTCCTGCAGCCTCATAGAACAGTCAGAGCAGAATGAAAACTCCTACTACAAGCTTTAACCAGTGCTCTGCTGGACACTGATAGAAGTCAAAGGACTGCAATACGTGCTGATAAGAAAAGGTATTTAGCAGGTTATATTTACTAAAATAATTGCATTTCCATGTTCTGTGTACTGTGGGAGACCAGATATAGTGAATGGAAGGTCCTGGGTTTAGTAACACTTTAAAGTGTTAGTAAAAGCTAACTATAACTATTCCTAATAATGTAATCCCCCAACCCATCCTGCATGCCCTGTATGAAAAAAGATCTGTGTACTTACCTTTTTAAAATCTGGTCCAGGCCAGTCACATAACCCTGCAGCCCTGTGTAAGGGAGCGCTCAACAACGGCTATGAATTCCCAGAATGGTGACACCACCCATAAGCTCCCATGGTCCATCCGTTGTTGGTAGTCCCTCCTCTCCCCAGCAGCAGCCATTCATTAACACACGGAGCTGCAGGATAACCGGAACTGGAATAAAAAAGGTAAGTACACACATCGTTTATTTTGCAGGGTAGGTAGGAGGAGGACGTGGAGGGAACATTTCTTAAGAATAGTTATAGTTAAGCTTATCTTCCACTTTATTTACTGACAAATCTACAGGTTCTGTGTCAATGCCGTGTATGCATTTTATCAGCCACAGCAGAAGAGTCATTTCTGTGTGTCAATAATTTAAGAGATAAGTCTGCAAATCTGACTGTAACTGGAAAACATTTTAACTTGTCTTCAATATTTTCCAGGATTGCTGGGGATACGGCTCTATGTAAAAATATTCATGAATCTGTCAGTGCACAAATCCGTAAAAACTTTGCAAAAAGCAAATGGAGGGTAAGTCATCACAAATCTTCTGTTCCTGTCATATTTATAGCTTTCTACATGTGATATCTCATACTGTAAAGTGAACAAGAGGCCCTATCCACTGAAGGATGTAAAATAAAGCGGTTTACCTGTTAAAACCTTTATGAATGGGTAGGTTTATCCAAAACTGTACCAGTGTGAGCCAAGTACAATGTAACAGTTTGCAAACAACATTACAGGCAAAGCTCTGCTGAGAGAATATATGGTGTGCCTCTGCTTGTTAATATATTCGGAATTAGAGACCTGGAATAAGTGTCAGTGATTTCAACTTCATTTTGAGTTCACTTTCTGCATGCTTGTTCTAATCCAGCAACTCAAAATACTGACACACGAGGCAGACAACAGTGTTGCTAACCTACCAGATTGAAATTCACTGACACTACACCCAAATCTCGCTGGCACAGCCAAGTATTTACTGGCATTTCCAAAAGTTACAAAATGACAGTTTTAAGTGCACATTTCAGTATTTAAGCTACAGACAAGTACATTATACAATTAGCAATGTAATTTAAGGTAGATATTAACGTAAAAAACATATTTCTTATGTTATTTTCGATATATTAACTACTTCCCATCCAGCCTATAGTCAAATGATTGCCGGGCGAACCTCTCGTCCCTGCAGTAGGGTGTCATTTGACATCCTTCCTGGATTGCGCTTTGCACATGCCTGCAGGGCCGCGCTGTGGCGAGATCTGCCACCGGATGTGTACCTCGGACACGGCCGATGACATATCTGTGTACCGGCCCCGTTGCCAGTACCATGTGACCTGCTGTGACTAATCACAGCAGGTCACATAACAGTTGTATACAATGGATGGCTTCCTTTCATGCCATCCATTGTATACAAGTATGCCTAGCTTTGAATGGTCACAGTGATCACATGCACAGGCTGGGCCAGTCACAGCCCATCTGTGTCATGTGATTAGCTGTGACCAATCACAGCTAATCACAAAAAAAAAAACTGAATGAATCGCTTTCATTCAGTTAAATGCTTGCTTATAGCAAATAAATTCTTTGCTATAAGCAATCAAATTGTGTAAAAAAAAAATACTGATTACTTCCCCAAAGTAGTACAATGTTACTATGGTACAATGTTACAGTGTATTATGAAAAAAAAGTAACAAAAATAATTACAAAAATAAAAACAAATTGAAAAAAAGTTATCAATTTTTTTTTTTCGTACTGTCTCTAGTCAGTGTCCCTGATCACTGCCACACCAGTTATATGATGACACTGTACTGCACTGGTGACAGTATGTAAAAAAAAATTGTGGAAATATTTTTTTTAATTTCTTCATTTTCCAAAAAATGTTAATAAATTTACAACTTCAAAAAACTCACCATGCCTCTTATGAAATACGATGGACTGTCTGCTTTGCAAAAAGGAGTCATTTGGGGGATATCTGTTCTGTTCTGACATTTTTGGGCCTCAAGAAATTAGATTGTCTGTCAGTACTTCAGGACTGATCAATATTCAGATATATTCCATAGTTTGTGAGCTCTATAACTTTCCTACAGACTAAATAATAAACACTGAGTTGGGTTATTTTCACCAAAGACATGTGGCAGAATACATATTGGCCTAAATTTATGAAGAACAGTTATTTATTTGCAAACTTTTATAACAGAAACAAAGAAATGTGTTGTTTTTTTCAAAATTTGCGGTCTTTTTTCGTTAATTTTGAAAAAAAATTAGAAAATCCCAGTGGTGATTAAATACCACCAAAAGAAAGCTCCAGTTGTGATTTGGCAGCTTTCAAATGGGCTGTATCATTCTGCACCCTATAGTAGGGATTGTCTCTTTAAATGTAATTCGTTTGTTTTTTTTTTAATCAGCAAAAGGGATGGTTACTTACATTGAATGAGAAGTGTCTTGTTTGCTGATGGCTGTTCTCTTTGTTTAAATCTTCAGTCTTCTGGCCCATACCCGCACAGCAGTAATCTGATCGGAGTTAATACAAGGGGCTGGAATTAATCAGGAGTGCTGACTCTGTTCCCCCGTCCCCCCCGAGGTAAACTTCCAGTTCTGTAGGGCATAATAAACTGTTCTAGACCTATAATGGAAACTCTGTATCGACTATGGACCCTTTTTTGTCCCCCCTTCTCCATTCATAAAAGCTGTACTATAGCTTCCTGCAATGAAAAGCAATCTATGAATAGAGGAGGCAGATCTTTTATTCATCTGCTTGTCCTTCATTCATAGAGTGCTTATCATTGCTGGAAGCTACAGTACAGCTTCTGTGAATGGAGGAAGGGGAGCCAAAAGGGCGGCCATAGTTGAAACTCTTGATGAGTTGTCATGATAGGTCCAGAGCCATGTATTACACCCTACAAAACTGGAAGATAACCTCGGAGGGATGGGGGGGGAGACAATTGAAGATTTAAACAAAAAGAGCAGGCATTAAGTACCATTCCTTGTGGTAAATTAACTAAACGTAAGCTTTAACATTTTCCCATATATTTGCATTTGCTCACTAGACCATGTTACACAGGTAGATAATTCCCTGGCAATCCGATTCATTACCTTTTGAGGCCTAAGTGCAGCCAAAATAAAAAACACAAAAATCAGAAGAAGAGACATGACTTAGTTGGATGTGGCCAATGTGCTGATGGCTCTTTTTTTAGGTGAAATCCTCCTCCATCCACATTCCACCACACTAATCTTGTCTCAAAATGCCAACCAAATCGCTCTCTTTGTTCCTCTCAAGACCTCCTGCTCTCTAGCTCCCTTACCACCTCCTCCCATGCTCACCTCCAGGACTTTTTGCCAAGCCTCTCTCATCCCATAGAGCTCCCAACCCCAATCTGTCCGGCTATCTTCCACTCTATCCACATCCCTGAAAACCCTTTTCTTCAGAGAAGTCTGTCCTACCTTCATCTAACACCTGTATTTCCACTTTCTCCATCAGCTCAACCCCCTCAGTTATTACCTTTTGTATCACTTGATGCACCCTTTTAGATTGTAAGCTCTGACAAGCAGGGCCCTCTAAATCCTCCTGTATTGAATTGTATTGTATTGGATTATATAGTGTTGGTGCTATATAAATCCTGTATAATAATAATAATAATAAAAACAGGAATTTACTTGTTATTTATTGAGTGACAAGTCTTAACTCCTATAGTAAGTCAGCCTCAATGAGGCAGGAACAAATTGGATCATGCTTTGCTGAGTTTTTTTGCCTTCCTCTGGATCAACTGTGGGTATAGGATTATAACTTTTTTTTTTTATGGTTGAACTGGATGGACTTTTGTCTTTTTTCAGCCATACTAACTATGTGACTCTGTAACGTCAAGAAAAAAGCTGAATATGTGCTAGTTCAGACCACTTTGCTTGTATAAGAACACATTTGGATAGCTTTTTTCATATGTTGACCCAATCATTTTACTGACTTTGTCATACTTTTTCAGCAAGCATTCAATGCTACTGCAGTAGTGAGGCATATGAGAAGATTGCACCTTGGTAGCAGCCAGGACAGTTCAAATATGTCCAGCAGTCACAATCCTGCAAGTGTGCTTCCAGATGGCACAAGTCACAAAGACTGTAAGTATATGCTTCTGATGCTCTGTTCCCTAAATTGCCCTCTACATTACTACCTTGTAATTCTGTTTTCTTTGTGTAAACCACCAGCATTTGAAGGTACACTGTCATCAGACATGAAACGTTTGTCTGTACTGTGTTTTTTTCACCTCTTGCATGTGGACTCTTTGATAGCCACTGTATATCCCTCTAATATTCAGTATACTGTGTATTCAGTGAAACATCTTGTTACTACGAGGTATGTGCTGGTATTTGCAGAAAGTGTAAATTGAAATTTAACATTTCTGTTCAGCATGTTTTGCCTTTACTTTTTGATTATAATAAATAATATACTATGTACAGGTGAAACTCGAAAAATTAGAATATCGTGCAAAAGTTCATTTATTTCAGTAATGCAACTTAAAAGGTGAAACTAATATGAGATAGACTCACTACATGCAAAGCAAGATAGTTCAAGCTGTGATTTGTCATAATTGTGATGATTATGGCTTACAGCTCATGAAAACCCCAAATCCACAATCTCAGAAAATTAGAATATTACATACAATCAATAAAACAAGGATTGTACATAGAACAATATCAGACCTCTGAAAAGTATAAGCATGCATATGTACTCAGTACTTGGTTTGGGCCCCTTTTATAGCAATTACTGCCTCAATGTGGCGTGGCATGGAAGCTATCGGCCTGTGGCACTGCTGAGGTGTTATGGAAGACCAGGATGCTTCAATAGCGGCCTTCAGCTCTTCTGCATTGTTCGGTCTCATGTCTCTCATCTTTCTCTTGGCAGTGCCCCATAGATTCTCTATGGGGTTTAGGTCAGGCGAGTTTGCTGGCCAATCAAGCACAGTAATCCCACGGTCATTGAACCAGGTTTTGGTGCTTTTGGCAGTGTGGGCAGGTGCCAAGTCCTGCTGGAAAATTAAGTCAGCATCCCCATAAAGCTCGTCTGCGGAAGGAAGCATGAAGTGCTCCAAAATCTCCTGGTAGACGGCTGCATTGACCCTGGACTTAATGAAGCACAGTGGACCAACACCAGCAGATGACATGGCTCCCCAAATCAACACAGACTGTGGAAACTTCACACTGGACTTCAAGCATCTTGCATTGTGTGCCTCTCCATTCTTCCTCCATACTCTGGGTCCTTGGTTTCCAAATGAGATGCAAAAGTTGCTCTCTTCAGAAAAGAGGACTTTGGACCACTGAGCAACGACCAGGTCTGTTTTTCTTTAGCCCAGGTAAGACGCTTCTGACGTTTGTTGTTCAGGAGCGGCTTGACAAGAGGAATACGACATTTGAAGCCCATGTCCAGGATCTGTCTGTGTGTGGTGGCTCTTGATGCACTGACTCCAGCCTCAGTCCACTCCTTGTGAAAGTCCCCAACACTTTTGAATGGCCTTTTCTTGACAATCCTCTCCAGACTGCGGTCATCCCTGCTGCTTGTTCACCTTTTTCTTCCACACTTTTCTCTTCCACATAACTTTCTATTAATGTGCTTTGATACAGCACTTTGGGAACATCCAACTTCTTTTGCAATTACCTTTTGAGACTTTCCCTCCTTATGGAGGGTGTCAATGATGGTTTTCTGCACAACTTTCAGGTTAACAGTCTTTCCCATGATTGTGATTCCGACTGAACTAGACTGAGAGACCATTTAAAGGCTCAGAAACTCTTTGCAGGTGTTATGGCTTAATTAGCTGATTAGAATGGGACACTTTGAGCCTAGAATATTGCACCTTTTCACAATATTCTAATTTTCTGAGATTGTGGATTTGGGGTTTTCATGAGCTGTAACCCATAACCCTCACAATTATGACAAATCACGGCTTGAACTATCTTGCTTTGCATGTAATGAGTCTATCTCATATATTTCACCTCTTAAGTTGCATTACTGAAATAAATGAACTTTTGCACGATATTCTAATTTTTTGAGTTTCACCTGTATGTGTATATATATATATATTTATATATATATATTACATAAATGGCTGTACAATATGTGAACTGTAAACCAAGGGGTAGGCAACACAGGATCAAAAAAAGTTAAAAGGCCCAACATAGAGCACAAATAAGGGACTGCGTGAAGCTGGCATCAGAATAGACCAAAAGTTTCAGTTGTTAAAACTTGGAAAACGTGAGAACTGAAGACAAGGTAGCAACCTTACAAACCTGGGAAACAAAGGCCTGATGGCAAAAAGCACTGCCAGCCCTGGTGGAGTGAACCTTTATTGGAAAAGGCTGAACCTGACACCAGAGACCATAAGCCTTAACAATGGTCTATCTGAGCCAACTAGAAATGGTTGAATGAGAAGCAGGGGGCCCTTAGTCAACTAACCATGGAGCATGGACATTTGCGGATGGTTCCCAGGAATTATCCTCTGGACCGTAGCCTTTCCATTTGATGAGGAACTGGGTCTGGGTATCACTTATGATTGAATTAAGTGCTCTGTGGGGTGTTTATCTTATTTCTAGTTGCATCTTGTGAGAAGGTTATTTTGAGTAGCATAGCATCATGTTTTTATTTCATTTTAGTTTTTTACTTTATGTTATTATCACTTACCATTGAGTTAAGTGCTCTGTGTGTGTTTATTTTATATTTATTTTTAGTCGAATTTTGTGAGAAGGTTATTTTGAGTAATGCAGCATCATACGCAAATATGTGTTTATTTTTTCAACTGCGTGAGTCGTAATATAGTGTTTAAAGGGGAATAAAACTTTCCTAAAGTAAAATGCATTTTTTTCATTCATTCATTCACTTTGAGCTTTACCATATTAATACATTACATAAAAGTCACATGAAGGAGATTTTATAATCAGCAGATGTTGTTGACTATACTGTGAAGTAAATATATGGGTGAGCACAAATTAGGTAAACTTTGCTTTGGGAGAATTTACAGGTAGATGCAATTTTTAATTATTTTTTTACTATTCCTTCCCAATATAAACCAAAGAAATAAAAAATGTGTATGCAAATTTGCTTACCAATTATTTATTTATTACAGGTACTTATATAGCGCTGTCAATTTATGCAGCACTTTACATATATATATCAGTCCCTAACCCTCAAGGGGTGTACAATCTAAATTCCCTAACTTACATTCATACATACACATACTAGGGCCAGTTTAGACAGGATCCAATTAACCTACCAGCCTGTCTTTAGAGTGTAAGAGGAAACCCACACAGGCACAGGGAGAACATGCAAACTCCAGGCAGGTGGTGTCGTGGTTGGGATTTGAACCAATGATCCTAGTGCTGCCAGGCAGAAGTGCTAACCATTTAGCCACTGTGCTGCCCCACAAATTAAATCCCTATCTTTACCACATGGGTTTAATGCGTTAGGGTAGACTGAAAATGCTAAAAGGTAGAATTTGCAGAACAGAGACATTAATTAAATAAAAAAAAAAACATTCTTGGACTCGAGGGGATTTTAGCAGAAAAAGGCCCAGGGTTTCAAGTGGTTAAAGGTATTTGATATGTACTATTTCCTTGTTCCTTGGCAGACGCTCACACTTTCTCATCCCAGCTCTAATTTTCACCAAGTAGACAGCCACAAGTCCTCATCTCCCTCTGGTTACCTTCTTTTTCCAGTTCTATAGTCAGGAGGTATAGTGGGTGTCTGGAAGGTTGTGGGGAGTCAAGATGAGGAGAAAGTATATGGGCAGACACTGCGACAGGGTCTGTAAGAGAAGGATGGACCAGTCTGGCACTTTCAATTTCTTACAAGCTTTTTTTTTTTTTAATCTCTCTAGAATGAAATCTTTTCTATCTCTGTTCTATATGTTATATTTGCTGTATTTATTTTCTTTTTAATTTACTTTTTAGCTTTGCTACTATAGATATGCACTACAATACATTTGATCACCCTCCCTAGTGTGGAATAGAAGAAGACGAGGACTTTCTAAGACTTGTGTGCATTTTTCTAAAGGCCCATCTAGGTTAAGACTCTAAACAGGCCTGAAATCTCATTAAATAAAAAAGAAGATTAGTGACACAACACAGACAGTTCTGGCATTCTTTATGTATTCTAACAAATCTTTAGCCAACAGGAAACCAGAAATGTTTCCAGTGCCTGTTCACTGCATAGGAAAATATTAAACACACTTGTTTGTCCAGCCATAGCTGAGGTGATTGCTGTATTATGTGAATATTTGTGTGTATTTTACATGTATTTAGTGGCACAGACATGCAAACTAAAACAGGTCACTGTTATCTACTCTAATCCTCCATAACTTTAATTACAAACATTAATGGAATCATAACTTACAGTACATCTGATCAATGAACTTTAAAAATTGGTGGTTGGTAGTTCCACGGTACCTCACCCAAACACACAGAATTTGTTTATGGAGGAAAAACAGACCTTTCAAGGTATTTTATTTACGGTATTAGTCACAAATATAATTCTAAAGTTCAGTTACCTTTCAGAAAAGGAAAAAAAAGGCCAGAATGATGTTTAGTTTAGCCAACTACAAAAAAAAAAAATTGGCAACAGAATGGTGTTTAGGTTGCCCACAGAAAAAAAACTCCATTCAGATTCTAAAACCAACAATTGGGTTACATATATTCTTTACAAATATAAGAATGTTGATATGCTTTAGATGTTATCTTAAATTCAAAAAAAGTTTGTAAATGTATCTTGTGCACAAAAACTAGCTTAATATGCAAATAGAATAATAATAGTAATCTGTATCAAGTATAACGGACATACACCTGTACCTGTAGCAAAGCAAATATGGCAACTGTTGGGACCAGTTTATAGCTAGCATCAGAAAGAGTGCACATGGGCAGGGCAGTGCACAGAACAATGCAAACATTCCCCTGCATACTTTCCAATTAGTCTGCTCAAAAAGCCTATTTAAGCTGTTTCAACATTTGAACAGCGCCGTCTTTGTGCATTTAAGAACATTGTATAGACTCCTATAACTATGTTTAGTTTTGTCTTTATTTCTACTAAAGGAGCAAATATTTGACATAATTAAAGTCTAACGAAAATGTAAAGGGTTTTTCAAAGCACTAAAATATTGGGTATCTACATGTTATCACAACTAATAAAAAGTATAGACTGAAGGTCTAGCTAATGTATATTACAATTATAACATATAAGGTATTTCATCGCTGCTGCCAATCTTTTATTTTGTTCCAGTTCTTCAACATAGACATTTACACATCCGGAGCTACTGTAAGTTTGTCAGTAAAAGATCATTCTCACTAGTGGCATTTACACATTTTGTACACCAGGGTTGGAGAAATATCATGAACCTTTGAAAACAAAAGCATATGTTCCCTGCCTCTATAAATTGCCTGCTGGCTTTTGTCTACCCTTGAGCAAACCTCTCCACTTTGTTTTTACTATTACTATTTTTTTTTCAGGTAAGTCTCCATCAAGCCCATACAGCTTCCTAACTGGAGTTACTCCCTCTTCTACAGCCATTACTGCAGTAGGCGGAGATCGAAGACCGAGACCTGCCTCAGTTGCAGCAGTGCATTCTGGGAGCAAATAAGCAGCCAAAGAAAAACCAAGGTGGAAAGTAGCAGACTCTTCGCATGTGATTTCATTCTGAATTGTGCACTGCAGGATGGACTCATTAAAAAAAAAAAAGGAAATTTTTTATGGCCATATTTTATACTGCAACACAGATGGTTTCATCTATTATAAACTGCAATGGCTCTAGCTCCAATAAGGCAAAATAATTGTATCTGGTGCTGAGCCTTGCAATATTCTTACTACTGGACATTAATTTTTTTCTGATAATTTGCTTTATTCTCAACGTGGGTATTGGTACTGTATATGTTGTATTTTTTCATTAATTGAGGTATCAACTGGATTATTTAATTAATACTAATTTTGATGGGTTACTTTATATGTTTATTTTATTATGATATTTTTCATTGAAATCATGCTTTCCCTCTTTTCCCCATGGAGGTAGACAATAGACTAAGTAAAAATTGAGACTGTAAAACTTCAGTACTTTTCAAATAACATTAAGAAAACTCTCCTGTACTTATTACACCTGTCAGTGTTCTAAATGTACAAAATGCAGACACCAAGCGGTGCCTGTGCATTGCATACCTCTGTATGCAGGATTTTGCACCCCGGGTGCCCTAAATTCCAGAGTGCTATAACAAGAAAGGGTTGGCACTCCTTGATAATTTTGATTAGTAGCCTGCCCTTTCTTGACTTGCCCTCCATAATGGCAATGGGCCTTCAGAAACTTGTGAAAGGTGTGGTCCAGTACTCAACACCATGAGGAAATGTGCAAACTGAAATATTTGTATAGTATCCCTAATTTGGAGCACCCAGGGTGCTGAAGACTGCGTGTTAATGAATGTGCCACCACCACTTTTTGTCTGTTGACCTTTTTTTGACTGACAGGTTTACTTTAAAGGGGATCTTTTTCATGAATTCCAATGGTAACTCAACGGTCCTTTATCAAACCTCCTGCTAGTTTGGTAATGTAAATAAGTGAGGTGATTACTGTCTGAGATGTCAACTGTGCAGAGCTTAGCCAAGGTCCTCCAGGACATGGTGAAGGATGCCAGTCCAATACTACTTTATTATCCTCACCCCTTTTTAGTCACTTACCTGGTTTATCAATGAACTGATGTAATTATACAGTAATAAGTTATTACTGATATAAGTCTCTAAAAGAATAGGGCTGTATTTACAGAGAATGTAGAATGGGAGAAAAGTCTGAAACCATGGACACATTCAGATTGCTGCGACTGTCTATATGGATAAAGAATTTGAGAGGGAATGCCTGATCATAGTGAGGCAAGTGACTAAGGTGGGTGAAAGTATACAGCAGCAGAGGCTACAATTAGAGCCCATAACTGCCATCTCATCCATTTTCTAGGATGCTCATGATGACTAAGAGACACTGTTCAAATACTTGAAATTCAGACTTTTTGCTGGCATTATCTGTAAAAAAATTAACAGAATATACCATTAAAATGTAATTAGAGTGGGAAAGAATTGGAACAATTTTTCTGCTGCCCCCTTCTCCCTCCATTCTGGTATAAAAAGGGGGTTATTGCTCTCTCTGCCATGTTGGAGAGATTTCCCTTCACTTGTTGATCTCTATAATTGGTATGAAGTACCAGAAATTCAGAAAGGGACAAGACAACAATACCTGACAGATATTTAACCCTTAACTACTTTGTTACCAAAAAAAAGCTTTTGTCTGGAATACCACTTCAAGTAACCACATGGGACTGTACAACAGGACAAATAACCACCCTGAATCCACCCCACCATAACAAGTAACCACAGGTAGGTCAGTAGCTCAAGCCAGTAGACAGCAGATACCCTGGACCTCTTAATTGTGTGTGGCATTTGATCTTTAAGTGTATTTAGTTCTATATTTAAAAACTCTGCATACAGTAATCTGTTTATAATAACCGTGTTTCAATGAAGTTTAATTTCTCTAATATTAGGTTGGTGGTCACATTACCCAGCTTTTATTTCTCTCTCATACAAAATGTGTCTTATTTAATCTGTCATTTGATAGCACAGTGCTGGACTGGGGAAAGTATATTAAAAAGGGCTAAGTAAGTAACTATGAGATGTGCTTATTTTTCTATTATGTGAGTTAGAGTTAAAAGAATATGGTATACATAGTCACAAAGCAAAATTTGCTTCAGTGGTAGATGTGTTATTCTTTTGTCTATATTTTACAATTTTTTCTACAGTTTGCATTTCTCAGCTTTTTTAATTAGGCATTCAAAAGATGCAAGAGTGAAGACAGCCATTACTACAGCAATTATGGTACGGAGCTATTGACATTGATTTACTAAAGGAGTAGAGATTGCTTGACTGATGGCTTTGCAGAGTGAACATAATAAAATAAAGTGAACTTGATTCCACTTTGAAAACCCAACCACATGTAAGAGAGATTGAAAAGCTGGATTCTTGCTAGCACGTGATTGGGCCATAAAAATATGTGTGTGTGTGTATTCTTAACTCAAAAAAGTACCTTCTATTAAGTTCTTTTGCTGTCATCTAACTTCATGTTAGAGAGTGGCTCCTCCTTGTAATGTCTTCTGTGAGGTCCTGAACCTCTTCTTTTCCCCATCACTTATCCATTTGTCCCATCTCAGAAGCAAACATTAGAAGGTGGCTGTGTTCCTAATTACAGTGGGACCATGGAGAACAAACGGAGCCACCCTCTCTTGGCCTCACAGACGACATTACACTGAGGCAGAAAAAACACAGTAAGAAACAAATCCATAAAAAATACATTTTTAAAAGTCATTTGGTAGTGGAAAACAAAAATATAATTTAGTGTCACTGTAAAGTGAATCCAGGATCACCTTTTTTTCTTTGCTTGGCCTCAACACCTTTATTAAATGAACCCCAGAGTCTGGGAAAGGCTTAAGCATGGTTTCACAGCTGCTAAAGTTAAAAGACGTTAATAGAGAATATGTTGTGCATATAAAAAATACATACTACAGATCAGGGGCGGACTGACTATTTGAGCACTCAGGCACTGCCCGAGGGCCCAGGGTCAGTAGGGGGCCCTATGAAATGCCCCTGGTACCTTTTTTATAGGCTTTTTTTGGGTGTGCTTTGAGTGTGGGCAAGGACACAGGGGCCCCATGATCCCCTATTGCCCGGGGGCCCCATGAGTTGTCAGTCCACCCCTGCTACAGATACACAATAGTCTTACTCTGATTAAATGGTGTGTGATTCTAGAGGAAAATATGTTTTCTTTGCTAGATCTGGGCTAGTATGACATAGTTCACCATAGCTGGCAACAATCTTTGTGCACTGGGCATTTCACTGTTAGATATTGGATATTATATTATGATGACATATATCAAAGGAAATACATTATTTTTATTGTATTTAATTTTATAAAATGGTTTGTTATACATTTTCTTTTGATATGGTAAGGGAAACTATAAATAAAAAGAAGCATAATGGAAACTACCAGCTCTTAATGAGTTTCAAAAGGCAATGTTTAGTAGCTGGATTTGTTATTGATTTCTATGAGCTATTTCAGATCATTTCTCTTTGTACTATATTAAAGAATAGGCCTAGATTGGTTTAATATCCAGGAGCATTTAATAAACATAACATCTATTCTATAGGTTGACTTTACAACAAAATTCCCAAATTTTAGTGCCATATAGTTTAGAAAGATTTGAAACCTTAAGCTCATCATCCACGTCTTGAATTTGGGATGATTCCTGCTGAATTGGCTGAAATGTGTAAGCCCAAAGTGGCCCTATCAACTCCACTGGGTTCAACAAAAGTGATTTTCAAAATCAGACAAGCTAGGTGGAAAATTTTCAGCTAAAGACTGATTGCATTTATTCAGATGCAGTAGCTACATGAAATACAGCTTTTGTCTTTTTTTTTTAACATATGTACATTTAGGACTCGCATCTTATGAAGAACTATCTCAGACTGTTAATGGATATAAAGTCTGTTTAGTCAATAATAATATCTCATAGTTTTTTCTTGGCACCAAATGTGTTATTGGATTCTAATCCTTTGGATTGTATGTTAGTGTGAAAAATCACAGGAGCCCTATTAATGTGTCCATAAAAGTGAGTCTAGTTCACATTGACTAATGGTATGTGTTGTGTTTTATGGGGCATACATGATCTGGAAGGAAAACTAGTACTGTACAGTATTTCGATTACGAGATAATACATTTGTTTATTTGAGTTAGGGCATTCTGATAAAATGGAAATTGGAGTAAAGCTTTTAACTTACCCAAAATGAATGATTCCATGCTCAACTGCCACAGACATGCATCCATGGTTAGAAATCAAGGTTGAAATCACACCTATATGTGCATGTTTTAATGCATGGCAAAGTACATTGGTTTTGGAGGGTTCACCATCAGTATCCAAAAGGCTGCTAAAGCATTTCAAGTAAATCAATGCACCTGAACCTTCAATTCACCAAAACGCAATGACATGAATACACACTGTATGCATTGTGGTGTGCCGTGTTGTCCAAAAAATGAGTCTGGTACACTTTTTGGTGCATTAAACCTCATGAGGGGTCCGTAGAAGATAGGCAGATGCAAGTCAATGCAAAAGCATAGGTGTGAATGAGTCTTGAAAGTAATGGGACAACCTATAACCACAAGTGTAACCTGTTTTCTATCTAATATTGGGATAATACCAGGAGGCAAGCTTACAGGAGCCCTGGTAGAAGTAAAAATTAATTTTTGAAATGGATTTTCTCCAGAGCATATAATCTACAGTATATTCCAAATTCATGATAAACGCGGAAAGAGTCGGCATTATGTAATCCTATTTTAGAGCAACACATTGCTGTTGTTTATTAACATAGAATGCTAGGTCTTCCTGCAGCCACCATCTTCTTTCCTGCGACTGCAATGTACTGTTCCCAGTGGTAAAGATAACAGAATATGAGTTCAGTGATGGATGGGCATTAGGAGTCTTGTACAAAATGAGAGCAGGGAGTGAACTACACATCTCGGGTCATAATATTAGTCCTCTACCTGTCCATACACACGAACAATTGTGGCATGTATTTGCCTGTACACTGCTGTGTTGTCAGGAGATCAGAAGTAAGAACATTGACACTGCACCAACACCTTTTCCCAGTGGTCCAGATCTGCTACTGTGATATGAATCCTTCATAGACATACTGTATGGGATTGGGATTACACAGGTGCATACACCTACTGTACTCACTTTTAAAATTGCACCAATCTTCAAAAAATATATTCTGCATAAGTCCAGGTCCCATTGTATTTATCCATTGTATGGACTCTTTGTTGATTTTAAACAGTTTTAATTGACTAAGAAATGTTAGAGTCCATTAGGTTAATGTAATTTCATAATTGAACCATTGCTTTAGTGTCTGTATCATTATCATCATGAGGGACAACCAAATTCTGTTGCCAATAGACGTCATTTATTTATTTATTTCATACCTTAAGAATGCATGCATTGCAAAACCTGAGCAATTATGGTGCATACATGTACCTACGATTTTTCCTGTTGCAAGAAAAGGATCTAAAGTTTTGTCAGCAAAAAAGCCCCAAAATATATAATAATCTGTATGTATCAGACACACAGGAGAGGTAGTTGTTTTTTAGAAGAGTGGTAAACTATTAGATTCTTTGTAAAATTGTTATTATCTGTGTCTTTATTAAGGTATTTCCCATCACTTCCTGTCTATGTGATCTAGATATTCAAAAGAACAGGGGCAAAATGAAAACATAGTTTTTGCAGGATGAGAAAGGGTTAGAATCTCTGTAGGATTTTTATCATCTGAGCTTCCAATTTAATTGGCAGATGTTAAGCATAATAAGAATTGTAGGAAAACACTCCATCTAAGACAAAAAGCTTTTAAAATCTGGAAGAGGTTCTAAACCTTCCACAGTCTATCTAAAACCAAAAATAAAAGAAATAAACGTGCATATATGTGTGGATACTGCTTAAGGTGCAATCATGTTCAGCACTCCATGTCCACCTCCAGGGTGCTAAGTGCCGGCTCATTTCCACCAACACTGCTCACAAATTAAATAACACAAGGATGCAGCAATCTTGTTACCTTTGTTCAAAAGCCAGCAGGAACATTCTGACCTGCTTCGTGGCAAGGTACAGCATTTTCTCAAAGAATACCAATTTCTTTTAGAAATCAGTGTGCCTTAGCATAAACAGCTTCACAATGTTCCTGCTGACTTTTGAATAAGAGTATTTTATTTATTACAGGTACTTATAGTAACAATATGGTTGCATCTTGACGTATGGTATTTCTTTGAGAAAAAAAAAAGTTTGGCTTTAAGTTGTTGGAAGCAGTGTTTTAAATTAATAATATAGTTACAGTATATCAAATGTTATTTAAATGTATTAGGTCTTATACATGAAATGCACATGGATCAAACCCGCTTCTCTCGTTAGACAAGTAACATAAGACAGTAGGTAAGACATTCATGCCTCTTGACACCTTAACAACAAATAAATCTTCCATTTTTACAGAAAACATGATTTTTTTTAAATAAACAATATTATTTAAACTACCCCTATAATTATTGTTTGACTTGGAATTATTCATGCCGGGACTTAATTTTATAAAGTTTTGTACCAGTTGCAAAGAATAATTGTTTTTGTTATCCTATATATTTGAAATGCTTAATTTGATTTTTACAGCAATTAAAAAGCCTAGGGAATTTACAAGAATTTTGTTTTTTCATCAAGCAAGCTTGATGTTTTTAAATATATTAGTTGATATAATGGGGTAATTGTTAGTAAAGTGCCAAGAACCTACCAGGAAAATGTGGCAATATGCACTTGGGTTTAAACAATTTGATTAGGTGATCAAAGAATGTAATTGCATGCTATGAAGCAGCATTTAGCAAACCTTGGCCAATCCTGTGCCACTGCCCTTTGAAATGTTCACATACTACCTAAACCTTTAATTGTTGCCATGTGTACTGCCATTGCCACACCTTTACCGGAAGTCACTACAAAGTCTTGACCAGGAAATTGCTCAAAACATCACACTCCTTCCCATCTTCCTGAGGGTATTTCATGTACATGTACCATTCAGTCCCCGTAGAAGGACTGAGTCATTGGGGTTCATTTAGTACAGACAAATATGTTGTTCACTTATCAAGGGAAATTCCCCTTAGTTTAGTGAATGTGGTAAAATTTCCTTTTCAAAAGAATACTCAATCACTTGCAAGAGCAATAAAACATAATTTTTGCTTGCACATAAGTGGATGGTAGAAGTTGACAAAGCTTCTCCGCATTCACTAAGTTTAGGGAAACTTCCATTACAAAGTGAACAGCCTATTTGCCTTTAGCAAATCAACCCCTTTGGCAGAGTCTGTATCTATTAAAGTGCTACTAAACCCACAACAGTAAAATCAGTCTGTATATGCAGTAAAGCATGCTTGTTATACTCACTGTGGAACCTAAAGGGTTAATCCTCTGCATTGATCCCTCTTCTCTGCCCCCCCCCTTTTGTTCAAATGTCCATGCTGATAAGACAGACTGAACCCCTGGCCCTTCTGCACATGACCGGTTTAGTGTGTATTGCTAGAGAGGTTGTTTTTTTTCTTGGGAGAGTGCATGTGAACAGCACAGGGCCGATCACCATCGACCCCAGACAAAGGTCGGGGTCCTGCATCCTCCTAGAGCAGAAAAAAACTCCTCCTACGAGCTTTAACCAGTGCTCTGCTGAAGTCACAAGGTTGCTTTAACTGCTGATGAGAAAAGGTATTTAACAGTTTATATTTACTAAAATAATTGCATTTCCATGTTCTGTGTACTGCGGGAGACCAGATATAGTGAATGTAGGATCCTGGGTTTAGTAACACTTTAAGTACGCTGCCCTAGAGACCATGAAAGAAGACAAATACATACTATCATGCTACATCTAGTGACTGCTATAGGTCAAGAAATAAATATTCGCATGTGTGAGAGTGTAAGTAGAGCCTTCTGACCAAGAGTTTCAATACATTATTGCAGACCTAGACTTAGCTCATTATAACATCACTCTCCACAAGAGCCCTTGGTTACCATAATGGGAAACAGACTCTACAATACAAATGAAATATCCCATAAATGTACCATGATAAGCCCTACCTCTTGCTGTTTCTTTGTGGGAGATGCAGATACTGTAGCTGCACTGCCCTTTCCAACATAGTAGGACAGAATGGATGTACATTGTGCCCTACAGAAGGACTGACCATTTATACTTGACCCAGAGAGTGAATACGTTCCTCCTCAAAGCTGTCCTGTACACACCTCTTGAAGACAGCTATTGTAGTAGGGATGTTTACAAACAATGGTACATGTTGTACACATTATAAGAAATATTGCACTGAATGATGTTCATATTACAGCATATTGCATTTGGAATCCTATAGAATCATCATGGGGTTAATAACCTTATATTAACATGTGTTTTTTCATAATGTTGCTAATACAACTGGTTATTGTTTGAATATTCTTATGTGGTGTGCAAATGCTCCTTGGTTTTGTATTGCATTATGAGTAATAAGAGGGAAATGCAGACAAATGGTTTTCCAGTTTCAGTTACAGTTCATTATTCATTCAGCAGGTTCTGGATAGTTTGCTGTAAAGGTTTTTCTGAAATACGGGTAATAGTTTACAAAATGAAATCTTCTTCCGTAGTGACTGATCCCTGATAAAATGACTGTTAGTTCTCCTCCTTTTAATTACTATGACACCAGAATATTTCAGGAGCTCACTGTCTATCCTTCATAATTTCACTGGTAAGTAACTGACCGTAGTTTCTGAGCATGTACTTATTTAGTACAAAGAGAAATGATGATGTGCTAAAAATGGAAAATTCATTTACACCTAAATATGGAATCATGGGATTTAAGACGAATTGCATTTGCCTTTTTCTGTTGTGAAAGGTATAAGGCTGATTAGGATACTACATGTTATACTATTTCTTTATTTCATTTTACTTGTTTCTTCCATCCATTTCCAAAACAGGGAAATGGGCATCCTATTATTCATTATTGCTAGGGCACACGCACGGTTGTGCAGAGGTCACCAGTAAATGCACCCTGACCCTGGACAGGCAGAGTGAGACTCTGCATCTCAGATATACAAGTAGCTTAAAGTAAAATTCCGGATGTGGCTAAATTGTACATAGTTACAGTGGTACAGCTTGGACCAGTGCAATTATGTCTATACCATACCTGGCCAATGCTCCTGTAAGCTGGAAGCAGACACCCCTACTCCAGTGATCACTTGTTTCTGAGACCTGTACAGAGTGGACAGCCTGATGCATTGTGAGCACAGGAGGTCAACCGATCTGCACAGGTGCCATTCAGAGAATATTTTGCATTTTCTGATTGGAGAGCATTCTCTGATTGGCATGACATCTCTGCACTAGCTCTGCCTCCTCCAAGTTAGAGAATGCTTTGCATTCATTCAGAAAAGCATTTTCTGAATGACGTCCGTACTGCGGGATCGACCTGTTGTGTTCAGTAAGCAGGAGTGCAGGTACTCAGCATGGGAAGCGGAAGCAAGTGGAAATCGCTGAAGTAGTGGCATCTACTTCAATGATTTCCAGTTTTCAGGGGCATCTAGCATGTTTGGTATATACATAGTTACATTGGTCCTAGATTGGCCAATGTAACTATGTATCATAGCCATGCCTGCAATTATTCTTTATTATTTGTGATTGGGAATGGGGTGACTTATGTGACTTATTAATATAAAAATGCACATGTTCTCTAAACACCCAACAGCATGGATGGGAATGAAAAAGTACAGGTTCACATCACTGCACTTCATCTCAATTCACACTTTAAAAGATAGATCCACTGACTCTTTCAAGACTGGCTGACCTCTAACCAAAAGCTGCTGGTCATATCACTCTGTCAGGATAAGTCTTAATTTAGGAAAAAATAAGTATTATTCAGTAAGCTTTTTATGAAACAGTTTAAGCAAAAGGTCTGCTTGCTTTTGTGGAGGTATGATCTGCTGATGATTTGCTAGGATCATTTCTGAGCAGCAGGGGAATCTTTATCTGCAATTTTATTTAGGTTTCTTTTTTTATTATTGGATTATAATAAATAGGTTGCCTGTGAGTCATTTTTAGGAAAGAATGAGCCAAAAAGAGTGCACACAGACATAGATCACAGTTTTGGGCTTTTGATGTATTCGGGATTTAACCCTAGCACCAGTAGACCTGCGTGGTGTTGCCTTAGAGTTCACATGAAGTGCAGGCCTTGAAGAATATTTAAAACTTGAATGTTACAGTGCCAGAAAAGCCTGTAAATGGAAAAATAGAAACTAATAAAACTGCATGAAGTTACAATGCATGTTCTGATATTTTACACTTGCTTCCCTACTGCCTTTTTATTCCATTTACTTGGAATAATTCCAAAGGCCAAAGTACTGTTCTTCAAAAGGAAAACTCCACTCATTAGGATGGTATCTGTTTCTGCAGGAATGGTAGATGAGGGGAAACATTGGAAAGACTGTAGAGGACTGGCTTGTGGGAAATAGTCCTTGCAGCAACTGTCCTGTGCTAAATATCTATGCAGTATTTCCGGTGTCTACGTTCTTTGTTGATCTAAGCTAAGCTTAGCCGAACGTAATGTCACCATTGTGTGTTAATGATGCTTTTCTGTCTTCTATGCATGTTACACAATGTCTTTGTCTTTTATGCCTTGTATTATTCTGTACTACTGTTGAGCAATGGTTGGTCACAGCAATACCTCCATTGTTATGTGTATTTACAAATTATATGAACTTTACAGACAGCGGAAATGCATGAGCTTCATCTGATATCTTACAACTCAACTTGGTTCGAGGAAAAACAGCATGCAAAATTTAATTGAAAAATCATAAATGAGTATTGATGGTTGCAAGCAAAAAATAATAAGCATAAGATCAAGCAATATAGAATACATTCCAAAATGTATCTTTCAAAGAGAAACTTTCTTTTTCATGTGTCCTACATGGTATCATTTATGTGTTTTTCAGAGTTTCACATCTAACAATTTTCCTTCAACTGCAGTTGGAAAAACATATAATGAGTTTCTCTTTTGGAATAAAGTGAAAAAATGGCCTTGATGGAAAAATGCAATGCAGAGATAATGATATTGACGTTTAGTCAGTTGTTTCTTTGTTAATTATTTTACCAAAGTGAAAGAGGCCTAGGTCCCATACTTCAAAGTGCTCCACGTTGAGCTTTTTCTATCTCTAATTTCTATTTCTTTAACTTGTGTTATTTGTGATTATGAACCAAGTTATCGTACACAGAAGGCACGGCAAAAGGGGTCTATTTATAAAAGATACTCATAGCGATTTGTCAAGTAAAACTGCATGTTCATTCATTCTGTGTGAATTACCAGCATTCACTCATTAGTTTTAGGGATTTTTCACACAATGTACAAAACTGGCTGTTGTGGGAATGGGGCAAAATAGAATGTTCCTAAGATGTTTTCTGTTTTGTTTGAAAGGTCTCTCAGGCTATTTTTTCTCTGTTCAAATGTTCCTAGGCTCTTGTTTTAGGCTATTTTCTCCTTTGGTCAAATATTTATTGGCTAATGTTTTAGGCTATTTTTTTCTACTCTACTTTTCTCTATTTTCGGGCATTAGGAACTGTTATATTTGCCTTGCAAAAGACAACTTAATTATCAGTAAGTAACATTTTGCACATAATATAAACATAGGCAAAGGTATTATATGCAGGTTTTGCATGAATGCTGATTTATTTGCACAGCAAATTTATTTTTATAAGTAGACCCCAAAGTGTGTATGTGGGTGCTTTGCAAATCCTGTAACATGTCTGCATAAAACAGAACTACACCTAACTAGGTTATGCTTGGTTAAGAGACATCCATGTATAAATATGTGTTACCTCTGCTCCTCTGTTTCTCTGTCTCATCTCATTCAGAGACATACCAGAGAAATTGTCTGTGGCATGCTCCATGCAAATAATGCAGCAAAAAGGGGAACAGAGGTAATTAATATTTAAAAATGTACATTTCCTAACTATGCACAACCAAAATTCTAAGGTGAACTTTGGGTAGCAAGTAAATCCCACCTGATTGACTGAGCCAGTAAAGGGTTATCTAGTCTCTGTCCTGACAGGAACACTGTTGCTTCCCACAACAAATGTAAAATGTACAGTTTATTGTACACTTAATTTACATTTTTTTTTACAATCAAAAATCACTCACTATAGAGAACTGCATTTTACAGATATATACAAAGTACAAATAAAAAAGTTTTTTTTTTAATTTATGAGCAAACAAAAAAAAATATCTGTTGAAAAGCAATCCAAATATTGCAATTAAGCATGAGCATAGATAGTGATATTAGACCGTGTGGAATTCGTTATTTTAAAAAGGCACAAAATCAATACTCTTCACCTTCCTGTCAGTTTATGTTATGTCATGACACTGATTTTTGAAGGATCTTGATATGTAAATAAACTTAATTTCACTCTCCGCTGCAACACAAATATTTAATACACCTGTTCTGGATACTTAGCAATGGAAACAATATTTAATTCTAAATCTATGGCAGTACTATGACACAATTTGATTATATATGCTGTAAAAGTTATGACTTCCAATACTGGCTTTTTGGCAACAATAGGAGCATGCAGCACACTATATTGCATGCATCAATCTTAAAGGAAATAACTACTTTATTAATAGCCGCTGATGTGGGTAAAAGTGTTTATATAGAGGATGTTTTACCAATGGCTTTATCTCTTGCAATGCATGAAATAAATGACAGCCAACTTCCAAATATTCAGACACAACTGTAATTTCACAATTGTAATGAACCTTCATGTAATTCTCTGCCTTGACAATCATATATACATATCAGTAATTCTACCATAATGTAAGCTGGAGGGATGCCTGACTGTTTTCTTCAAATAAATCCAGTTTAATCACCTCACTATGAAGTTTGTCGTTTTATTCAATACGGTTTAGGCATGACTGCCAAGTGGGTATACCTGTGCCCAAATGTGGGCAAACATTAGTGGGGTTTTAATGAATTGCAAATATACACTCACCGGCCACTTTATTAGGTGCCAAGAAAATATCCCCCACACCATTACACCACCACCAGCCTGAACGGTTGATACAAGGCAGGATGGATCCATGCTTTCATGTTGTTTACACCAAATTTTGACCTACCATCTGAATATCGCAGCAACCAGGCTGCCCATTCTCCTCTGACCTCTGACATCAACAAGGCATTTTCATCCACACAACTGCCGCCCACTGGATATTTTCTCTTTTTTATGAACATTTTCTGTAAACCCTAGAAATGGTTGTGCGTGAAAATCCCAGTACATCAATAGTTTTTGAAGTATTCAGACCAGCCCGTCTGGCACCAAAAGTCACTTTAATCCCCTTTCTGCACCATTCTGATGCTCAGTTTGAACTTCAGCAAGTTGTCTTCACCACGTCTAGATGCCTAAATGCACTGAGTTGTTGCCATATGATTGATTAGCAGTTTGTGTTACAAAGCAATTGAACAGGTGTACCTAATAAAATGACCGGTTAGTATATATACAGTCATGGCCAAAAATATTGGCACCCCTGCATTTCTGTCAGATAATGCACCACTTCACCCAGAAATACTGTTTGTTGTTTGTATTGGTATGACACAAAAAAGTGGAGAAACAAAAATCCAAATCTGACACATTACATGCAAAACCCAAAAAATTGACTTTACAAAATTAGTGGCACCTTCTCAATTAAATTAAACTTACCTGTATCAATTAACAGATCTTAATGTTCCTGTGTCCACTGTGCGCAACATTGTCAAGAAGTTTACAGCCCATGGCACTGTAGCTAATCTCTCTGGATGTGGACGAAAGAGAAAAACTTGATCAAAGATTACAATGAAAGGGTTGTTCGAATGGTTTGTTTCTCCATTTTCTTGTGTCATACCAATACAAACAAAATAAATAAACATGAGATTGCCTAAACATTTGTAATTGTAACAATTTTCTGGGCAAAGTGGTGCATTATCTGAAAGAAATGCAGGGGTGCCGATATTTTTGGAAATGACTGTACATCTGTTTCAATATCAATGTGTTTCAAAGCATAGTTTTAGACTTTGCTGATTTGGAAGCTTTTTACCAACCAGGTTGTTTTTTTTTTCTGATAATGATATACACTCTGTCAGGGGCTCATGTAACCAAGTGACAACTCAAAAGCACAATTTGGTGATTGAGTTAAAGCTCTTCTTTTTTCAATTTTATAAAGAATAGGGGAGCATAAAAACTGTTGGGTTTTTTTCCATTTATTCATGCATTTTCACTTCACTTACCGCCCTGTAGTCTCATCAGAAAGTGAGAAGATCTCGTCCCAGTCTTAGGGATATCCCCTCTTATACAATTGTTATTGATAAGTTGTCATTGACAGTAGACATTAAGAAGTGTCCCCATTGGAAGATTCCTGTTCTGATGTCAGCTCAAAATTTTGAATTTACCCTCCCATTTATTCCCAGTGACACTAGTAATCAGGACAATTAGAAAAAGCGAATCTCCCAAACAGGAACACAGACAGCCAAAGAAACTTAACAGTAGTTCTAACCTCTCCTGATTCTATCCAAATCTAAAACAAAAGTTTTGCCTTTAGTTATACTTTAGGATGTACAATAAAGAAAAAAAATATTAAGTCAATAGACGTTTCCCTGTACATGATCAGCCAGGGTCTTTGTCCAAATATGAAGTTTAGGATTGTCAGGCTCTTCTCTAGTTACAGATATAAAAGAAAAACTCACAAAGGCACTCTCAGCTGCACCCACTCTTATTAAATCCATAGCAAAAAAACAGCATATTTTAAACACTGCTGAAATCCAGCCAGCCAACAACCATTTTATTTGCTATCTGCAAGCTTTTTCAATCAGTTGGATCAGGGTTTGCCTAAATCACAGATATTAGGATTCACAGGACTGAGTGTTCTTGCCTAGTTTCATCGCTTGCTGAAATAATCTTGAAATATGCTAGCTACTACAAAATGCTCTCAGCATTCAGTACATACGGAAGTTGATTTACTACAGGAGTTGAGACTATTCAAATTATTAAAGATTTGCAGTGTTTCCTGATCAGCCAAGACAAGTTCTTGAGTAACAGCTCAGGAGCAGAGGGGCATGACAGGCAGTGCATGCAGAGCACACACAGCACCCTCCTAAACTGCCAGAAAGAACATTACTGTGCCGTGCAGTGCTGTCTCCTAATCTCTGCTTTTCACTTTATACAAAGTCTGGAGCTGCAACCTGCTATTTAGGGGCATAGAGAGAGTGGAAACTGTCAGCTTGTGCTGCGAATGATTGCAGCTCGACAAAAGAGCTTTCATTCACAAAAACACAAGCTGACAATAGCACAGTGGCTACTATACTTGTCTGAGACAGCCTAGTGTAGTACCCCGCTTGTGTTATTGTCAGATTGTGTTTTTGTGAATGGCAGCCATTTTCTTCAGTTGCAATAATTCACAACACAATCTGACAGTTTCCAATATCTCAATATATGTTTCCCTGAATATATATATGTATATATATGTATCTCAATATGTTTCCCTGAATAGCTGGCTGCAGTGTAAACTAAAGAAGAGAGATAAGGAGACATGGTATTGCAGAATGGAGAGGGCTCAGTGCTGACTGTAACTCCCCCCCATGGGATTGCCCATATTTTTTAGGCCTCCGGAGGGGTGGAGCTACAGAGAGCGATGACAGAACAGAAAGATTTATTTTGTTTAAATTCTACTGCTCAAGTTTTAATGGGGACAAGTGCTATGTGTACAGAATCCCCTTGGAGGCTTAACAAGATTTTTTTCTTCTAGTAATAGATCCTTCTCAAGTGTGTGAATATTTGCTTTAATTATATAGTCATGTGAAAATAACATTTCTGTTTACCTATTTTATCTACATATGACCAGATAACTAAGGTAAATATTCACATGATGTATTAAGGTATATGTAAGGTTTATCTCAAAGTTTCCCCCCCAAAAGTGTGCACCTTCATAGTCTATATACTACCAATATGTGTTAATTGAATCTTAGTGTAGGGATTGTTTTTAATTTAACATTTTAGACATCCCTCGCAATAGTAATTTTATTTTGGTGAGATACCCCCATTTTCTTTATTAGAACACTGAAATTTGCTCAGTGGTAATTCAGTTCAGAGTTCAGACCCTCCCATTCAGCATGGAAAACAGAAAAAGGGTAAGAGCGTAAGCTCAGAATTAACTGTCACAAGACAAATTATTGATGCTCAAAATGAAATTGTTTAAACCAAACCGTACTCACCCACAGCTTTCTTCTAGCTGCTATGATCAATCTTTTTCATTCTTTAGCCATTTTGATTGGCTCGGCTGAGCAGAGGGAGTTCATTCATCTCAGAAGATGCCAAAACTGTACACTGAGATGTGCCAAAAAATGTGCAATGCAACACACCACTTTTGTGTGTTGGGATGCCATTAAAAATGAATGTCAGAGCAAATAATATAATGTGTGTTGTGCTAATGCTGGCATTGCAACAACACATAGATGTAATTTGTTCTAAACATTTTTACTAAATATGTTGACACCCATATAATAGTCTACATAAAACACATCACACTTGCTGATATCTTTTATCATCACAACTTCATCTGAGCTACTGGTTATCCATCTCACAAACTGTATACGCTAGCACACACCCCTCCAAATATTTAACTCCAATGCCACCAATATAAAACACTTTATTTCCTATGTTGAAGCCCACTTCTATCCTCTTGTGCTGTTGGTTTGTAGCAGTAGTGTGGACAGAGGACAGTGTGCTGGGTGCCGGCCAGAGAGGAGGCGGACTCTGCCGGGGAGTGGAGCGGTGGAAGCTGGGTAACCACAGCAGAGGGGCACTGGGAAGCTTCAGTACCGGCTGGGTAAGAGTGGAGGAGAACTGGCCCACCCAATTCAGGTTTAACCAGGACCCCGTGGACCCCACGGAGGGTGACCCCCTAACAGTGACCGCCATAGACCGGACTAGACCACCTTGGAATGCCTGAGGGAGGAGGAAGGAGAACCGTAGCAGCGTTCAATATATGGAAGAACAGCAGGGATAGAGCAACAGCAAAAGCAGATGGAGGTGGAGTGGAGGAGATATACGAGGGGCTACAGAAGATGGTGAGTCAAAAAGTTTAAATGGACTTGCACTGTTTAAGGAACATTTGTGGCGATCACCCAGTGGGCTCAGAAGGAGTGGAAGCAGAGAGAAAAAGAGTACAGAGACCCTCAGGGAGGAAATTGGTGAAGGGGTAAACAGGGAAAATTAAGGAGCACTATTCCTGGTGATCCAAAACCCCAAACTATTCTTCAGAAGTAACCCCCATGCCTTGGAATTAAAAAAGATAGAAAAAATACACAAACATCATGAAGAGTAAAGCTGTGAAAGTGGGAGGGTTTAAAACATCCCAAACAAGTACAATCAAAAAATATATGCCCTCACAAAAGAAAGGTCCAGAGGGTCAAACCCCAGAGAGATATCAGGGAGTAAGCGGAAGACGGGATATGGAAAAAAACATCGGTGATTGCTCCAGATTGTTTCTGGGAGTAATATGAACCATAGTGTAGAAACTGAATATATAGAAAAAGAGTTGGCTATAGAGAATGTTGAAGAACAAGAGGAGACTTCACAAATGCCTACTAAAACTGAAAAGGCAGAAATGTTTATGAGATTGGAACGGTCTGTAAAACATAGATGGCAGCAATACATAAAGACCTGGGGCAAGTTCTGCCTTTTTTTTCCCCTCCCTTTGCTTCTCTTCCGCCTAAGCAGGGTGAGAATCTTAGAAGATAGGTGGGAAACGGGAAGCCACATATACAGTGTCTTTCCAGACGATGATTGAGAACAATCCATGACACTGGCAGGTCTCAGCTTTGCAAAGGGGGCAGTGCATGTTATAACATCTGCAGGGTGCCCAAACTTTTGCAGACGCCATTTTTTTATTTTCTGTTATTTTGAAAGTGTAAATGATGGAAATAAAATCAAACTTTTGTTGACATATTATAAGAATGTCTAATCTGTAATTTGATGCCTTTTGGAGATTTTTCCATCTTTCCTTGGCTTCTTTATGCACATTAATACAAATTTTTAGCTGGGGTGCCCAAACTTTCGATCCCCACTGTACATCCAGACACGCGGCCCAGGGATTGGGAGTGTGGCCAGGGTGGGCTTATGTTGTCAGAGCTCCACCCTAGACTGGAATTGACAGTGGGACTAGGACCACAAATGATTCAAATGCAAGATAAGAGCCTATGGGTAGTGGGGGGGTGGGGGGTTGGGCAAGGGGGGGATATGGGGTGGGTGGGAGAGGGGGGGGACAGGAATTATGGTAGGCATATCTTTGTGTTCTTTGGGATGGACAATTGTACTCTCGCTGGGAAAAATATGGTAGGAGAAAAAAGAAATTATGGGAAATAGAGGAGGTTAATTTTACGACCTATAGTGTAAAGGGACTGAATATCCCAGGGAAGAGGCATAAGATTCTTAAAGAATTACAACAGCGATCTATTGCAGTAGTGTTTCTACAGGAGACTCATTTATTACAGGAAACAAATGTTAAGTTATATTCTAAATATTATCCAACATGGTATTATGCAGACTCACCAACTAAACATGCCAAAGGGGTAATAATTGGTATAGCTAAAAATTTAAGATTTAAGATGGTAGATAAGTTGGAGTATTTGAAAGGTTGATTTTTGTTCCTGAGGGGGAGATTACAGGAAATAGAATTGTCCAAAAAGAAATTCAAGGGCCTATCTGTAAGGGACCGCCCGGCGATACCACTAGCACTCCACTGAATAGGCGTCCCCAGCGCACGGAATCTAAGTCCCAGGGTGCTTGTTCACCAGGGCCCCTGATGGTGGGGATGGACTTGGAGCCCCCCGAGACCAGGTCGTGGCTACTGGGTACGTCCATCAGTGGTAGTGGTATGCGCCAAGGGCTCCCACGGGAAAGAGTCTGATATGAGGAGGTCAGAAGACCCCACTGCGAGGGACGGATGGATGGATGGATGGATGAGCAAGGTCAGACGGGCCGGGTCGGTAACAGAGAGGACGGTAAGGTACAAGGCAGCGGGCAGAGAATGGTCGGGTCACACGCCAGGTCAGCAACAGCAGGTCAAATCCAATAGGGGGCATCCAGGAGAGAGGTCAGGCAAAGCAAGGGTCAGGACAGGAGAAATTAGCAAGGTCAGGTACAATCGGGGTCAATAACTTACAGGGCACAGGTTCGCAGATTCACAGGATGCAGGAAAGACCAGAAGGCACTGAATGATAGCTCAGGGCCATTTAAATATCCCGCCCTGCGCTGCCATTGGTGCCCAGCGGGCGGCCGCGGCTTCTACTGCGCATGCGCGAACTCGAACGCCGCGGCCGGCCCGGACCTAGTGCCCGTGTCCCTGCACAGGGCGGTGCACTGCGCCTGCGCCGGGACCATCGCGGCGGGGATCGAGGAGATTCCTGACATTGCCCCCCCCCTACGGGCAACCTCCGGATGCCCACCCGATCTCTCCACCATGGGTGATCGCGAAAAAACCTCCGGACAAGTCTGGGTGCATGGACGTTATGGGCTGGTTCCCAAGAATTGTCCTCAGGGCCATAGCCCTTCCATTTGATAAGGAATTGGGTCTGGCCCCCCCTCCTTCGGCACTTCAGGATTGTTTCTACCTCAAATTCTTCTTCTCCCTCGACCGTTATGGCCTCCGGAGGTCTAGATTCTCGTTCAGGGAAGGTATCTGGGATCACTGGCTTCAGCAGGGACACATGGAAGACTGGGTGGATCTTGAGTGTGTCAGGGAGGACAAGTTCATAGGCCACTTCGTTGACCATCCGCTTAATGCAAAAGGGGCCTATAAATTTGGGTCCCAATTTCTTCGAAGGGCAAAGCATCTTTAAATTGGATGTCGCTAACCAAACCTTCTCCCCAGGCCGCAACACCAGATCTCCCCTCCGTTTCCTGTTGAATGCCTTCTTGTAGTCTTCCTGGGCCCGACTGATGGCCTCTTGAAGTTTCTTGTTGTTTGCGGAGAAAAATGTTACTACATCTTGTGTTGCTGGAACTGGGCATTCCGAGACCAAATCCGGGAGGAAGATGGGGTGAAACCCATAGTTGGCAAAGAACGGGGACTGCTTCGTTGCTGAATGGCAAGCGTTGTTGTACGCGAATTCCGCCAGGGGTAGAAGTGGCATCCAGTCATCTTGAGTAAAAGATGTGTAGCATCGCAAGTATTGCTCCAGGGTCTGGTTGGTCCTTTCGGTTTGTCCGTTAGTTTGTGGGTGGAACGCAGAGGAGAGGGACAATTTGATGTCCAGGGCTTTGCATAGTGCCCTCCAAAATCTTGACGTAAACTGGACCCCCCGGTCCGAGACAATGTCTTCGGGGACCCCATGCAGCCTTACCACCTCACAAATGAAGACTCGCGCAGTCTCGGCTGCCGAGGGAGTTTTCTTCAACGGAATGAAGTGGGCCATTTTGGATAAGCGGTCCACAACCACAAGGATTGCCGTGTGGTCTAGCGATGGCGGAAGCTCGACTATAAAATCTAGCGAGATCTTTTGCCAAGGTTGTTCAGGAATCGGTAAGGGCCGCAGCAGACCCCAAACTTTGTTCCTTGATGGCTTGTTCTTCTGGCTGGTGATACAGGATCTTACATAGCCCTTACAATCTTTAGCCATGTCCAGCCACCAGAAGGAGCGTCGGAGAAGCTCCAGGGTCTTTTCTGGGCCAAAGTGCCCCGCCATCGGGTGGTCATGGCAATGCCCCAAGACCAGGGTTCGGGCTTCCTCCGGCACCACGATCCGATCTTCCCTCCATAGGAGTCCCCCCTTGTTCTGGAGGGGCCCTCCGACTGGGGTTGAGACGGTTTTGGACGCCTCCATTATCTTGGAATGAAGGTCCGACTGAAGGGCCAAGAAGTTACCCGAGGACAGGATAGTGTCGGGCACTGGGATCTCCTTGGCGTCCTCGTACATACGTGATAACGCATCTGGCTTTGTGTTCTTTGATACAGGCCTGTACGTAATGTGGAAGTTAAATCTCGAAAAGAATAATGCCCATCTTGCCTGTCGTGGGCGTGGACGCTTGGCGGTCCTCAAGTATTCCAGATTTTTGTGATCAGTAAATATCAAGATGGGGTGCACGGCGCCTTCCAGCAGGTTCCTCCATTCCTCTAACGCCGTTTTGATCGCCAGTAGTTCTCGATCACCGATATCATAGTTCTTCTCCGCTGGGGTACGCTTCCATGAGAAAAATGCTACAGGATGGAGCAATTCCTTGGTGCCTTTCCGCTGGGAAAGAATGGAACCTACTGCATTCTCCGATGCATCTACCTCTAAGATGTAGGGCAGGGCGGCGTCTGGGCGACCCAAAATGGGTGCCGAGGTGAACAGCTTCTTTAAGGCTTCAAAAGCTTCCTGAGCCTCTGGTGTCCATCTGAACCGAGTTCCAAGCTTGGTTAGCTGAGTAATGGGGGAGACCAGACCCGAGAAGTTCTTGATGAACTTCCGGTAAAAGTTTGCAAACCCGATAAATCGTTGGACGCCTTTCCTGTCCGTGGGTTCAGGCCAATCCAGTATTGCAGCGACCTTCTGAGGGTCCATCGCGACCCCCGCGGTGGAGATAATCAGGCCCAAAAAAGTAATGCTGGATTGTTTGAAGCAACATTTCTCTGCCTTGGCGTACAACCCATGCTGCCGCAATCGCCCCAATACCCTTGCTAAATGTATTCTGTGCTCCCCCAAAGAAGGGGAGAAAATCAAAATGTCGTCTAAATAGACGATAACAAAGACATCCAGGAAGTCCCTAAAAATATCATTCACAAAGTGTTGAAAAGTGGCCGGAGCATTGCACAACCCGAACGGCATGACCAAATATTCAAAGTGGCCGAAGCGGGTGCGGAATGCCGTCTTCCACTCGTCCCCCTCCCTTATGCGAACCGAGTTGTACGCTCCCCTCAAATCCAGCTTTGTAAAAACCACTGCTGCTTTTAAACTTTGGAATAACTCCGGTACCAATGGCAGTGGGTTCTTTATTGTGACCCTGTTCAACTCCCGGTAATCGATACACGGCCTTAAGGTTTTGTCCTTTTTTTCAACAAAGAAAATTCCCGCCCCTGCCGGAGAAGTGGAGGGGCGGATGAACCCCTTCTGGAGGCTGTCCTCGATGTATTCCTTCAGGGCCCCCAATTCGAGCTCCAAAAGGGGGAAGATTCACCCAAAAGGAATCTCTGAGCCGGGTAACAGGTCAACGGGACAGTCATATGGGCGGTGGGGGGGTAGAGTATCGGCTCCCCGTTTGCTGAACACATCCAGAAACTCATGGTAGGCTGCAGGGATTACCTTTTTTAAATCGGCATCCCCCTCAGAGCACAGGAGGAACTGGGGGGCCTCCGGGCCCGAAGTGCGGCAGTGTACCCGACAGTATGGGGAAGGGAACGAGATTACTCCGGTCTCCCAGTCAATTTGGGGGTTATGGGCCCGTAACCATGGGAGCCCCAAAATGACTGGGAAAAGGGGTATAGCATCCAGGCGGAGGAGTTCCTGGTGCTGGCCGGCAATGACAGTGGCGATGGAGGGAGTTTCCTGGTTAACTACCCCCGATTTTATCCGGGAACCGTCGGCCAAAAATATATTGAACCCTTTTTGTTTTAATTGGAGGGGAATACCCTGCTGGTGAGCAAAATTAATGTCCAAGAAGCATCTGCATGCCCCCGAATCAACTATGGCCGTCACCTCCACGGTCCTTTCTGGAAGCTGAAAGGAAAGGGGCACCACTAAGTATTTGGATGGACTAACATTGCCAATGGACAAGGAAGAAGAGGTGCACTTACTCAGTTTCTGCGGACAGGATCGTACCATGTGACCAGCTTCACCACAGTAGAGGCACAGGTTCTGGGATCGTCTGCACTGGTGTTCCTTTGGAGATAGTTTAGGCCGTGCCAGGCCAAGCTGCATGGGTTCAGGGATATCTCCAGGTGGCCGGTTCTTGATGTTTCGCCTAGTTGCAAACTTAAAAATGACCCCCAGGGATTTCCATGACCCTGACCGGACCTCTCAAACCTGCGTTCCCGCAGTCTACGGTCAATCTTAATGGTCAGCGCAATTAAGTCCTCTAATGTCTCAGGCACCTCTACCCGAGCTCATCTTTCAGGGCTTCTGATAGGCCTATACGGAACTGATGCAGAAGTGCAAACTCGTTCCAGCGTGTGTCCCCCATCCAACGCCTAAACTCAGATGCGTACTCCTCCGCCGCTCGACGGCCTTGCCGAAGCGTGTACAAAGTAGCTTCAGCAGAGGCTGCCCGCTGTGGGTCATCGTATAGGATAGCCATTGCGTCAAAAAAATTGTCAACCGAACTTAGGTGAGGGTCATTCTTTCCCCGCAGTCGGTGGGCCCAGTCTTGGGGTTCACCCTGCAGGAGGGAGATGACGAACCCCACCTTCACGGATTCAGTCACAAAGGTCCGTGGTTGTAATTCAAAATAGAGAAGGCAGGACTCACGGAACAACCTGAAGCGTGTGAGGTCCCCGTGGAAACGTTCTGGTAAGGGTACTCGGGGTTCGGCTGCAGGGAGTGGTGAGGAAGCCCCAGAAGCTGGCACAGGGGCTGCTACGGCCGGGGGTGCGGGGACCGCGGCCTGTGGGGCAGGGACGGATATAGTGCAGGTCTGGAACTGGTTCTCAATCTGCAGACATCTGTCCTGCAGGGCCGATACGGCCTGTGTCAAATTAGATAGGTGCCTGCAGATCTCCTCAAGCGGAGAGGGCCCTCCTCTAGACTCAGTCATGGCCTTCTGGTACTGTAAGGGACCGCCCGGCGGTACCACTAGCACTCCACTGAATAGGCGTCCCCAGCGCACGGAATCTAAGTCCCAGGGTGCTTGTTCACCAGGGCCCCTGATGGTGGGGATGGACTTGGAGCCCCCCGAGACCAGGTCGTGGCTACTGGGTACGTCCGTCAGTGGTAGTGGTATGCGCCAAGGGCTCCCACGGGAAAGAGTCTGATATGAGGAGGTCAGAAGACCCCACTGCGAGGGATGGATGGATGGATGAGCAAGGTCAGACGGGCCGGGTCGGTAACAGAGAGGACGGTAAGGTACAAGGCAGCGGGCAGAGAATGGTCGGGTCACACGCCAGGTCAGCAACAGCAGGTCAAATCCAATAGGGGGCATCCAGGAGAGAGGTCAGGCAAAGCAAGGGTCAGGACAGGAGAAATTAGCAAGGTCAGGTACAATCGGGGTCAATAACTTACAGGGCACAGGTTCGCAGATTCACAGGATGCAGGAAAGACCAGAAGGCACTGAATGACAGCTCAGGGCCATTTAAATATCCCGCCCTGCGCTGCCATTGGTGCCCAGCGGGCGGCCGCGGCTTCTACTGCGCATGCGCAAACTCGAACGCCGCAGCCGGCCCGGACCTAGTGCCCGTGTCCCTGCACAGGGCGGTGCACTGCGCCTGCGGCGGGGATCGAGGAGATCCCTGACACTATCTGAAGAATATACTCAGAAGGCTTTTGGATTTTAAGAAGGGCAAACTAATTGTGGCAGGACATTTAAATATTTGCATGGATTCTCAGATTGACACGATGTTGCTTGTGCAGAGAGATGGAGGTAGATGTTTGAAATCTATGCAAAGAATGCTATATCAGTTCCAACTTCTAGATGTTTGGATAATTAAACACCCCAGAGAAATAGATTATACATTCTATTCTCCTGCACATGCGATATATTCTAGACTAGGTTATATATTGATAGAACACAGACTCTTGGGGGTTTATTTACTAAAGCTGGAGGGTCCAAAATCAGACTCCCTTCTGCATAGAAACAAATCAGCTTCCAGGTTTCATTGCCAAAGCTTCATTGAACAAGCTGAGGTTAGAAGCTGATTGGTTTCTATGCAGAAGGGAGTCTGATTTTGGACTCTCCAGCTTTAGTAAATAAACCCCTTGGAGTCACTGGTTAAAGTGAATATAGAGGTTACAACAATATCGGACCATGCACCTGTCTCAATGAAGTTGTTATGGGGAGGAAAATAAGATAAATATGTGGAAACTGAATAAGACATTCCTTCAGGATCATGAGACGGAACTAAGAATAAAAAAGAAATAGAACCTATATTTTAAAACAAATGAGACTGAAGGAGTCTCAATTGCTACGGTGTGGGAAGCACATAAGGCCCATATCAGGGGAATCTTGATAGCTATTGGAGTGAAAAAAAAGAAAGAGTGGCAAAAGAAAATAAATATGTTAATAAGAGAATTATATGAACTAGAACAATCACATAAAAAGAGAACAGTAAAAGATACACAGCAGAAAATAATAAAAAAAAAGAGATGAATTAAGTAACTTAATGGAGCAAGAAAAGAGGAAAATATTTAACATAATGGCAAGAGAAAGATATCAGTGGGGGAATATACCTGGTAAATATTTAATGAGAGCACTGAAATATAATAAATCGAGGAACTACATCGAGAAAATTAAAGATGATAATGGTGAAATGGTATACTCAACCACTGATACCGTTGATGTATTTAAAAAATATTATAGGAAGTTATATAAAGTAAACCCAAAAAATCTGAAAGAAGGGGAAGTAGAAAGAACTAGAAAAATACAGTTGTATCTAAAAGAGGTGGGATTACCAAGATTGGGAGAGGAATGTTTAGCACTTTTAGAAAAACCAGTAACACAGGAGGAAATCCAGGAGGTACTGAAGGGCACAGTTGCGGGGAGGAGCCAGATGGATATACTGTGAGGTATTACAAGAAATTCAAAGAACAATTAATCCCTAAACTGAGTGTGTATATATATATATATATATATATATGAACGCACTAGGAGCTGAATTAGAAATGAGGGAGGAGTCATTGCAAGCACATATTACAATCATGAAGAAAGAGGGAAAGATAGGACCCATAGTGCTAGCTACAGTCATATATCACTTTTAAATATTGATATGAAACTATATGCGAAAGTTCTGGCAACTAGGTTGAAAGACTTAATGCTGGAATGGATTAATTTAGATCAAGTGGAATTCATCCCTGGGAGGGAGGGAAGACATAATGGGTTAAGATCATTATTCCTCATACAGAAAAGTAAGAGAGAACCCCGTTCCACCACCACCACCCTATTGATTTTATAGGGTAAATTGGGGCTTTATGATGGATACATTGGAGGTCCTGGGAATTGGCCCCAAAATGAGAAAGTGGATAGGGAAGCTTTATAGCCAACCTTCAGCAGAAGTAAAGGTCAATGGCTCGTTATCAGAGTTTTTAAAAATGTATAATGGGACAAGACAGGAGTGTCCGCTTTCGCCCCTGCTGTTTGTCTTATCTTTAGAGCCTCTCTTAGCAACAGTAAAAAACAGTCTGGATGAAAAAGGGACACAGATAGGGGAGAGAGAACATAAATTTGCAGCATATACCGATGATATGCTATTCTATGTGGTAAACCCTCTGGTCCTCTGGTCATCTTCTGGAGTATGTCTGCAGTCTCTGGTCATCTCTCCTGTGTTATGTCTGCAGTCTCTGGTCATCTCCTGGAGTATGTTTGCAGTCTCTGGTCATCTCCTGTACTATGTCTGCAGTCTCTGGTCATCTCCTGTACTATGTCTGCAGTCTCTGGTCATCTCCTGTACTATGTTTGCAGTCTCTGGTCATCTCCTGTACTATGTCCGCAGTCTCTGGTCATCTCCTGTACTATATCTGCAGTCTCTGGTCATGTCCTGTAGTACATCCGCAGTCTCTGGTCATTTCCTGTACTATGTCTGCAGTCCATTGGTTCAGAATATTTTTTTTTCTTGTTTTCCTCCTCTAAAACCTAGGTGCGTCTTATGGTCAAATGCGTCTTATGGAGAGAAAAATATAGTATTTTAAAATAATGAAAAAAATTATATTGAGTATTGAGGTATATTTGGGGTAATAAAAAAAACAAGAATAAGTTATGAAGTGCTGTGTAGAGATAAAGAAAATGGGGGTTTAAATGTACCAGATTTTAGCCTCCCTAGCAGTATGATTATGTCAATATTTTTGTGCTGAAAGCAGTACATTTTTTTTCATAGAAACATGTCGTTTTTTTATTGTAGGCCTGTAATTTTTAGGAATAACTCACTGAAATCTGTCCGAACATCCCGGGTATGATAAAATTTGAAACTGGAAATCATAAATTATGATATAATAAATAATCATAAAAAATAATAATATAATAATAAATTTATTCAATAATGTAATAAAATCAAAAACACTGAAATTTGAAATACAGCGCCAGGTTTGCACATCACTGAGCTTAGTCGCAAAATCGTTTTCAGTGTCTGATGACGAATTTCCCCACAAATCATCACTCAATTCTGCAAGTGGTTCTAATTTACTATCGCTGTTCTCTGGCTGGTCTAAAACTGCTTTTGACATAAAGGGATGCTTTTTGGACGCCATGGACATTTCTCAGTTTCCAGGCAGAAAGAACTGTAAAAATGCAGGCAGGGCACAGGACAAAACACTAGGGACAAAATGTATGTGAAATGCTTTGATACAGTAATGTTTTACTATGTGATTTTAGTGTATTAGTGAATGTCACTTTTTAATATTTTAAAATTTCCTGCCTGTTCTGGCCCCCGTACGTCCTGATGCTCTCAGGGACCGGAACCCGGAAGATGGATGCTGGCATCGGCCGGAGGAGATGGCCGGGGACGCTGCAGGGGACACATCGCAGGAGCGCAGGACAAGGTAAGTGATCGAGGGAATCCCAGAGCAACGCTGCAGTGTAGCTCAGGGTTACCGCTTTTGGCACTGATAATTAACCCCGAGCTACACTCAGGAATACCGTCAGGGAGGTTAAGAGATACTATTACTCTGTATTAATGTCACGTATTTTTGATTGGACATATAATGCACCAGGAAAAAGTTGGGTTAATATAGAAAATACATTAAGTGAGACACAACTTGATAGGATTGTTTGGATGCCACATCAGTATCGTAAGTTGGCTGAAAGCATGAGCACTTATACACAAAATGTAATTAGGGTTTGGGAGGTAATTCACAAACAAATGGGATGGGAGTATAATTCAATGTTAATACTGCTGGAGGGAACAGATTTCTTCCTGCCAGGGAAAGAGAACATTTTTGGTAAATGGATAAGAAAAGGGAATACACAGTTAAACGATATAATGAAACCTTTTTTCAGGAGTTCAAAAACAAGAAGGAGGTGTTTTTTATGTTAGATGTGTGGTGATATTTTCAATTAAGACACTTTGTTGCAATGCTCCCAAAGCCGCTAAGGACAACGGAGGATTTGAATCCATTTGAACAACTGTTTAGTGCAAGTGCAGAAACATGGTACTTCCCATGTTTATAACATCCTTACTGCAATAGCAGGATCTACTTCCCCTCCGTACATGGAGAAGTGGGAAAGGGAACTTGGCATATAATTTAACAAGCAACAAAAAAAAGAAAATATTTAGTTTAACACACGGGGCTATAGACATGAAGGTGGTGGAAATGAACTATAAATGTTTAACTAGGTTACATTGAGTGTAGCACATATGCAACAAGCAGAGAAATCACCTATGTGTTGGAGGGGATGTGGGATTAAGAGTACAATGGCACATATAGTATATGGTGGGAATGCCCTAAAATACAGGAGTATTGGGAAGAAATAATTCACCAAACACAGGATATTTTGGGGATTAATATCTCGAAAGATCCAGGCATATGCTTATTCCATAAAACTGAGTCTACAGTAGAAAAATACAAGAATTTGATGATATTTCATTTAATAAATGCAGCAAAGGGATTGATACCTAAATTAGGAGGCACCAAAAGAAAAGGATTGGATAAATAGGGTAGATTATACCATAGGATGGAGGAACTCTACCACATCGAAGAAGAAGATAAAATGGAGATATTTAAAAAAAGATGGAAAAAAAATCAGTTTTAAAGAGTTTAAAAGATCAAATAAATATGTAGAATTGGTAGGAATGGAGAATGACAAGAAGAGGGAACATGTCTAAAAGGGCAGGAAAATGAGAGGTATTATGAAAGGAAGGAGGAGAAGTAATAAGTTCCAAGACTAATAAGGGGAGAGGAGGAACTGGAAGATAAGGGGAAAAGAAATGGGAGTTGATAGAGGCAGGGGTGGATTGGGGGGGGGGGGGGGTATTGGGGGAAATGTGAAAAGGAAATTTATTGCTTGCTTAGATATTGATTTTGGTTGATTTTTTGGTTGATTTTTATGTAATTTTGAAGCGCTGCACTATTTGTTTGCACAGCTTAGTACACATATTGGAGCTATTTTATAATAATTTGTATTCCTGTCCATCCAGTCATGAAATTTACTTAGCTCTGTTACACAGCACTGTCTAGAAGTGCAGGAGATTTGATCATTTTCTGTTGCAGTTCACTAACACTTACATGTCTCCTCCCTGCCACCAGGTTGGAAAGTGAAAGGAGAAGTAGAAGGCTGATTAGTTCATCTCTTTGTCACTCTGCTCTCCCTTCTATCAGCAAGCTCCTTGCTCTGTAATTCAACAGACTTGCTCCCAGTATTACTTACTCCTCCCCAGACTTAGCTCTGTGGTACAGGGACTGCAAGAGGCTGATAAATACAATTTGGGAACTTACACCTATTGCATTTAAAAATACAATGAGGCTAGGTTCACACCTATGCAGTTTGCATGTGATACGTTTCTGCAGTGCGTTTTGTGTTTTTGCACATGCGTTTTTGATGCATTTTGCGAGTTTTTTCTTATTGCTATGCAGATTTAAAATGCAAAATGCATAAAAAGGGGCAAAAACACAGCAAAAACGCACTACATGCTTTTCTGCAGCGTTTCCATTGAAGTCTAAAGAAACAAAAACGCAACTTTTTGTGTTTAAAAAAGTCCCTGACCCTTTCCAAAAAACGTACCGGGTAAAAACGCGGAGATGTGAACGTGTCCCTTCAGAAATCATGTTAAATGGACTGTAGTGTGTTTCTGCAAAACGCAAAATGTTTAGGTGTAAACCTAGGGTAAGGCTTACATTTAGTCAAAACATTTTTTTTAATGTCCTTGTGCTGCTGTCTGCAGATTTAGTTTAAATCTTCTGTCTTCTTATCCCCCCTGTGACCTATGAATGCAGGAGGTAAAGATTTTTTTCACCCCCTCCATCCAGGATTCATAGGGTGCTTTCCATCCATGGAAGTATAGTACGACCTTTCTGAATGTTGAACTGAAAGGGTGAGAGTAGTCAGTACTCATAACAAGTGCACATGTCCCTCGATTTGCATAGCCCCTGCAGGCTGGGGGAGTTTTTTAATGTTTTGACTGGACTTAGGCTTTGAATAAATCATTCCATGATTAAAGAGCTGCATTAAAGTAATATTAAAGGCAATTCTTAAAAAAAGTTTAATAACAACATATACTTACCTGCTTGGTGCAGTTGTTTTGCACAGAGCAGCCTTGATCCTCCTCTTCTTGGGTTCCCCGCTGGCTCTCCTGGCCCCTCCCTCTTGCCAAGTGCCCCCAGAGCAAGCAGCTTACTATGGGGGCACACAAACAGGCTCCCTCCTGAGCAGCTGCTCTGAATTACCATTCACACACAGAGCTGTAGCTCAGCCTTGCCCCCTCTCTCTTCTTATTGGCTCACTGACTGTGATTGACAGCAGCAGCACCAACGCAGCAGCACCAACGGCTTCCGCTGCGGACTAAGCCAATGAGGTGGGAGAGTCCCTGGAGAGCCAAAGCTCTCATGAACATTGCTGGATGAACCTCAGGTAAGTATTAGGGGGGCAGAGGGGGCTGCTGTACACAGAAGGTTTGTATTTTACATTTGATTAGAGTTCAGATTTATATTCTCTCATATCTACCAGTTTCACTGTTCACTTCCACTATCCTTTCAACCTTTTTTTGTCTGCTAATACTGTATATATTTTCAATTCAAGATGTTCAACAACCACACGCCTGTTCTTTATTAAAGAACATGTGTAAAGTATATATGTCAAAGGTGAGCGGTGTGTTGCAAAAAGTATAGTCCATGCAAACACATCACACGGGCTCCATATTACGGCCACTGAATCGTATAATGATGAGACATGGGTCTGTGATAATTCTTCAAAATTCCTCTCCCCCCGAAATTGTTTGAAATTTAAGACCAGTTCACCAGCTATATCTAGGCTTGAACCCAACAACTTTGTGATGCATCATGCAAACATATTGTAATCTGCTGCTTTTAGTTTTGGTATTATCTGATCTTGGAATCTTTGTATACTTTAGACTTATTTGTGATGTACATCTTTGCTGAATTTTGCAATAAAAAACAAAATGCCTTTAATCTTGATGAAATAAGATGGTACACATGGAGAACATTTGTTCCATCGTTTCAAGTGCACCTGTTCTTTATCAAGTCCACAGGTATACTATGAAATCAATGAATGAGTTTAAATGTTTCCTCGATATTTCATCTCATTCATTTCACAAAACACCTGTTGACTTGATAGATATATGCTGTATATACAAGACATACAGTATATACACAGTATGTCATTTGTTGATGAATACTGGTTGTCTTCAATAATGGCCAAAGTTGTTGAAGAATGAGAATGCCTTTTCCCTTCGAATTCATAATTGTTTATACTACCACATTTCTAACAAACATGGATCCACATCCATAGACATTTTGAAATCAAGTACAAAAATACAATAGAGCATGAGCATGGACTCCCTTTCACTGCCAAAAAAAACTACTCATTGGTTTTACTTCCTTTCTTTCTTTGGGTGAAGCCCATAATGTGTGCCATATCTGAATGGCACCGGAACTTGCTAAGCAACAGGAAAGGTTCTTAAAGAGTATTGTTCTTAACCCAGAACTACAATTTTGGATGAACAAACCTAATAGTTCTGCCTGAAGAAACCAGACACTCATTAAGCACAATGAATTATATTATCGAGAACTTTATGTTAGTGAAAATCATGTGACCTTGGCTTCATCTTCCCATTTTTCATAGCTGTCTTACTGTAAAGTGCCTGAATGGCATGGGAGAGAAGACTAAATCCTCTTGTTAGATTGTTTCCTGGTAAGTTAAGGACAGCAGTACACATGTAAAAACTATTTTAAGATGCTGAAAACTGACTGCATTTCCAGACACTTACACAACAGATGCGGGATCTTCAATGTACACATCCTAGATTGAAGAATCAAATAGATGGTTTGTTTAAAGACCTCAGAGATACAGATGTATATATCACATTGTGTGCAGACCTATTCCAGACATCTCTAAGAGTCATAAGCAATAAACACATATCATTGAAATTAAACAATTCTTCATATTTGTTGTCCCCTACAGAAAATGGAAACATTTCAGAGATGATATATTGCTGGAGAACAGTTAATGCTGTAGTAACTCAGTGCTTTCATTGCATTTTTGAACGCCGGTATACAGTATTCAAAGTGGCTTAAAACATATATTTAACTATGTATTCATAACTCAAAAATGACTTTCTATTGCTCTCAGCCACCTCCATATCTTCAATTTATTTTTGTGTTTGTTCTGCGGTTGTGATCCAAATCCTGCTAGAAGGTGGCTACCTTTGTTCTCCATGGTCCTACTGTGTACAGGAATGTAGCCACCCTCTTTTGCTCTCTCCCGAGATGCACTCTGGATTATAGGATTTTTTGTGCGCATAGAGCATAGCAACTGACCTGCACTACTTGTTCCAAACAAATGGAAGCAAGCAGGAAAAGGAAAAGTTCATAAGCTCAAGGGTGATGTTACAAGGAGGCAGAAAAACAGAGTAACAATTTCATGAAAATTAGATTATGGTGACATAAAAATCAGCATAATTTCTCAACAGAGGGGTTATTGAGGAGCCAGGAGCCCAGAGTACACACAAGGGACACCAATGAGAGGCTGCCAGGGCCAAAGTAACAAAGCCTCCCACAGTCAAACTTAAAGACAGCATCCATAATTAATAGTGGAGAGTATGTATTCACAAGGGAAACTCATATTTATATATTCATATGTCCAAAGAAATACTAACAAAGCATGAAAGCACAGAGAATGGTAATCACTGCTAAGTCCTGCTAAGATCAAGAAAAGGGGTCCTCAGGATTGAGGATTTGTAACCAAAATGGATTAATCTTCCGCAGATAGAAACATAAAAGCTTGACAGGGCAATCAAACTCCTTGGGCACCTAAACAAATCACTGGTATCCCTAAAAAATGTGTTTACATAGGCATTAATGTAGCAAGGGATTCCACATATACGTAGCTAGCTGGTGGAGGCTGTATTTTACAAAATCTGCACATGAAGAAAACTTGTGGATAATTATGAGATGAAGAATCTAGGAATTTACTACTCACAGATTATATAGTAAGTATAAATTGATGCTGCACCAAAAAAAGTTGGGGGATATAATGTGATATTGCATTCACTCAAGCAACTGTGATAACACTTTTCAACAATATCCCAACACCAAAATAAATAAATAAATTTATTTAATGTCATAAATACATTTAATACATAATACATAATTTAATACATAAATACATTTAATGTCCTAGTGATGCTTGTGTTTGACTAAGATGGGTCAACTGTCATGTCCTGAGATGCGTTGCTGGACATATGATAACAGCATATACATTTGCCACGAATCAAAAACATGTACGGACATGAAAGGTACTGCAGATGTTACTGTATCTACATTGACAGCCTATCTGCTGAATTATAACAATATATTTTGCTTCAAGTATTTCCACAGTGGTATTGATTATTATGCATGGCTTGTGTTATCAGCCTTGGGCTTTCACATTGCTCTAGTTTTGCATCTGTCTTTCACAAATGCTGCTTACTTTCCTGAAAAAGTCAGTTTATTAATTGTATCATCTTGCAGGGATAGGATATACTAAGTTTTAGGACTGTTTTTGCCTTTGGTTGACATTTGCTATCAACCTATACAGTAGAGTATTTGGCTAAGTAATGGGGCAGAAATTAACATAAACGAGAGGACACCAGTACAGTGCTGGGCCCTGACCTATTATACATTGATGCTAATAATATCTGACCACTATTGTTCCATCACAGTAAGTCACTGGTGAGTCACGATGCTTTAAGCACATTCAGCCCATTTGCTGCAGATTGCCAGAAAACCTTGCCAATGGAAAAAAAAGCAGTTTAAATATGTGCAAAACAGAATTGTGGCCTTTCTGCTAATGAATTATGCATTGCTGCCCACATTCATTATTAATATAAAGTGTTTACATGCAGCAAAGACAATGCCACAGATTCACTGTGATTCACTGTCATAATACACAGCAGTCCAAATTCATTTCCCCCAATACATTCATCTTCTGTTTCCAGATCAGGCAAAGTGCCATTACACATTTGCTATTTTGTTGTTCGTGCATAAACATAGAATCTAGACACATACCGTAATATGGGAAATATGATTAGTAGCCTAGGTTTTAAGGGTTTTTTTCTCCTGAATCACTCATTATGTGAGACAGAGACAATTGGAGGCTTGCAGGGAATCATGGATTAAGTCACCATGGATGGTCAAATATATCCAGAAAATGTAAAAGGCTTTAGAATAGCACAGTGCATGCCATACACATGTTAGTTTAGCTGAGCCTATATGTATATATAAAAAGAGAAGATGAAGGTGGAGTGGAAGGGAGGGAGTGGAAAAAGGCCTCCAGTGCCGGCTTGTCAGAACAAAAAAAATATATTTTTCTGGTTCTGTCAGTCATTCTCCAAGATGGCAGCTGTTGGAATTTACATGCACCCATAGACATAGGAAACTGAATCTCTGTCAAAGCACCTGTGATCTTGTGTCTTACAGTATGTGTCATAATTGTGAAAGATGCCAATTAACAAATGTCATTATGTGTATTCCTGCTCATATATATTTGCCATGGAGGCATCCTTTCCTGGAAGGAACATCCTATAAGTACAAAAGAGAATAATATATAGCACATTGCCAGTCACAGTAGTAGTGGCAGTGAAAGCCCCCCAGATGGGCTTTCAGTTTCAATAAGCAAAATACTTAAAATTCCAGGCACATCAAAATAAAAGGTGTCTTACAGTTGATTTCTACTAAAAAGCAGCCACAGGCCAAGTAGAAAAGCTTGTCTCTTGCCAGCATTCTGCAGAGAAAGGCTGTTGATCTCTATGTGGAAGCAGTGGTCTTTTGGAGATCACACCCACCCACCGATGAGTTAAAAATAGAGAAAGCATGACCTTTAGTAATTGCAGAGCTATTGAAGGTGTGTTGGACCTCTGCATAGAGACCACCGATTCTGCACAAAGAGCAGAGGTCCCTCTCTGCAGCATGCTGCAGGGGACAGGTTTTTCTGGTCGAGCTGTGGCTGCTTTTTTAAAGATAACCAAATGCAAAATGTTTGATCTAAATGTATTTAGAATATTAAAACTTAAAGTTAAGAAGTATCACCAGAAGATCATGTAGCGGGGATGCCCTTCCTGGGAAACTAATCAGTAATCTAAACAAAGTAATTGGGAACAGAACTGAACCAACATATAACATGCAGTTAAAATAATATTTCAATATAGAAATAATATAAGCTAAGAAGAGATTAATAACAGTACATACAGTGCATCAAATGTACAAATGGGTATTATCAGAAAAGGGCCGATATGAGACCTGGTGAAATTGTGCACATATACCTAGTTATATATAGGTAGTAATAGACATACCTCCAGATGAATGTTGCAGCAAAAGTATAGTTGCAGGCACCCCTGAGGATGATGTGGCTCCTATCTTTATGTTGGAGACCTGAAGACAAGATCTGTGGACACGGGATAGCTTTCAACTGTTGTCCAACCAGCCTGGAATGGAGCATATCACTGGCAGAAACTTTGGTGTTGCACTGGAACAAAGAGTCATCTTATCTACTCTGTGCTTTAATCCCCCCTAACAGTTTCTAATCTGAAATGTAATCAGACCTCTAATGATCTGAAGTGGCTATCAGAAGCCTAACCTGGATCTAGCCTATACTGGTTATCGAGCCCCTTCCATAATACTTCTTTTATCAATCAAAAATCCTTCCCTGATATATAGTTTCTTTTCTCATCTAGTAAGACGTAAAGGGAGCTGACTGGTTGATCAAATACTTTTGATCCCAATTAAGGTCAGCTTTAGTGTTTACAATCCTTTATTCCCAAGACAGTAATCAATTGCCCATTTGACAAATTACCGTATTTTTCGCTCCATAAGACGCACTTTTTTCCCCCAAAAAAAGGGGGGAAAATGTCAGTGCGTCTTATGGAGCGAATATAAAGCGGCCGGTCCGGTATTTCTGCTGCCACCATGTCAGAATACCGGGCCGGCCGCTCATCTGTTCTCTCTTGCAGGGCCTTACCTGTTCCTCGCTGCAGCGCTGCACAGTCTTCCCGCGCTGGCTTCTGTGACAGCTGGGTGCCCACTGCGCATGCGCTGCGCTTTGTGAATGGTCCAGTGTTTTCTGGGACACATAGCAGGTCCCAGAAGGCACCGGGCTATTCACAAAGCACAGCGCTTCTCGCGCATGCGCAGTGGGCACCCGGCTGTCACAGAAGCCGGCGTGGGAAGAAGAGGGAAAGACAACTCCGCGGAAGTGGGAGCGGGTGCCTGTCAAATTCAGGTACCGGCTCCCCCTCCCTCCCCAAAGGTCAGCAGTCTCTGGTCATCCCCTGCACTGTCTGCAGTCTCTTGTCATCCCCTGCACTGTCTGCAGTCTCTGGTCATCCCCTGCACTGTCTGCAGTCTCTGGTTATTCCCTGCACTGTCTGCAGTCTCTGGTTATTCCCTGCACTGTCTGCAGTCTCTGGTTATTCCCTGCACTGTCTGCAGTCTCTGGTCATCTGTACTGTGTCCCTGGTATTTTCCCTGTACTATGTCCGCAGTCTCTGGTCATCTCCTGTACTGTGTCCGCAGTCTCTGATCATCTCCTGTACTGTGTCCGCAGTCTCTGGTCATCTCCTGTACTGTGTCCGCAGTCTCTGGTCATCTCCTGTACTATGTCTGCAGTCTCTGGTCATCCCCTGTACTGTGTCCGCAGTCTCTGGTCATCTCCTGTACTGTGTCCGCAGTCTCTGGTCATCTCCTGTACTGTGTCCGCAGTCTCTGGTCATCTCCTGTACTATGTCTGCAGTCTCTGGTCATCCCCTGTACTGTGTCCGCAGTCTCTGGTCATCTCCTGTACTGTGTCCGCAGTCTCTGGTCATCTCCTGTACTGTGTCCGCAGTCTCTGGTCATCTCCTGTACTGTGTCCCCAGTCTCTGGTCATCCCCTGTACTATGTCTGCAGTCTCTGGTCATCTCCTGTACTATGTCCGCAGTCTCTTAGTCATCTCCTGTACTGTCCGCAGTCTCTGGTCATCTCCTGTACTGTCCGCAGTCTCTGGTCATCTCCTGTACTATGTCCGCAGTCTCTGGTCATCTCCTGTAGTATGTCCGCAGTCTCTGGTCATCTCCTGTACTGTGTCCGCTGTCTCTGGTCATCTCCTGTACTGTGTCCACAGTCTCTTAGTCATCTCCTGTACTGTGTCCGCAGTCTCTGGTCATCTCCTGTACTGTGTCTGCAGTCTCTGGTCATCCCCTGTACTGTATCCGCAGTCTCTGGTCATCTCCTGTAGTATGTCTGCAGTCTCTGGTCATCTCCTGTACTGTGTCTGCAGTCTCTGGTCATCTCTTGTACTGTGTCCGCAGTCTCTGGTCATCCCCTGTACTATGTCTGCAGTCCATTGGTTCAGAATATTTTTTTTTCTTGTTTTTCACCTCTAAAACCTAGGTGCGTCTTATGGTCAGGTGCATCTTATGGAGCGAAAAATACGGTACCATTTTTCGCATTACAGTTAAAGTTTGCCTTTTTGAATAGAATTGGCATAAGAAGAGTCTGCCATTTCTATCAATCAATATATATATATATATATATATATATATATATATATAGTGTGTGTGTATATATATATATATATATATATAGAGAGAGAGAGAAAAATGCAGTATATATATACACTCACCATCCAGTTTATTAGGTACACCTGTTCAATTGCTTGGTAGCACAAACTGCTAATCAGTCAATCACATGGCAGCAGCATTTAGGCATCTAGACATGGTGAAGATGACTTGCTGACATTCAAACCAAGCATCAGAATGGGGAACAAAGGGGATTTGAGCGACTTTGAACATGGCATGGTTGTTGGTGCCAGACGGGCTGGTCTGAGTATTTCAAAACCTGCTGATCTGCTGGGATTTTCATGCACAATTATCTCTAGGGTTTACAAAGAATGGTCCAAAAAAGAGAAAATTTCCAGTGAGTGGCAGTTTTGTGGATGAAAATGCCTTGTTGATGTCAGAGGGCAGAGGAGAATGGAAAGACTGGTTTAAGATGATAGAAGGGAAACAGTAACTCAAATAACCAAGGTATGCAGAATACTATCTCTGAATGCACAGCATAACCAACCTTGAAGCAGATGGGTTACAGCAGCAGAAGACCACGCTGAGTGACATTCCTGTCTGTTAAAAACAGGAAACAGAAGCTACAATTCACACATACTTACAAAACTGGACAATAGAAGATTGGGAAAACGTTGCCTGGTCTGATGAGTCTTATTTTCAGCTGCTACATTCAGATGGTAGGATGGGAATTTGGTGTAAACAACATGAAAACATGGATCCATCCTGCCTTGTATCAACATTTCAGGCTGGTGGTGGTGTCAAGGATATTTTCTTGGCACACTTTGGACCCCTTAGTACCAATTGAGCATAATTTAAATGCCACTGCTTACCTGAGTATTGTTGCTGACCATCCCTTTATGACTACAGTGTACGCATCTTCTGATGGCTACTTCCAGCAGGATAATGCACCATGTCACAAAGTTCAGTTCATCTCAAACTGGTTTCTTGAACATGACAATGAGTTCACTGTACTCCATTGGCCTCCACAGTCACCAGATCTCAATCCATTAGAGCACCTTTGGGATGTGGTGGAATGGGAGATTCGCTTCATGGATGTGCAGCCGAAATCTGCAGCAACTGTATGATGCTATCACGTCAGTATGGACCAAAATCTCTGAGGAATGTTTCCAACACCTTGTTGAATCTATGCCATGAGGAATTAAGGCAGTTCCGACGGCTAAATGGGGTCCAACCTGGTACTAGCAAGGTCTACTTAATAAAGTTGCCGGTGAGTATGTATGTATATATATATATATATATATATATCTTACACATACAAAATATCCTACAAGTGCTGGGGCTGTAGCTCCCCCAAGCCCAGAATATGAGCATTTCTATGGGGGAGTAACTTGTAGCACTGAGCTCCTCCACCTCTCCATTCTGCAGCACTGCAGGTATGTTCTATCACTGATTCAGAGGTTCTGACTTCCTCTGACTTTACTTACTTGAAGTTTGGTCCAGGTCAATGATTGCAAAGCACAGGGTCTACGGAAAGCAAGACAAGAAACATATTTTGAAATCTCTGTGTTTCTGTGACTACAGGCTTCCGGTAAATCTGTGACATGCAGTACACATCATATGTACAGGAATCTGATGTTTAACCCCCATTCACAACTAAGTATGTTTCTGTTTGTTTCCTTATGCCTGACTACGCTCAGTATGCATACTCCTATTCTTTCTAATTGTTCCTGTTCACACTCATATATTTAGTTGCTCTACTCTCTCTCTATGCTCAAAAAGTACACAAGCTTTTTTTGAGCATATCCAGGCTTTTTTCTGCCCCATAGACTTTAATAGGAGCACTTGTAAATGCATGATACATGTGTTATACTATGTAGCACCCTCCTTAATAGGTGCTCAGATTTGGGTTAGGATAGTATAACTGTGTTTCTCTGCTTAACAAAGAGTGTTAGGAAAATCGAATTAGTTAAGTGCTGTTAGTACTGTCTCTTTTTTCCTCTGTATCCAAGCAACCCAGGAAGGTTCTGGATGTATAGATGGAACTCATGCAGACCACAGCATGAATATTAATGCCACTCCAGCCAATCACAGGGATTTTTGTCCTGAGGAATGTTGGGAGAAGGTATTTATTCTTTGGGAATACTGAGCTTTAGGTCTTTCCAGGAATTCATTTGTACCAGACCAGGGGAGCAAATGCTGCCTCCCCTGGCACCTGCTGACATGTGGCCTCAGGTGAGCGACCTAAAGGCCTGACGTAGGAGGGAGAGTGATCTTGGTTCTTCAGTAAGCTGAGTAGGGGAGCTGTCTGTCAAATATCTGTCTGGTATCACCGGAGGCCATCACTTGGAAGTGTGGAAGGAAGCTAACATTCTGTCCTTGGGCCTTGTGAATACAGACCCTAAGTTATTTTGAGGACTCTGTATGCTTGGCTACCCCTCTGGTGCTTTATAGTCAGTGTGAATCTGGAAAAAGGGTATACCGGCTGGTGTCCTGCAGAGCTCTGTCTATTTACTCTTTGCTCCAAGGGACTTGGACAGCACTGCTGAGCAAAAATGTAAAATCCCAGCCCAGTGCTATACTTGTAGTACCGGAACAGAATGGCATGTTTTTGGCCCCATAGACATTCAAATGGGAGCACCTGAAGAATGTACTTAAACACATTTTTCAAGCATTTTTCGGGTAATCCTATTAAAGTCTATGGACCCAAAAAATCTGGACTCTGCCCCAAAGGAATTCATGTACTCATTGGAACTTCACATGACAAGTAACACAATGCTCAGATGTGAACAGGCCCAAAGAGAATAATAGGATTCCTCATCCAGAGCATTGTCGGTAAACACACAATAAAATGCTGAGAGGTGAATGGAGGCTTACCAGACAGTAGATGAGCATGTCTAGTGGGAAGGGGATCACGTAGGGGTAGGAGGGGGTCTGAATATTAGGCTTCTAATCATAAGAACACAAAGGATGTTAATCTTAAGAAAATGTCCCACAACAGTTCCCTCTATATATCACAAACACATTTCTACAAGCAGCCAGTTCACTTCTTCAGTTTATGCATTGTACTGGAAAATTGATAAGAAATTCACAACACTGTCTGGCTGACATATGTTTTATTCAAGGAATTAATTTGACCTTCAGAAGGATTAAAGCTAATTATAAACAAAATGTTTCACAATGAAGAATTTTAATGTGGAACAGTCCTTTGTAGCAGTCATCTCAAATTATGAACTGCAGTTCACATCCTTTTCCTTGACACCCGACCCGGTAATCCCTAAGAACTGGTTCAGAAGCACCTCCAACAACACCGATATTATGATTACCATCAACAATAACCTAAAGCTACTTCACTAGGTTCTCTATCAGCTGTTTTCAGTTGGTTACCATAAGGACTTGAGAGCTAGAAGGATTTACAATTTTGAAAAATGGCATTATGTCACCAATGTGATGTGCAGATTGTATATTTATGATTCAAGCTATGCATCCACAGTACATTCCGAACGGGTGAGTCATTTGTGTTAAATCTATCAGACCAAATTAACAACAGGCACCCACAGGGGAGAATGGCTTTGATTACTTTTGCTCCATGTATATAGAAGCCATGTTTTAATAACATCACTTGGAAACAGTGACTGATGCTGATAAAAATCTCATACTTAAAACAAAGACTGTACGCTGTAGCACAAAGTCACTTTATTTGTAGAATGTAATGCTCACAAACGGTCAGCAACCTCTGCTATCTCTACCATAGCTGCCATCCGGTAATCTAAAAAATGGCTAAATAACATTACAGGTTTACATCTGAAAGACCTATGGAACTCTGAGATTAAATGATTAAACATTTGGTGTCTTTTTACTAACGAATTATGTAAAATTCCTACGTTTTATTAGTGCAAAATTTGCATCAAATGCAAGTGCTTCAAATGTTGCAAATCAACTATCAAATAATCATCAAATGTATGAAAATAGCTATTCTTTTTCATTCTGAGGTGAGATATAGGTCTTAGTATTAAAAATTGATTGAGATGGAAATAATATTGCATTGTTGCTGAAGGAAACAAAGATATTACATGTTGATGTACAGATGTTAGAGGTTCACTTTGTGGATGCTCATTTGAGTAGGCACATGGGAACTGTCATGTCACATTCAGTCCTCATTGTCTTATGTTATGGATATTTCCTCCCCAGTACCCTCTGCCCACAATTCCTCCTCTTCATTTTCTATTCCCTGCTGCTATTTTGCTCCCTCTACTTGGTCTTCGTGCACTGCAGACTCTTCCAGTGTCCACAAACATGAACCCATGGCTTATGTAGATATTTGTCATATCCAATTGCAGGGACATGGCCAAGCACATCAACAGGCATTTCTGTTTGTCCACCTCTCTTTTTAGAGTCAACTTGTGACAATCTCAAATTGCCCATTATTGACTTTGTTAGCTTGTGGATTCAACTAGTTATTGTGTTTTGGACTGACTTCAACTGCAACCTTGTTTTTCTTGACCTTGCTTGAGTTCTGCCTGTCTTGACCCTTGCTGTGTCTCCTGATTATGTGCTTGTTCCCTATCCAGCTGTTGCTACTTTTTCCATTAACTCTACCTGACCACTTTTATCTCTTAGACGGTCTAGCTCCAAACTTCCATCAGTAGGCCCTCTCAGGGACCCCGCTTTAAAAGTGCATGCAAGACAGGTTTCCAACGTCACCATTAGATGCTCTGATGAACTCACAGGAATTGCATTTTTATCCTGCTGATGGCACTGATTATCCTTGAGCATCCATGTTATATAGCTCAGATCCAACCCAAGATCCTTAATATATGTAAAGTACAGGTTTCAGCATGAACTGTGGAAATAATAATCATTTGCATAGTATATAAAAGACCTACAATGCATCCAGAAAGTATTCACAGCAGTTAACTTTTGCCACATTTTATGTTACAGTCTTAATCCAAAATGGATTAAAATAATTTTTTCCTCAGCATTCTACAAACAATACCCCATAATGACAATGTGAAAGAAGTTCGTTTTGAAATCTTTGCAATTTATTAAAAATAAAAAACAAAAAAAAAACATATGTGCATAAATATTCACAGCCTTTGCTCAATACTTTGTTGACGCACCTTTAGCACCAATTACAGCCTCAAGTCATTTTGAGTATGATGCTACAAGCTTGGCACACCTATTTTTGGGCAATTTCTCCCATTCTTCTTTGCAGTACCTCTCAAGCTCCATCAGGTTGGATAGGGAGCGTCGGTGCACAGCCATTTTCAGATCTCACCAGAGATGTTCAATTGGGTTCAAGTCTGGGCTCTGGCTGAGCCACTCCAGGACATTCACAGAGTTGGGCCATATCCACTCCTTTGTTATGTGGCTGTGTGCTTAGGATCGTTGACCTGTTGAAAGATGAATCGTCACCCCAGTCTAAGGTCCAGAGCGCTCTGGAACAGGTTTTCATCAAGGATGTCTCTGTACATTGCTGCATTCATCTTTTCTTTGATCCCAGTTCCTGCCGCTGAAAAAAATCCCCACAGCATGATGCTGCCACCGCCATGCTTCACTATAGGGATTGGCCAGGTGGTGAGCGGTGCTTTGTTTCCTCCAGACATGACACTTGGCATTCAGGCCAAAGAGTTCAATCTTTGTTTCATCAGACCAGAGAGTTTGTTTCTCATGGTCTGAGAGTTCCTCAGGTGCCTTTTGGCAAACTCCAGGCGGGCTGCCATTTTCCTTTTACTGAGGAGTGGCTTCCGTCTGGCCACTCTACTATACAGGCCTGATTGTTGGAGAGCTGAAGAGATGGTTATTCTTCTGGAAGGTTCTCCTCTCTCCACAGAGAAATGCTGGAGCTCTTTCAGAGTGACCATTGGGTGCTTAGTTACCTCCCTGGCTAAGGCTCTTCTCCCTCGATCACTCATTTTGGCCAGGCAGCCCACTCTAGGAAGATTCCTGGTGGTTCCAAACGTCTTCCATTTATGGATGATGGAGGCCACTGTGCTCATTGGGACCTTCAATGCTGCAGAAAAATTTCTGTACCCTTCCCCAGATCTGTGCCTTGATACAATCCTGTCTCAGAGGTCTACAGACAATTCCTTGGACTTCATGGCTTGGTTTGTGCTCTGACATGCTCTGTTAACTGTGGGACCTTATATAGACAGGTTTATGCCTTTCCTAATCATGTCCAATCAACTGAATTTCCCACAGGTCGACTCCAATCAAGTTGTGGAAACATCTCAAGGATGACCAGTGGGAGCAGGATGCACCAGAGTTAAATTTTGAGTGTCATGGCAAAGGCTGTGAATACTTATGTACATGTGTTTTTTTTATTTTTAATAAATTGAAAAGATTTCAAAACAAACTTCTTTCACGTTGTCATTATGGGATATTTTTTGTAGAATATCAAGGAAAAAAATGAATTTAATCCATTTTGGAATAAGGCTGTAACATAACAAAATGTGGCAAAAGTTAAGCGCTGTGAATACTTTCTGGATGCACTGTATATACAGTGCAGGGAAAGGACCCTCCCTAAAACAATTTTTCCAGTTCCAAGCATATTTATTTCCCTGCAGACTTCCTTCCCTGTCACCAGTTCCAATTACATATCTTCTGCTCAGATGTATAAATCCACACATTTTGTGTTCTCCTGTATGCAGTAGGACCAGTGTAAGGTTGACAAGATCAGGTTGACAGCCAGCTAACAGACTGAGCTTGCCAAACAGAGGTAGCAGGAGGCAGAAAGATGTGGCAGGCATACCTCTTGTGTTGTCTCCCTAATCAAGTGGCAGCAATAAATGTTTAGAGGGCTAAATCGAGAGATCCAGATTAGGACCTCAGTGCACTAAAGCTGCCCATTAACAGCTTGATAAAAGGAAGAGGAGTTCCCAATTGCTTAGTGGACACTTTTGTACCGCAAAAGGCCAGTGAGTGTGTTACTGACTATGAGCTGAAAGCTACATCAACAGCATAGTTTGTAGATCCTGCCTTTTTGTACCCCCTCCCACCCAAACAACCAAGGCAAACGTCTCATCTGCCTCTGCATCAACCAAATGTTATGTCTTCATGAGAATTCTCATGATATAAGAAAAGAACACTTTCTAATCCACCTTCTATGTTAACTACTTAGTCACTGCCAAAACAGTGTATTGTGTAAAAAAGAAAGTGCACATCAGCTTAAAGTGTAATTCCACTTTCACAGTCAAATTGGGATAACACCATTTTTTTATTTGTCAAATGTTCCTGTTAACTTAGGATAACTTAAAAAAAAAATTGCAGCTTACTTTTTAGATGCTTTTTTTCTGCAAACTCCAGCTCTGTGAAATCCTACTTAGTTTTCTTTGTTTATGAGGGACGTGGGAAGCTGTGCTTTTTCCCAAATTAACCCCGCCTATGATGTGCTGGCTAATACAATTCTATCCATTGTAAACTAGATTTCAACACTGTCTGTCCTAACAAGGGGTTAAACATTTAGAAGCTGGGCTTCTCCATTGTAAATCCAGCCATTCTAATATTTACAATGCCTTTAGTATCACCTGTTTCTATATCAGTTTGCCATTTGTCGCAAACTTTGACGGAGAGCCTGTTGATATAAAGATGGCCTCTCTTATTTCTTCAGCCCTGTGCCGCTGATAGAGATGTTAGGTGGCATAGAGTGGCAAGATTGCCTTGCAGGTCTGCTTGATTGAAGCACTGATAGATGGATGATACGGTTCAAGTCAGAAGCAAGGCATACTCCAGGTTGGTTGGCAGCAAACCAATAACTAGTAACAAGAACAACAGAAAGAAGTATTGTTTGAGCATAGACTGGTGCCAGAGCAAGACAGCCATCCCACTCTGCCATTCCCTCCACTGGCTTCCCATTGCCCAACGGATAAAATTCAAAACATTAACAATAACATATAAAATCATTTAGAACTCTGCCCCAAATTACATCACCAATCTTGTCTCCAAATATCACCCAAACTGTACTCTCCGCTCCTCGCACGACCTCATGCTCTCTAGCTCCCTTGTCTCCTCTTTCCATGCTTGTCTCCAGGACTTCTCCAGAGCTTACCCATCCTGAAAACCTTTCTCTTCAGGGAAGCCTATCCTGCCCTCAGCTAATAATGGAATCTTCTATTCCTTCTACCTGTCCATCCCCAACAGTTATTACCTTTTGTACCACTAGCCCCTCCCTCTTAGATTGTAAGCTCCAAGGAGCAGGGCCCTCCTAACCCTCTTGTATTGAACTGTATTGTTGCTGTATGGTCTCCTGTTATATTGTAAAGTGCTGAGCAAACTGTTGGCACTATATAAATCCTGTATAATAATAATAATAATTGCATTTAGAACTAATGCAATGACAGTACACTGGTGACATCTGAAGAGTACATGATTCATTATTATGTGCTTCAGAAGCAATAAATTCCTGTAAACCGAAACACACACACCCATAGCAGTAACAGTGTCCAGTATAATGCTCAGCAATTAACAGCATGTATTTCCTAAAATATTTCTTCTATTCAACATGTAAGTATAAAATAAGTCAAAAAAGTTAGGGAGTGGGTTTTTAACTTCTTTATAAATAATTATTGATGTGTATAATTAAACTATACTTGGATCCTTAGACTACAATGATAGAAGGCCAGAGTCTGAAGTTGTTTACTTGCAGATCACAGACTGAGATTTAGGGGTTCCCAAAACACCAGTTTACTGGGGACCTCAGGATTGTACAAGTGACATTCTCTTGATAATTCATACAAAACCAATATAAAACAGGTAGGCAGTATAACCTGCTTATTGAACATATTCATGCTTTTTTTATTAGTTTGACTGCAGTTTTTCTTTACAGCAAGAATCTTAGAAATTCTAACCAATCTTATACACATTAATACTAGCAACGACATGTCCACAGCCGGAAATTCCACTGTACTGACAAGTACATGTGATGACCATTTCAGAGACCTCTTCGTTCACTTTCAGGTGTTATGCCATAGGCACAGGCTAATACTATACCCGTTGTCTCACAGATTCCTAGAAATTAATTTGCTCAATTTAGTTTACATGGCACATAGCAGAGTTCCAGGTTTAATCAACCAGCCCAAAAGTAGTACCAATATAAAAATTGGTATTACATTTCATATGACATACTGTACATATGAAAGCATCTCATTAGTTGCAGGATACAGAGTAATAATTGCCATTAATTGAAATTGTATGCATACCGTAGCTTAATTATTTCCTTCTGACCTTTAACTTAACTCTGTTCAGCTAAACATTCTGAATCAAAAATAAAATAAAAAGTTCTTTTATGTGTAGTGGCAGTAAAATGAATAATTTTTGGTGATCCAAAAAACATGCTCACCTGAAATTAATGCAAAAATCACCGTATATGGTGTTTGTCCCATCATTTATTTCCAATAAGCACATTATTTGGATCACTTCTAAAATTATTCATTTTACTGTCCATACTCTTAGAGGTGTTTTTTCTTTTCCAATTACATGTATACAACCATTGGATTTGTAAGGATTGGATGAAGGCAGCATTGGAGGTTGTGACATATTTACTCAGGGTCTCTGTTAGCTGTGAAGAACAGTGGCTTCCCCAAATAAGAATACTAACTACCAACAGCTAAACATTCTAAAACTGTTCAAATTTTAATTGTAACATGTATTAAAGTGTTACTAAACCCACAACAGTAAAATCAGTCTGTATATGAAGTAAAGCATGCTTGTTATACTCACTGTGGAACCTATGGGGTTAATCCTCCAAATTGTGTAAAAAGGCTGTTTGATCCTGTCTTCTTTGATCCTCCCCTTCTTCTACTGTCCCCAATCTACAGTTGCAAGAAAAAGTATGTGAACCCCTTGGGATTACATGGAGTTTAGCATGAATTGGGCATAAAATGTGCTCTGAATGTCATCTAAGTCACAACAATAGAAGAACACAGTCTGCTGAACATAATACTACACAAACATTAGATGTTGCCATGGTTTAATTGCACATAACATGTAAACATTCACAGTGCAGGGAGGAAAAAGTATGTGAGGCCCTAGCTTAATGACCTCTCCCAGAGCTAATTGGAGCCAGGAGTGAGCCAACCTTGACTCCAATCAGTGTGATGATATTGGATGTGTTGCTGACACCTGTTTTGGGTTTACTGGTTTCAAGAAGCACTGTCTGATGTGAACCATGCCTCACAGAAAAGAGCTATCAGAAGACCTACCATCAAGAATTGCTGACTTGCATGGAGCTGGAAAGGGTTACAAAAGTATCTCCTTGAGCCTTGATGTTCATGTGTCCACGGTAAGACAGACTGTCTACAAATGGAGAAAGTTTAGCACTGTTGCTACTCTCCCTAGGCGTGGTCGTCCTGTAAAAATGACTGCAAGAGCACAGCGCAGAATGCTGCATGAGGTAAAGAAGAATCCCAGAGTGTCAGCTAAAGACCTACAGAAATCTCTGGCACATGCTAACATTTTTGTTGACACATCTACAATAAGGAAAACATTAAACAAGAATGGAGTACATGGGAGGACACCACGGAGGAAGCCATTGCTGTCCAAAAAGAATATTGCAGCACGTTTGAAGTTTGCAAAAGAGCACCTGGATGTTCCACAGCACTACTGGCAAAATATACTGCGGACAGATGAAACCAAGATTGAGTTGTTTGGGAAGAACACACAACACTATGTGTGGAGAAAAAAAGGCACAGCACACCAACATCAAAACCTCATCCCCACTGTGAAACATGGCGGAGGGAGCATCATGGTTTGGGGCTGCTTTGCTGCCTCAGGGACTGGATGGATTGTTGTCATTGATGGGAAAATGAATTCCAGAGTTTATCAAGACATTTTGCAGGAAAACGTACGACCATCTGTCCGCCAACTGAAGCTCCGCAGAGGATGGGTGATGCAACAGGACAATGATGACCCAAAGCATACAAGTAATTCAACAAAACAATGGCTGCAACAGCACAGAATACGCCTTCTGGAGTGGCCCAGTCAGAGTCCTGACCTCAACCCCATTGAAATGCTGTGGCATGACCTAAAGAGAGCGATTCACACCAAACATCCCAAGAATATTGCTACACTGAAACAGTTTTGTGAAGAGGAGTGGTCCAAAATTACTCCAGATCGTTGTGCAGGTCTGATCTGCAACTACAGGAAACGTTTGGTTGAGGTTATTGCTGCCGAAGGAGGGTCAACCAGTTATTAAGTCCAAAGGTTCACATACTTTTTCCTCCCTGCACTGTGAATGTTTACATGTTATGTGCAATTAAACCATGGCAACATCTAATGTTTGTGTAGTATTATGTTCAGCAGACTGTGTTCTTCTATTGTTGTGACTTAGATGACGTTCAGAGCACATTTTATGCCCAATTCATGCAAAACTCCACGTAATCCAAAGGGGTTCACATACTTTTTCTTGCAACTGTATCTGCTGATAGTACAGAGCTCTAGGAGTCACTCTGCACATACTCAGTTTAGTGTGTATTGCCACTTTGGGAGGGTGCATGTGATCAGCACAGGGTCAATCAGCACTGTCCAGACAGAGGGTCAGGGGTTATGCAGCCTCCTAGGACAGTCAAAGCAGAATGAAATCTGCTCCTACAAGCATTAACCAGTTTTCAGCTGGACACTGATAGAAGTCACAAGACTGCTATATACTGCTGATGAGTAAAGGTATTTAGCAGTTTATATTTACAAAATAATTGTATTTCCATGTTGTGTGTACTGTAGGAGCAGGGGCGGACTGACCATTTGGAAACTCGGGCACTGCCCAAGGGCCCGGGGTCAGTAGGGGGCCCCATGAGATGCCCCTGGTACCTTTTTCATAGGCTTTTTTGAGTTTGGGCAAGGACACAGGGGCCCCATGATCCCCTATTGCCCGGGGGCCCCATGAGTTGTCAGTCCGCCCCTGTGTAGGAGACCAGATATAGTGAATGCAGGATCCTGGGTTTAGTAATACATTAAATCAACTCTTCTTCCCAAAGCTGTCTACCTAAAAGTAAGCAAATTTTAAACATACTACATGTATGTTCATACTCAAAGTTGACATGACATGGGGTGTGGACAGTATCTCAATTAGAAGTCAGAAGTTTCCAGATTTTGAAAAACATACATCCTGCTTATGCTAGGCACATAAACAAATGCTGCAACCAAAGAGATTGAATAATATGATTTGTTATCTCTTTCGCATAGATATTAAATTAGAAAAAGAACATTTAAACCACTATCCGAATACATTCCCAGGTATATTCTATATAAAGTGATTTTTTTTTATCTGACATCTATACTTGGACAAGTTAAATACATGATTACAAATTAGGCCAGTAGTTCTTAGCCCCTCCCACTGCCGGAGGAGACTGAGGCTACTGTAATATCAGTTGGGTATGGATATCATCTGCAGCATGTACACCTCAAGGGTGGTGCATGATGTTAGTCAGCTATGCCAAATCAGGGAATATGTCATGAGTGATGACATGTATGGGCTGTCATTGCTGATTTCCCTCTCAAATGCTAGTTGCCTGGCTGTAGATGGATTGAATATTTTTAAGTTCCAGGCCTGGAGCAAGCGTACAGTAATCTAGTGCCAGAAAAGAGTCAAATTCCTTATCTCTATGTATGTTACAAGTAGAAATGGGAAGGCCTGAAAAAAAAACTGAAAAATTAAATTGGAAAAAAGTTTATTTTTTTCAAAGCCATTTTTGTTTTTTTTTGTTTTCTGAAAAAGTGGAAAAAGAAAAAAAAGTGTGGAATATTTTCTTTTAAAATGATAATATATCTATGACATGGTATTTAAACTATATAGCATGAAGACCTTAAGGAAAGATTTCTGAGACTTTATGAAAGGTTCTCTCAGCCAATGACAAGCAAATCCTGGGAAACTTTTCAAGTAATACTCTACTTCTCAATGCAGTTCTCAGACAAGAGAAATCTGTGTTTCTGCCACTAGGGGACAGTGCATGCAGTGGCATGGGGAGAGGCTTCAATTTAGTTTGCTTGTGAGCTCCATCTTGTACCTCCTACAGTTGGATGATTGTTGGGGGTATAATAGATAATAGTTTCTGTCCTCCTCTCCGGCCTTAATTGATAGGTAAGAGGATAAATCTGACAAATTATCTTATCTTTATAACCTTTAAAACATCCTACTAATGTTCTCCACCATCACAGAATAATGTTTACCTATACTCTGGTCAGTAAATAGTTTTTTCTTTTCCTCACAATGATGAGACCAAAATCTAGAGCAGGGTTTCTCAATCGGGTTCTGCCAGGATGCCTGTCCATCACAAGCAGAAGACAGGTAGGTCACATCCCCACATAGCTGACAGTCAAGCTGCAGAGCCGCAGTGGGAAACAACTTGCATCACTGTCCTGCGCCAACCCTCCCTCTTTTCTGTCCCAGATGTCTTTGTGTGACATCACTCCAGAGGGACAAGAGAGGAGGGTGGGAGGGGAATACATGCCAGATACTATCCAGAAACTTTCCTGAGCTAACCTTCATGAGGAAAACCGCTACAGACCATAGAATTGTTTCCTCCTGGCCCCCTTGTACTGTGCTGTGCTCTACTGGCCCGCTATACTGTTCCCTCCTGGCCTTTTCAATACTGTTTCCTTCTGGTCCCCTATATTGTTCCCTCCTTGCCCTTTCAATACTGTTCCTTCCTGCCCCCCTATACTGTTCCCTCCTGCCCCCCCTATATTGTTCCCTCCTCGCCCTTCCAATACTGTTCCCTCCTGACCCCCCTATACTGTTCCCTCCTGACACCCTATACTGTTCCCTACTGGCCCCCCTATACTGTTCCCTCCTCGCCCTTCCAATACTGTCCCCTCCTGATCCCTCTATACTGTTCTCTCCTGGATCCCCTACACCGTTACCTCCCATACTGTTCTCTCTTCTCCCTCTATCCCCCTGTACTAGTCCCTCCTGGCTTCCTGGCTCACCTGTACTTTGCTGTGCTCATCTGTCCGCCTCGTAATGTTCCCTCCTGCCCCCCCCTCCGGACAGTTCTTTCCTGTTCTCCTTGTACAGTTCTCTCCTGGCCCCCCTGTGCTGTGCCCTGCTGACCTCCTCTATACTGCTTATCTCAAGTTTGACCCAGAAATTGGGCATCTGTGAAAAAAAAGCAGGCGCATATTTCACATTAAGGAGGTAAGTTTTATTATTTATTCTATTGTTTAATGCTCTTTCAGAAAAGAATTGTTTCTATATCTTCAGGTCACTGATCACTTCAAAGTTCCATGAGTGGTACATACTTAAATTATTTCAAGGGTTCCCCGAGATATCAAACTTTTTGCCCGGGGTTCTTCAAAGGTAAAAAGGTTGATACTTCAACTCGTTAGAATGATATGCATTAACTGACAACAATGAATGTGTTTGCACGTAGTGTTCTGTCATGCCACTTCCATTATATCAGAACCCAGAACCCATGTCCCAATCCGGATCTGGTTGAGTCTATAACTAGTCATTTCATTTTTGGTTTTTCATGTTAGTATCAATTGAGTACTGAAGTGATACTTTTTTTTATTTGCACTAACATACAATTTTGAGGACAAGCTTTCGGGGTCTGCCCCCTTCTTCAATGTCCGAGTTTTAGCAGAATGTTAGAAGAGATGTGGGGGATGAGAAAAAAAAAAAAAACAGAAAGAAACACAAGCCTAGGGTTAACCTAGAGATAAGACACAGCAAAGCAAAAGCAAAGACTGGGGGGGAGAACAACACTCACAGAGGGAGTCATAAAAATGTTGGATAATGATTGAGGGATCCCATGTCCAAATTAAGGCCGTTATCTCTTGTGTCAAATAGAATTATCATTCTTAGTTCAAAAGTTTTCCTTTCCTGAATGGATTTGAAATTTCCTTTAAGAAGTAAAACATTGAAGTTTTCCATAATGTGGTCTGGTTGTGCGAAATAGTGCCCACAGGTGTGCAAAAGTCATCTTCTTTATCTTCCTTTATGGTATGTCTGTGCAAATTCATCCTTGTTTGCAACTTCTGTCCTGTTTCACCAACATAAGATCCTTTGCTACACTTTCTGCACTGGATAAGGTACACAACATTACTGGAGGTGCAGCTGTATGATCCGGAGATACTGAAGATCCCTTTTGAGTGTCTGACACTTTTTGATGGATTGATTTGGTTGCACAGTTTGCAGCGTTTTTTATTGCAGGGTTTGCTTCCATTATTTGTGACCTCGTAATCAGAAGGAAGTTTCCTACTGATTAGTTTATTTCTGATCACCTCATATTAGTATGAATGGGACTCCCAGACTATTTTTATGAGGATTATTGGGGGGTCTTGAGGTTATTTAGTATTGTATGAATGCATCAGCCTGGCCACTCAGCATGAGACCTGGAAGCAAGTATCCACAACTGGAGTAGCAGTGTCTCACATCAATGATTTCCAGCTTCCAGGGGCATCGGCCAGATATCTTATATACTGTACGTAGTTACATTGGTCCAAGCTGGACAAATGTAACTTTATATAAAACATCCATACCTGGAATTCCTCTTTAATATCTTTATCCAAACCTAAAAAGAGTTTGGTTATTGTTCCACTTTAAGAACATTTAGAAAAACATACACACTCCCACAATTTATTTTTATAAAGCTAAAGCTAAATTTTTAAATCTAAACATTTTTCACAATTGTATGAAAAACAAATGTTTTAACAGTATGTTTAGAACTTCCTTCTAAGAGATGAAAACCACAACCCTGTCTGTTGCATTATGTAGAACATTTTGAATATCTGGGGTACAATGGGAAATCACAGCTTGTTTCAGCAATTAGAGGCATTTGCTTATTTTCTTCAAGGAGATGAATTTTTTTTTTTTACTGCTTTCATTTCCTGGACAGGGAGATCTTTAAGGAATTCCAGACATATAACAGACAGTTATCTCACTTTGCATGAATGCTTCTTTTGTAAGTCATGTTTTCTCCTTATTCTAAATGTGAATGAACTGGTCACTCAGCACATGTTCACACTGAAAGAAACTGTAAATGCACAACAGGATTTTTAAAATATGATGGCCACGGCAATAAATGTCACTGCTTAGATGTATTTAAGAGCATGATCTGTTTAACGTCTGAAATAAATAGAAAAGGAAATAAAAACACTGACTGTATTTCTCTTTTAAAACCGTTTGTAATTAAACTAATGCCTATAATTCTTGTTAAAACCTAATAAACCAAATATTGCCATAAAAAAACAAACGCAGACAAAACAATTATTTTGACCATAATACTTTTTTTTTTAAGAATAAAGGTTTATTTGAGTACATACAGAGATAATGGCATACGACATGGTTCAGCGTGTCTTACAAAATGATTTTCAGACATAAATGTGATTTTCAGAGATTAAATTGAATCAAAAAAAGTTTTTTTTAATCCAAAAATGCATTTGTTTCATTCAGGTGACATCATTTGATGTGATAGTTGGGTCCATGGAGAAATGAATGACATTTTCTAATTTGCTCAATAATTTGGATTCAAGTAAATTTGTGATTTACCGGTAAATTAAATTTGTAATTGTCACAGTCAATCAGTTCAGTTTCACAGTCTAATGAAATTCTTGGGTTTAAAAAATTTGGGGACGCCAAATTTTGCATTACATGTATTCCATTGCATAAATATTGAATAGTTTCGATATGTGAATAACAAATCCACCCAAATTATCAAAACCTAAAACTAATATATAGCAATCTTCAAAAAAAAATGCTACATTTTTCGAATCCATCCGGACCAACAAATATGCTAAACGAATGCTGAAGATACGAAAAGAATTCTGAAAACAAACTGGTTCAACATAATGAATATGATGAAACAAAATTCTGCAATGAATAAACACATACAAAACAAAACTGAACAAAAATTTCCAGCATGCACATGTCTATTCAGATTTAACTTTTGATTGAGGTTTTGGACTTGTTCATACCCAGTGAGCACCCTGTTTTATATCATTCATATTTGTGATGATTTGTTTAAATTTGTATTCAGATCTATGAGAATTTGTTTAAATTTCTATTCATTTAATTACTTATGAATCAGAGCAATGTTTACATTTTCTCGTGATAACTATGATATTACGTTAGATAATTAAGTAATATATACATAGTTTTTTGGGGGGACAAAATAGGCTTTTTGTAGAATTGTTGTCTCACAAAAATGATTTATTTTCTATGTAATCTATAGACAAAACAAAATCATTAAATTGAAAATGATTTTTTTTCTATTTTGACCAATGTTAGTTTTAAAAAATAGGTCCGTTGTAAATAGAAAGTATACATTTTATTCTCAAATTTGTCTCATTTAAAATTATACTAAAGTGATGTTTCTGGTACACAGTATGGCAAAGTTAGTTATGAAAGTTAAGAATAAAAAATAATTTTTTGTTCTTTTTTTTTGCAATTTTTTTTTGTACAATACTGGAAAAAAATTACAAACAAAACTAACAAAAGCAGAAAAAATAGAAATTAAAAAATGAGCAGATAAATAACATCTAATAGTTGAAGGGGAGTATGGAAGTAACAGTGGCTGATTTCAGTTAAGGGTTAATAAGTGGAACAGATAATGGATTGATTAAGTTGGTTTAGATTTACCCCAACATTCAGGGCATTATTGTACTTTACCAATGATCTTGCCATGCTTTGTGTATGCAGTCTTGACCACAGAGACCATTGATAAATGGGCAACGATGATTAGTCTTCTTTGGAAGTCGGACAAGTCATCTATTTTACTGTAGTACACATCCTAGAGCTCAAAGACAAAGAAAAGACAGATACAATATAATTGCAATTTGAAAGCCCTTTAATATTGTTTTTCATATTATTGTATTGTTTCTGTACAATTACTAAAGTAAGGTCAGACTTGCAGGCATAATTTGACTCCCCTAGGCATTTATACCTACTAGAGATGAGCGAATCGAAGTATCCGAAGTGGAATTCGAGTCGAATATCGGAAAAATTTCGATTCGTGCCGAATCCGAAAAACAGCCTAATTCGGACGCGCGAATCGAAATTTTTCCGAAAATGGCGGCTGACATGTGCGGCGACGGAGCGGGGATGTCGGGGAAGGCGCGCAGACAAGGCGCGCTGCCCCATAATGCATTCCTCAACGACATGTGATCGCATCAGCCAATCAGCAGCCAGCCAGCCAGCACTGTGTAATGGTCGAGGTATATATAGCGGCCATTTTGGAAATCTTCATTTGCCTGCAGTCATTGAACAGAGGCAGACCGCTCTGTACTAGGGACAGGGACAGAGTTAGGGCCACAGAAACGAGAATTGGGGACAGAGAGAAGTTACTTAGGGACAGAGAACCATTACTCAGGGACACAGACTTGTTAATGAGGGCCACAGAATCGTTATTTAGGGACAAAGAAACGCTAGTTAGGGCCACAGAATTCATACTCAGGGACAGACAGAATTGTTACTCAGTGCCAGAGAATTGTTACTTAGGGCCACAGAAACGTTATTAGGGCCACAGAATTTTTACTCAGGGACAGACAGAATTGTTACTGAGTGCCAGAGAATTGTTACTCAGGGACAGACAGAATTGTTACTGAGTGCCAGAGAATTCTTACTCAGGGCCACAGAATTCATTCTCAGGGACAGACAGAATTGTTACTCAGGGACAGACAGAATTGTTACTGAGTGCCAGAGAATTGTTACTCAGGGACAGACAGAATTGTTACTGAGTGCCAGAGAATTGTTACTCAGGGACAGACAGAATTGTTACTGAGTGCCAGAGAATTGTTACTCAGGGACAGACAGAATTGTTACTGAGTGCCAGAGAATTGTTACTCAGGGACAGACAGAATTGTTACTGAGTGCCAGAGAATTGTTACTCGCACAGACACAAAATTGTTACTTGCACAGACACAGAATTGTTACTCGCACAGACACAGAATTGTTACTCAGGGCCACAGAATTCATACTCAGGGACAGACAGAATTGTTACTGAGTGCCAGAGAATTGTTACTCAGGGACAGACAGAATTGTTACTGAGTGCCAGAGAATTGTTACTCAGGGACAGACAGAATTGTTACTGAGTGCCAGAGAATTGTTACTCGCACAGACACAAAATTGTTACTTGCACAGACACAGAATTGTTACTCGCACAGACACAGAATTGTTACTCAGGGCCACAGAATTCATACTCAGGGACAGACAGAATTGTTACTGAGTGCCAGAGAATTGTTACTCAGGGACAGACAGAATTGTTACTGAGTGCCAGAGAATTGTTACTCAGGGACAGACAGAATTGTTACTGAGTGCCAGAGAATTGTTACTCAGGGACAGACAGAATTGTTACTGAGTGCCAGAGAATTGTTACTCAGGGACAGACAGAATTGTTACTGAGTGCCAGAGAATTGTTACTCGCACAGACACAAAATTGTTACTTGCACAGACACAGAATTGTTACTCGCACAGACACAGAATTGTTACTCAGGGCCACAGAATTCATACTCAGGGATAGACAGAATTGTTACTGAGTGCCAGAGAATTGTTACTCAGGGACAGACAGAATTGTTACTGAGTGCCAGAGAATTGTTACTCAGGGACAGACAGAATTGTTACTGAGTGCCAGAGAATTGTTACTCGCACAGACACAAAATTGTTACTTGCACAGACACAGAATTGTTACTCGCACAGACACAGAATTGTTACTCAGGGCCACAGAATTCATACTCAGGGACAGACAGAATTGTTACTGAGTGCCAGAGAATTGTTACTTAGGGACAGACAGAATTGTTACTGAGTGCCAGAGAATTGTTACTCAGGGACAGACAGAATTGTTACTGAGTGCCAGAGAATTGTTACTCGCACAGACACAAAATTGTTACTTGCACAGACACAGAATTGTTACTCGCACAGACACAGAATTGTTACTCAGGGCCACAGAATTCATACTCAGGGACAGACAGAATTGTTACTGAGTGCCAGAGAATTGTTACTCAGGGACAGACAGAATTGTTACTGAGTGCCAGAGAATTGTTACTCAGGGACAGACAGAATTGTTACTGAGTGCCAGAGAATTGTTACTCAGGGACAGACAGAATTGTTACTGAGTGCCAGAGAATTGTTACTCGCACAGACACAAAATTGTTACTTGCACAGACACAGAATTGTTACTCGCACAGACACAGAATTGTTACTGAGTGCCAGAGAATTGTTACTCAGGGACAGACAGAATTGTTACTGAGTGCCAGAGAATTGTTACTCAGGGACAGACAGAATTGTTACTGAGTGCCAGAGAATTGTTACTCAGGGACAGACAGAATTGTTACTGAGTGCCAGAGAATTGTTACTCAGGGACAGACAGAATTGTTACTGAGTGCCAGAGAATTGTTACTCAGGGACAGACAGAATTGTTACTGAGTGCCAGAGAATTGTTACTCGCACAGACACAAAATTGTTACTTGCACAGACACAGAATTGTTACTCGCACAGACACAGAATTGTTACTCAGGGCCACAGAATTCATACTCAGGGACAGACAGAATTGTTACTGAGTGCCAGAGAATTGTTACTCAGGGACAGACAGAATTGTTACTGAGTGCCAGAGAATTGTTACTCGCACAGACACAAAATTGTTACTTGCACAGACACAGAATTGTTACTCGCACAGACACAGAATTGTTACTCAGGGCCACAGAATTCATACTCAGGGACAGACAGAATTGTTACTGAGTGCCAGAGAATTGTTACTCAGGGACAGACAGAATTGTTACTGAGTGCCAGAGAATTGTTACTCAGGGACAGACAGAATTGTTACTGAGTGCCAGAGAATTGTTACTCGCACAGACACAAAATTGTTACTTGCACAGACACAGAATTGTTACTCGCACAGACACAGAATTGTTACTCGCACAGACACAGAATTGTTACTCAGGGCCACAGAATTCATACTCAGGGACAGACAGAATTGTTACTGAGTGCCAGAGAATTGTTACTCAGGGACACCTAATCGTTGAATTAAATAGTATGTCAGACAACATGCAGAGGAGTGGCAGAGGAGGCAATGTTTTAGGAGCGAGCAGACGTGGCAGCAGAGGAAGGGGTCGAGGCAGCAGTATTCGCAGCCAGAGGCCAGTGCTCCCGGTGTCATCCAGCGGTCGTGTCTCCACCGACAACCCTGCCGTCATTGATTGGTTGGCTCGGTCGTCTTCCTCTTCCCAGGTCACCTCTGACACCTACAGCCAACGGTCGGTGGGTACGTCAGACACAACCGTTAGTTGGCATGGCCCGGGACCAAGCCCACTGAAATCACGTGTCCTCTACCTGCCCCTGTCCTTTGCTGTTCCCTCACCAAGCGAAGTATCGCATGCTGTGGGCTCAGCCCCACTGTACAGTGAGGAAGAGCTAACAGAGGGCGGTCAGGAACGGGGGGAGACATCGGCCTTTTCAGCAGCCAAGCGAACAAGTACTGGCGAGGAGAGTGGCTCGGTAGCCGGTCTAGAGACAGGTCTGTCTCCTGACCCAGACGCAGCCGAGGGGGCTAGTAGTGAGGCGGAGACCCTACTTGATGATGAGGAGGTTGATCGCACTTGGCAGCCTCGTCGTCATCAGGCAATTTCTTCCGCATCATCAGGAGAAGAGGGTGGCAGCTTGGCAGCGAGCAAAACAGTCAGTGGGTTGCCCAGGAGACAGCAGCAGGGTCGCATCAGTGTCAGTGGAGCCAAACGTCCACGGAGTAGAGCACCAGCTCCACTGCAGCCTACCACCACGGCCAGTAGTGGTGCCGGTGCGCACGGAGGAAGTAGCAGTCAGCCAGTGAAGAGTAGCGGGGGCAAAGTTTCCTACTCGGTGGTGTGGCAATTTTTCCTCAAGCCGCCCGAGGAAGTAAACGTAGCCGTATGTCGACTATGTGGCCAGAAATGCAAGCGTGGCCAGGGGGCCCATGTTGGGACTACAGCGTTGCGTCAGCATATGCAGCGTCACCATTCGGTGGCCTGGGAAAACCGTGATAAACATACGGCGGTTCTGCCTGCCCCAGCCCCCGCTCCATCACCCGCTCCGTTACTTGCTCCGTCACCCGACGTCGTCAATCGCCCTCTATCAGCCAGTCAAGGCTCCAACACCTCTGCTGAGGGGAGTTGTCGCTCATTGGCATCTTCCGCTCGTTCAGATGCTCCTTCTCCTGCTACTCCTCTTCTCGGATTCCGTCAACAGTCTTTCTTGGAATCCGTATCCAAGAGACAACAGTTTGCGAGCACGCACCCGACGGTGCAAAAGCTGAACGTCCTCCTGTCCAAGTTGCTGGTGCTGCAGTCCCTCCCTTTCCAACTGGTGGACTCAGCACCTTTCCGAGAAATGATGGCTTGTGCCGCGCCGCGGTGGAGAGTGCCAAGCCGTCATTTCTTTGCCCAAAAGGCAGTGCCAGCCCTGCATTCACATGTAGAAGAGATGGTGGGCCAGTCTTTGAGCATGTCGGTCTCTGCCAAAGTGCACGGCAGCGCCGACGTGTGGAGCTGTAACTACGGTCAGGGACAGTACATGTCATTTACGGCCCACTGGGTGAACGTGGTGCCGGCACAGCCGCACCAGCAACTTGGACAGGTCACGACGCTTTTGCCTCCACGTTTGCACGTCCTTGGTCCAGCAAGCATGTCCGCCTCTACCACCTCTTTTTCCGCCGTGTCCTCAGCCGCCACCCCCGTGCCAAGTCCCATTACCCGACCGGCATATCACATGTGCAGGGCGCAACGGTGTCACGCTGTGCTGCACCTGGTATGCCTTGGCGAACGTAGTCACACAGGGGAGGAACTGCTGAGTGTAATGAACAGAGAAATCGACAGATGGCTGTCTCCGCGCAAACTAAAAATCGGAACCATGTTGACTGACAACGGAAAGAACATGGTGTCTGCTCTGCGTCAAGGAAGGTTGTGCCATGCGCCATGCATGGCTCACGTGTTCAATCTGGTTGTCAAGCGGTTCCTAAAATCCACCATCCCACTGCAAGACATCCTTAAAATGTCACGTAAACTGTGCATGCATTTCAGCCATTCCTACACCGCAAAGAACACCCTCATTGAGCTGCAGCGGCAGAACGGAATTCCACAGCATCGCCTGATCTGCGACGTTGCAACAAGGTGGAATTCAACCCTACACATGTTAGACCGCCTTTACGAGCAGCGAAAGGCCATCACCGATTTCCTGATGTTACAAGCGGATAAAGGTACTCCCCTGTGTAACTTAGATGTCAGCCATTGGCAGCTCATGCGTGACACCTGCCGCTTGCTCAGGCCCTTTGAGGAGGCCACGCTATTCGTGAGTCGGCAGGACTATGGGATGAACGACGTCATTCCTCTGTTGCACGTCCTGGAACAAATGCTGTTAACAATGGCTGGTCAGGGTGCGGTAGACGTGGCGCACAGATGTCAACGCCACATGACCCCTGTGGGGGCAGGACAGGAAGAAGAGGAGGAGGTAGAGGAGGACATTTGTGCTCAGGAATTATTGAGTGAAATGGGTGGTTTTTCCACTCAGCGGACAGGAGTGGAGGAGCAGGAGCATCTGGTAGAGGAGGAGGAGGAGGAGACAGAGGACCCAGACGCACCGTGGCAGTATGCTGTGGAGATGGAGGCAGGGAGTCCCTCGCATTCCTTGGCACAAATGGCCCATAGCATGCTCGGTTGCTTGCGTAGCGACAGCCGAATAATAACCATCAGACAGAGGGATGACTTTTGGCTGTCCACCTTGTTGGACCCTCGCTACCGGTCCAAAATGGTGGCCTTTTTCACACCTGCTGAGAGGGAGGCCAAAATTACGTACTATAAAAACCACCTATGTAGTCAGTTGGTCTCTGCCTTTGTGCGCCAACGTCCATCCTCAGACACTGTGGGCCCTGTGCGCTCGCGTTCCGCTGGCATGGCAGCAGGGGAGGGGTGGGGTGGTAGGAGCAGTGGCAGCTCCACCAGCAGTGGCTGCCTCAGTCTGCAGTCGATGATGAGTAGCTTTCTTCACCAGCGCAGTGAGGAAACTACTAACCAGCCGCAGCAGCAGCAGCAGCATCAGGTGGACCTGGAGCAGGAGCTCAAACAACAGGCTTGGGCCTACTTGGACAGCACCCTGCCAACCGAGGTAGACAATCCCCTTGACTACTGGGCAACGAAACTTGACCTTTGGCCCCAACTAGCTGAATTTGCCCTTGAAAGGCTGTCATGCCCGGCCAGTAGCGTGGCATCGGAGCGCGTGTTTAGTGCGGCAGGAGGTATTGTAACTCCGCGGAGGACACGACTGTCCACCCAAAGTGTGGAGAGACTCACGTTTGTGAAAATGAATCAGGCGTGGATTAGTCTGGATTTCAAACCACCAGTTCCTGACACAACTGACTAAATCCGCCATGAATCATGCCTCAAACATGTGCCACTTTGAGGTCTCCTCACACACTGCTGGTGTGTTGAATTTTTTGACATAGGGTGCTGGCAGATTATGGGCCTCCTATAGCTGCTGCCAGGCCCCTAATCTGCCATAGGCCCCTATATACCGCTTCCTCATGCTGCTGCCAGGTCCAGAGTCTCTCATGGGTCCCTGTACGGCCTCCCATTGCTGCTGTCTCCATCGCCACACTCTGCTGCCATGTGCCACTTTCAGGTCTCTTCACACTGCTGGTGTGTTAAATTTTTTGACATAGGGTGCAGGCAGATTACGGGCCTCACATAGCTGCTGCCAGGCCCCTAATCTGCCATGGGCCCCTATATACCGCCTCCTCATGCTGCTGCCAAGTCCAGAGTCTCTCATGGGTCCCTGTACGGCCTCCCATTGCTGCTGTCTCCATCGCCACACTCTGCTGCCATGTGCCACTTTCAGGTCTCTTCACACTGCTGGTGTGTTTAATTTTTTGACATAGGGTGCAGGCAGATTACGGGCCTCACATAGCTGCTGCCAGGCCCCTAATCTGCCATGGGCCCCTATATACCGCCTCCTCATGCTGCTGCCAAGTCCAGAGTCTGTCATGGGTCCCTGTACGGCCTCCCATTGCTGCTGTCTCCATCGCCACACTCTGCTGCCATGTGCCACTTTCAGGTCTCTTCACACTGCTGGTGTGTTAAATTTGTTGACATAGGGTGCAGGCAGATTACGGGCCTCACATAGCTGCTGCCAGGCCCCTAATCTGCCATGGGCCCCTATATACCGCCTCCTCATGCTGCTGCCAAGTCCAGAGTCTGTCATGGGTCCCTGTACGGCCTCCCATTGCTGCTGTCTCCATCGCCACACTCTGCTGCCATGTGCCACTTTCAGGTCTCTTCACACTGCTGGTGTGTTAAATTTTTTGACATAGGGTGCAGGCAGATTACGGGCCTCACATAGCTGCTGCCAGGCCCCTAATCTGCCATGGGCCCCTATATACCGCCTCCTCATGCTGCTGCCAAGTCTAGAGTCTCTCATGGGTCCCTGTACGGCCTCCCATTGCTGCTGTCTCCATCGCCACACTCTGCTGCCATGTGCCACTTTCAGGTCTCTTCACACTGCTGGTGTGTTTAATTTTTTGACATAGGGTGCAGGCAGATTACGGGCCTCACATAGCTGCTGCCAGGCCCCTAATCTGCCATGGGCCCCTATATACCGCCTCCTCATGCTGCTGCCAAGTCTAGAGTCTGTCATGGGTCCCTGTACGGCCTCCCATTGCTGCTGTCTCCATCGCCACACTCTGCCATGTGCCACTTTCAGGTCTCTTCACACTGCTGGTGTGTTTAATTTTTTGACATAGGGTGCAGGCAGATTACGGGCCTCACATAGCTGCTGCCAGGCCCCTAATCTGCCATGGGCCCCTATATACCGCCTCCTCATGCTGCTGCCAAGTCCAGAGTCTCTCATGGGTCCCTGTACGGCCTCCCATTGCTGCTGTCTCCATCGCCACACTCTGCTGCCATGTGCCACTTTCAGGTCTCTTCACACTGCTGGTGTGTTAAATTTTTTGACATAGGGTGCAGGCAGATTACGGGCCTCACATAGCTGCTGCCAGGCCCCTAATCTGCCATGGGCCCCTATATACCGCCTCCTCATGCTGCTGCCAAGTCTAGAGTCTCTCATGGGTCCCTGTACGGCCTCCCATTGCTGCTGTCTCCATCGCCACACTCTGCTGCCATGTGCCACTTTCAGGTCTCTTCACACTGCTGGTGTGTTTAATTTTTTGACATAGGGTGCAGGCAGATTACGGGCCTCACATAGCTGCTGCCAGGCCCCTAATCTGCCATGGGCCCCTATATACCGCCTCCTCATGCTGCTGCCAAGTCTAGAGTCTGTCATGGGTCCCTGTACGGCCTCCCATTGCTGCTGTCTCCATCGCCACACTCTGCTGCCATGTGCCACTTTCAGGTCTCTTCACACTGCTGGTGTGTTTAATTTTTTGACATAGGGTGCAGGCAGATTACGGGCCTCACATAGCTGCTGCCAGGCCCCTAATCTGCCATGGGCCCCTATATACCGCCTCCTCATGCTGCTGCCAAGTCTAGAGTCTGTCATGGGTCCCTGTACGGCCTCCCATTGCTGCTGTCTCCATCGCCACACTCTGCCATGTGCCACTTTCAGGTCTCTTCACACTGCTGGTGTGTTAAATTTTTTGACATAGGGTGCAGGCAGATTACGGGCCTCACATAGCTGCTGCCAGGCCCCTAATCTGCCATGGGCCCCTATATACCGCCTCCTCATGCTGCTGCCAAGTCTAGAGTCTGTCATGGGTCCCTGTACGGCCTCCCATTGCTGCTGTCTCCATCGCCACACTCTGCTGCCATGTGCCACTTTCAGGTCTCTTCACACTGCTGGTGTGTTTAATTTTTTGACATAGGGTGCAGGCAGATTACGGGCCTCACATAGCTGCTGCCAGGCCCCTAATCTGCCATGGGCCCCTATATACCGCCTCCTCATGCTGCTGCCAAGTCCAGAGTCTCTCATGGGTCCCTGTACGGCCTCCCATTGCTGCTGTCTCCATCGCCACACTCTGCTGCCATGTGCCACTTTCAGGTCTCTTCACACTGCTGGTGTGTTAAATTTTTTGACATAGGGTGCAGGCAGATTACGGGCCTCACATAGCTGCTGCCAGGCCCCTAATCTGCCATGGGCCCCTATATACCGCCTCCTCATGCTGCTGCCAAGTCCAGAGTCTCTCATGGGTCCCTGTACGGCCTCCCATTGCTGCTGTCTCCATCGCCACACTCTGCTGCCATGTGCCACTTTCAGGTCTCTTCACACTGCTGGTGTGTTAAATTTTTTGACATAGGGTGCAGGCAGATTACGGGCCTCACATAGCTGCTGCCAGGCCCCTAATCTGCCATGGGCCCCTATATACCGACTCCTCATGCTGCTGCCAAGTCTAGAGTCTCTCATGGGTCCCTGTACGGCCTCCCATTGCTGCTGTCTCCATCGCCACACTCTGCTGCCATGTGCCACTTTCAGGTCTCTTCACACTGCTGGTGTGTTTAATTTTTTGACATAGGGTGCAGGCAGATTACGGGCCTCACATAGCTGCTGCCAGGCCCCTAATCTGCCATGGGCCCCTATATACCGCCTCCTCATGCTGCTGCCAAGTCTAGAGTCTGTCATGGGTCCCTGTACGGCCTCCCATTGCTGCTGTCTCCATCGCCACACTCTGCTGCCATGTGCCACTTTCAGGTCTCTTCACACTGCTGGTGTGTTTAATTTTTTGACATAGGGTGCAGGCAGATTACGGGCCTCACATAGCTGCTGCCAGGCCCCTAATCTGCCATGGGCCCCTATATACCGCCTCCTCATGCTGCTGCCAAGTCTAGAGTCTCTCATGGGTCCCTGTACGGCCTCCCATTGCTGCTGTCTCCATCGCCACACTCTGCTGCCATGTGCCACTTTCAGGTCTCTTCACACTGCTGGTGTGTTTAATTTTTTGACATAGGGTGCAGGCAGATTACGGGCCTCACATAGCTGCTGCCAGGCCCCTAATCTGCCATGGGCCCCTATATACCGCCTCCTCATGCTGCTGCCAAGTCTAGAGTCTGTCATGGGTCCCTGTACGGCCTCCCATTGCTGCTGTCTCCATCGCCACACTCTGCCATGTGCCACTTTCAGGTCTCTTCACACTGCTGGTGTGTTTAATTTTTTGACATAGGGTGCAGGCAGATTACGGGCCTCACATAGCTGCTGCCAGGCCCCTAATCTGCCATGGGCCCCTATATACCGCCTCCTCATGCTGCTGCCAAGTCTAGAGTCTGTCATGGGTCCCTGTACGGCCTCCCATTGCTGCTGTCTCCATCGCCACACTCTGCTGCCATGTGCCACTTTCAGGTCTCTTCACACTGCTGGTGTGTTAAATTTTTTGACATAGGGTGCAGGCAGATTACGGGCCTCACATAGCTGCTGCCAGGCCCCTAATCTGCCATGGGCCCCTATATACCGCCTCCTCATGCTGCTGCCAAGTCTAGAGTCTCTCATGGGTCCCTGTACGGCCTCCCATTGCTGCTGTCTCCATCGCCACACTCTGCTGCCATGTGCCACTTTCAGGTCTCTTCACACTGCTGGTGTGTTTAATTTTTTGACATAGGGTGCAGGCAGATTACGGGCCTCACATAGCTGCTGCCAGGCCCCTAATCTGCCATGGGCCCCTATATACCGCCTCCTCATGCTGCTGCCAAGTCTAGAGTCTGTCATGGGTCCCTGTACGGCCTCCCATTGCTGCTGTCTCCATCGCCACACTCTGCCATGTGCCACTTTCAGGTCTCTTCACACTGCTGGTGTGTTTAATTTTTTGACATAGGGTGCAGGCAGATTACGGGCCTCACATAGCTGCTGCCAGGCCCCTAATCTGCCATGGGCCCCTATATACCGCCTCCTCATGCTGCTGCCAAGTCTAGAGTCTGTCATGGGTCCCTGTACGGCCTCCCATTGCTGCTGTCTCCATCGCCACACTCTGCTGCCATGTGCCACTTTCAGGTCTCTTCACACTGCTGGTGTGTTTAATTTTTTGACATAGGGTGCAGGCAGATTACGGGCCTCACATAGCTGCTGCCAGGCCCCTAATCTGCCATGGGCCCCTATATACCGCCTCCTCATGCTGCTGCCAAGTCCAGAGTCTCTCATGGGTCCCTGTACGGCCTCCCATTGCTGCTGTCTCCATCGCCACACTCTGCTGCCATGTGCCACTTTCAGGTCTCTTCACACTGCTGGTGTGTTTAATTTTTTGACATAGGGTGCAGGCAGATTACGGGCCTCACATAGCTGCTGCCAGGCCCCTAATCTGCCATGGGCCCCTATATACCGCCTCCTCATGCTGATGCCAAGTCTAGAGTCTCTCATGGGTCCCTGTACGGCCTCCCATTGCTGCTGTCTCCATCGCCACACTCTGCTGCCATGTGCCACTTTCAGGTCTCTTCACACTGCTGGTGTGTTTAATTTTTTGACATAGGGTGCAGGCAGATTACGGGCCTCACATAGCTGCTGCCAGGCCCCTAATCTGCCATGGGCCCCTATATACCGCCTCCTCATGCTGCTGCCAAGTCCAGAGTCTCTCATGGGTCCCTGTACGGCCTCCCATTGCTGCTGTCTCCATCGCCACACTCTGCTGCCATGTGCCACTTTCAGGTCTCTTCACACTGCTGGTGTGTTAAATTTTTTGACATAGGGTGCAGGCAGATTACGGGCCTCACATAGCTGCTGCCAGGCCCCTAATCTGCCATGGGCCCCTATATACCGCCTCCTCATGCTGCTGCCAAGTCCAGAGTCTGTCATGGGTCCCTGTACGGCCTCCCATTGCTGCTGTCTCCATCGCCACACTCTGCTGCCATGTGCCACTTTCAGGTCTCTTCACACTGCTGGTGTGTTAAATTTTTTGACATAGGGTGCAGGCAGATTACGGGCCTCACATAGCTGCTGCCAGGCCCCTAATCTGCCATGGGCCCCTATATACCGCCTCCTCATGCTGCTGCCAAGCCCAGAGTCTGTCATGGGTCCCTGTACGGCCTCCCATTGCTGCTGTCTCCATCGCCACACTCTGCTGCCATGTGCCACTTTCAGGTCTCTTCACACTGCTGGTGTGTTAAATTTGTTGACATAGGGTGCAGGCAGATTACGGGCCTCACATAGCTGCTGCCAGGCCCCTAATCTGCCATGGGCCCCTATATACCGCCTCCTCATGCTGCTGCCAAGTCCAGAGTCTGTCATGGGTCCCTGTACGGCCTCCCATTGCTGCTGTCTCCATCGCCACACTCTGCTGCCATGTGCCACTTTCAGGTCTCTTCACACTGCTGGTGTGTTAAATTTTTTGACATAGGGTGCAGGCAGATTACGGGCCTCACATAGCTGCTGCCAGGCCCCTAATCTGCCATGGGCCCCTATATACCGCCTCCTCATGCTGCTGCCAAGTCTAGAGTCTCTCATGGGTCCCTGTACGGCCTCCCATTGCTGCTGTCTCCATCGCCACACTCTGCCATGTGCCACTTTCAGGTCTCTTCACACTGCTGGTGTGTTTAATTTTTTGACATAGGGTGCAGGCAGATTACGGGCCTCACATAGCTGCTGCCAGGCCCCTAATCTGCCATGGGCCCCTATATACCGCCTCCTCATGCTGCTGCCAAGTCTAGAGTCTGTCATGGGTCCCTGTACGGCCTCCCATTGCTGCTGTCTCCATCGCCACACTCTGCCATGTGCCACTTTCAGGTCTCTTCACACTGCTGGTGTGTTTAATTTTTTGACATAGGGTGCAGGCAGATTACGGGCCTCACATAGCTGCTGCCAGGCCCCTAATCTGCCATGGGCCCCTATATACCGCCTCCTCATGCTGCTGCCAAGTCCAGAGTCTCTCATGGGTCCCTGTACGGCCTCCCATTGCTGCTGTCTCCATCGCCACACTCTGCTGCCATGTGCCACTTTCAGGTCTCTTCACACTGCTGGTGTGTTAAAGTTTTTGACATAGGGTGCAGGCAGATTACGGGCCTCACATAGCTGCTGCCAGGCCCCTAATCTGCCATGGGCCCCTATATACCGCCTCCTCATGCTGCTGCCAAGTCTAGAGTCTCTCATTGGTCCCTGTACGGCCTCCCATTGCTGCTGTCTCCATCGCCACACTCTGCTGCCATGTGCCACTTTCAGGTCTCTTCACACTGCTGGTGTGTTTAATTTTTTGACATAGGGTGCAGGCAGATTACGGGCCTCACATAGCTGCTGCCAGGCCCCTAATCTGCCATGGGCCCCTATATACCGCCTCCTCATGCTGCTGCCAAGTCCAGAGTCTCTCATGGGTCCCTGTACGGCCTCCCATTGCTGCTGTCTCCATCGCCACACTCTGCTGCCATGTGCCACTTTCAGGTCTCTTCACACTGCTGGTGTGTTAAATTTTTTGACATAGGGTGCTGGCAGATTACGGGCCTCCCATTGCTGCTGCCAGACATGTAATCTGCCATGGGCCCCCGTACCGACTCCTCATGCTGTGACGTTGCAACAAGGTGTAATTCAACCCTACATATGTTAGACCGCCTTTACGAACAGCTAAAGGCCATCACAGATTTCCTGATGTTAAAAGCGGATAAAGGTACTCCCTGTGTAACTTAGATGTCAGCCATTGTCAGCTCATGTGTGACACCTGCGCTTGCTCAGGCCCTTTGAGGAGGCCACGCTATTCGTGAGTCGGCAGGACTATGGGATGAATGAGGTCAAATCGGCCATGGGCCCCCGTACCGCCTGTTCACGCTGATGCTGGTCCCACAGTGTGACCTGGGTCCCTGTACGGCCTCCCATTGCTTCCACTCTGCCATGTGCCACTTTGAAATCTCCTCACACTCCTGCGGTTGTCCATTTTGTCATAGGTTGCTGGCAGATTACAGGCCTTCCATAGGTGCCACCAAGCCCCATATCGGCCATGGGCCCCCGTACCGCCTGGTCACGCTGCTGCTGGGCCCACAGTGTGACCTGGGTCCCTGTACCGCCTCCCATTGCTCCCACTCTGCCATGTGCCACTTTCAGGTCTCCTCACGCTCCTGCTGGTTTCCATTTTGTCATAGGTTGCTGTATGGCCTCCCATTGCTGCTGCCTCCACCGCCACACTGTGGCTCCAAACACTGGTTTTGGCCCCGTGACTGGCCAAAGGAGTGAAGTGTGCAGTGATTCTAAGATCGACGGCACTCATCTGCATGTCATACTGACAGACAGTATTATTTCTCTTCCCCAGCAGACTCCAAGGGCATTTAAATTAAAGGTACAGTGTTCTGCACTAATATTAAGTCTCTCTGAAGCCTAGAAACACCCTTTTTTAAGTTAAATTCACAGCAAATTTATTCGACTCGAATCGAATATTGTCCACGAATTCGCCGAATCAGTCGAATCGAATTTTTCATTTCTTCGCTCATCTCTAATACCTACCATCACATTTTTAAATATGATCAACATTTTTAAATATGGTCACCTCAAGCAACTGTTCATGTTTAGGTCTATGGAAAATGGTGGGCTGTATACACATCTGGTGCCAGCTAATCAAAAGGAAAACAACAGCGATTGGAAAAGGGTTTCTTACCTGTCCAATCGCTATTCTCCCTCAGAAGCCAAGGTCAGCTGGCTGTGTCTGTAGCTAGCTCGCAAACATTAGATCCTCACCCAAGTTAGCGGTTAAATGTCTCCATTCACCTTTATGAATCATTCGATGTGTGCTTTTTTTTCCTTACATAGTTAAGAGAACACAAATAGAAAAGTAAGGCATAGACTAATTTAAACTAATTTAATTAGACAGAAAATGAACACCAAGTGTTCTTAATTTGAGGGTCAGCGGAAAGGGCTTTGCTGAAGAGTCTTTATCCTCCTGACTTGGATTAATAATGAGATTAGTGTGCAGCATAAATGACCTATTTTCTTCACTGTTTAATTCTGTAACATGCCAAGCCAAATGCGCCAAGGTTTACAAATCAAGTATGACTGGGTAATGCTAAGTAACACATTAATTATTTTGTAAAACACATATAAATAAAGGACTAAGTTTGTGACTTTAAGAGAACCTATGTTAAGAGTGTCACATTGTCTTTATTGTTCGTATGTAACTTTATAACATAGTAAAGGCTTCATTTTTTTAATATTGTTACTGTTGTTCATAATTCTGGAAACATATCCTAAGATAGTGTTGAAGGAAAAAAAGACAAATAGGTTTGAAGATGTGGATATGCTTAGTAGGTCTATGAGACCTGCCTGCTAATACCCTTAGATCATGCTAAATGTGGTAGAGCTAAATACATAGTAGTTATAGTATTAGGCATACTGTGCAGCCTTGAAATTGAAATTAATTTATTTCTATGGAAATTCATCTGAGGGCATCGACCAAGGGTATCTGTTGGTTCCTTCTTCCCAATTCAGTTACCAAACTGATGCAGTACAAGCATTCTGAGAGGTTTTTTCTTCAAAGAGATGTGGTCCAGAAACATGAAGACTTTCAAAAATTGGACTTTGTCCTGTTGTTGTCCTGATGCATTTTCTATGTAGAGCTCTCTGAATCTATAATAATATTGTCATTTAAAAACTCCTTAGGTTGTAATATGAAAGAACTCTGCTATATAACAACATAAGTCTGATTAGTCTTGAGGTTTAGTAGGGTAGTATGTAGGTCCTCTGAATAGCTTAGGGAATTAAAAAATATGATTTAGAAAGTGATTCCTATGGAAATTTAAATTTATGGAGAGCCCAGGAAGCAGGACCTACCATCAGTCAGGGATTCATGGCTGATGGTCATAATTTAACAGGTAGTCAGGTTGACAAAAAGACATATGTTAATCAAGCTCAACAAAAACACACAAATTAATCAATTAAAAATTGCTTGAGGTGATTGTAGCCATATTAGTGCACTTGTGACAGAAACAATTCAGTACTGTCTGTGATACTTTTTTTATTTGTACTAACATACAATTTTTCAGGACAAGCTTTCAAGGCGTAACCGTTTCTTCAAGGTTCGAGCAGTACTAAATTTAATTTTTAAAAAACTATGTTTTCAGAACTACAACTATCCAAAAAAAAGGCAAAATATAACTTTATAAAGCATCGTCCAATTTGCTCCAAAAGGGGAAAAATCATACTGGTCATCCAAGGCAAAAGGATACTTCCTGAATCAACAATTTATTTTTTATCAATAAACAGTTATATTTTCTGCTTCCAACCTAATAATTTTGTGAATTCCAACCTAGTTACTCTAATACAACAGGTTCAAGTCAACCTGTGCTTTGCCCAATGGTTGGAAAAGCAACAAGTTCCCCTCATGTGTGGCCACCATTCAACTGCAGACAAACTCCAAAACCAGACATACTCCAATCCATCTATGGCCACCTTTAACTTTTATTTTTTGGGCTAAGATCATTTTCAGCAAATGCAGAATTATATATTGATTTTGCCAGAAATGCAGTACCCTTGTCACTTCCTGTGAGCTGAGAAGACCGCAAAAACAGTGTTATCTTCTTTTGGAAACTACTAATCCCAGCAACTCTCATGAAAAGAAGATGAATAAAGGCAAACATTGCTTGAAATTCAGCCTGTGTGACAACCATGACTGCCTCTGTGAGTACAATGGGGAAGCACGTATTGCCATTAGGAGACAGTGTACAAGTGTATTATTTTACAGGATTATGAAGTAAAGATACAGGGAAAAAAACAGAAAAAATAAACATATGCATTCACATCTAAGGACCAGTAGACTTCAATATATTACAATTTTGGGTTTTGGGTTTAGAAACACTTTAAAATGACATTCCCCTGTTCTCTGTTATTAGCCTGACAAAGTTTTCTATGATTTTTCACCACAATTATCTTTTAAAAGAACTGTTCTCAGCAACATTGTTCTTTTGACTGAAAATATGATTATAGATCCATCTCAAAGATAACACTGTGTTTTCTATGGCTGTTTTAGTGATTTTTTTAGCATAAATATATGGAATGGTAAATTGTGGTTACCATGTGATGTTTTTAGAAACTAGGCCTCCCCTATTCATATGCCAAAGACCTGTTTTGTTTCATGGAGCTCATGGAACAGGAAATAATGTTGGCAGGAAGTAGGGGAGGGAACAAAGGACTTGGACACAGCCACAGCCACCTTGCCTGGGGATGCCACTAAATCTGCAACCGAACTTAAAGCGGAGCTCCACCCATTAAGGATTGGCACCTTTGGGGAGCAAGGGGGGAGGGGGTACTCAAATTTGACAGGTACCTACTCCCACTTCCGCTGAGATCACCTAGGCTATTGGGAATGGAATTGTCCTACCCCTCCCTCCCCGTAGTCTTCTGAGACACGTGACAGGTCCCAGAAGACTACAGGGCCATTCACAAAGTGCAGTTGATACATCTGCTGGACAGCCTGTTCTTTTAAAAAACAACAGCCTTGCTGGCCAGATCATCAGGTGAAAATAAAGGAAAAAAATGTAAAAAAGAAAATTTACATTATTCACTGAGATGACAAAATGGAAGTAATCTTATCAGTCTGATTTATCATGATTAATGACCCTCTATGATAGAAGCACTGTAAATTGATATGATTTTGACTGGAAGATCATTTCTGTAAAATTCAATTCAGAAAGAAAAAGATTGAAGTGGTTGTAAAGGCTATGCATGAAGGTAAAAAACCTTCTGTGTGCAGCAGTGCCCTCAGCCCCTTCAATACTCACCCGAGGCCCATTGCGATCCAGCGATGTGTACAACAGCCTTGGCTGTCCCGGGTCTCTGCCTCCTCATTGGCTGAGACAGCAAGTGGGAGCCATTGGCTCCCACTGCTGTCAATCACAGTCAGTTAGCCAATGAGGAGAGAGGGGAGGTGGGGCCAAGCTGCGGCTCCATGTGTGAATGGACACATGGAGTAGCAGGCTCCCCATAGCAAGCTTCTTGCTGTGTGGGGCACCTGGCAGGAGGGAGGAGAATCCAGGCTGCTCTGTGCAAAACCACTGCACACAGTAGGTAAGTATAGATATGTTTTTATTTAAAAAAAAAAAAAATTAACCTTTAGAATCGCTTTTAAAATCTGATTGATGTTTGTTCTCTACGCATGGTTTACAGGCTGACTAACCAAGGGAGCTGAACAGTGTGTTTTAGAACTATGACTACCCCATATAAGTGTCTAAATGGAATGTTGCAGGGTCTTGAGGACCACGCTACTTAAACCAAAATACCACTGTATGCATACTTCCAAGCCCATTCCTTAGCCTTATAGCAAGTGTCACTTATATATACAGGTATAAGGCAAGCACATGTGTACATGTCCATATATGCTGTTACATCCAATGAACACATATGGAATCATCCATGTACTTTTTTGGTCATTAGTATATAAGTACCTTATTTGCATACACGTTTCTTTATAGTCTGTCTATGCCTGTGTCTCTGCTCCTGTTATCCTGTACTTGTTTTCCAGCTACACAAGCTTTTGATTTCAAATTTTCCTCTGATATCTGTACCCTCATCTACTTTTGGATTGGACTAATTACATATATTATGTAACAGTACTGTGTGTTTGGCTACATGCCATCCTAGTGTCCTGAGGCTGAAAGATGAGGGGGTTGCTTCCACTCTTTAACCCTTTTGCATCTCAATCTTCCTATGATCACCCAGCCTGGCCTAACCAGCATAAAACAAAAAAATCAGCTCAAAGAAGTCCCAAAACCATAGTGTCAGAAACCATGATTTATTTCAGTGTTGTAAGTCCACATAGCACTAGGGCAAGCTCTTGAAGCTGTAGCAGGCTCTGGGCAAACACAAATGAAGACAAAAAGCACCTCTAAGTGCAGTATGAAGGACGTTCATTCCTTAACAATGAACTCACATGAAAGAAGTATAAAAGTAGATCATCAGTGAAATGAAAAAAAAAAATACCCTCCATCGGAGACACATATGCCGTCCAGCTTTCACCATCTTCAGTCTCCCCCAGTGCGAGTTGCGGCTGCATTCAGCGAGGACTGGGACATCATCCCCAACTTTTATTTCACTGATGAGCTTCTTTTATACTTCTATCATGTGAGTGGCTTTTCATTGTTAAGGAATAAACGTCCTTCATATTGCACTTAGGGGAGCTTTTTTTCTTCATTTGTGTTTGGCCTAACCAGCATCCTTGAGGCTGTAAAGTCCATATCTTGTATTGGTGCACAGCAACAGACCCCGTTCATCTCAGCCCACACTGATTCATTCCCAGGAGACATTTCCACCTGTGGTCAGGATAACAAAATGTCTACATGATATATGGGGTTGGCCTTTGCTTTACTAAATAAAACATGAAAATATTTAAAAGCAATTCATTCAGCCTTCCAAATGGAGGCAGCACATCCTTACGTTACAAATGCCATAAAAGGAAAAGCATTACAGTAGGAGAGGAGGGCCGTCCCAGAGTGAGAGTAGTCCCATAGCATAGTTCTTAGCACATGGCAGCCTGCATGACTGCTCCTGGCTTCCCTGAGGGGAGTAGCTTCCTACCTAGGCCTTCTATCTAAGCTTCCACGATGAGTCTCTGCCCTGCTTCCATCAGAGAATCATGTTACTTCTTTTGAGTCTGGCTACCAAAAACACTGGGCGCTTCATGTCCAAATCATGTTTAGGGTGCCCCTCTACTAGCAGGGGCAGGGAATAAGCTTCCTTAGCCCTTAGGATACCAGGGTCTACCTCAATTATTCCTAGCAGGGAACACAGGAACTACAACAGGGCACATCTGTGCCCCTATACTACATTTCCCTGATACTTTTTTTTAAATACTTGTAGCACTACCCCCTTAGGAGTTGCAGTAGTTTTGAGTCCCCCTATAGCCTTGCACAGCCAGGCAACACACATTTCCTTCACTCGCAGTAAGAGACAGTAACTGGTCCTTGTGCTTTGTTTTGAGTTATATTTTAGGGGGGGTTAGAACTTGGATGGAGTAAAGGGGTGTATGGAATGCCCAAGGAAATGGCAACTGAGGACAAACTCCTTAGCAACTATGTACATGTCTTTACAGCAAAAATTCCTCTTCTGGAGTGCTAGCCAGCATCTCCTGTAGTACCAGGGGATCCGGTACCTGCCAGTGCAGTGTCAAACAGTCCCGGGTTTGATAGCAAATCCAGTTCCCCACTAGAGTGCCCCTTTCCCCTTAATGGCCCAGGGGGTGCAGGATTACTCATTTGATCCCTCTCCTGTGCTGCTGGTGGCTGTTACCAGGCCTTCTATTTGGACCAATTCTTTTCCTGCCACACAGGTGGTCCTCTCTCAGGGGGCTGGTGAAGTCCCAAGTTTTCCTCCTTCCAAGGTCCTCTGCCTGTAGGTGAGCATCTCTTCATCTGGGCCCTTTCACAGGCTCCTGCCTCCAGCCTCACATCCTCTCTGTCTTCCACCTGAACTCTCATGGTTCTGAGCAGGCTCTATCACTTTTAAGGGGTGTCCTGGCCCCTTGTCAAGCCTCGTGTTGGGGTTTGACCGGGATCCATTAGGAGTACAAGCCAGCTACTCCACAGATCCACCCACTGCTTCTAGATATCTCTGCAAAGCTCTAGAGCAGAGGGAAATTCCAGAGGGGCTGGCCTGCAGAGCCTCTCAGCTCTGATCCAAATTTAACCTCCCTCTGACTGTTGCACCAGGCTGCTACTCAGCCTCTGCCTAACCATTAGAATCTTGCTCCCCCTAGCTATCTAGGAGGGTGCTACATACTTTATTTATAACACACAAAGAAAAAAATGTATCAAATAGTAACACATGGGAAAAAAGTTAGTGGCTAAATTAAAACAATGGCATCATTTATCAAGGGCAATAGGCTGTTACCTTTGCAAGGGAATTTTCCCTTAGCTTAGTGAATGAGGTGAGGCTCTGCTGACTTCCAATATCTATTTACGTGCGATAAAAATAGTGGTTGTTTTATATTCCATGCACACGATTGGGTATTCCCTGCAAAGTTAACTTTCACCACAATTATTGAGTTTAGAGAAAATTACGTTGCAATGTGAAAATTTACTTGCAGAGTGGACAACTTCCATATCTCCAGATATAGATATCCAAGAAACTTTAGGCTTTGAAAAACCAAGATAAGGCAATAAGCAATAGGTGAACCATTTGTAGGGAGAACAGCATGCTTAGATTTCACCTGGATACCTGGATGAATAGGGTTTAGGATTTATGTGTTGAGTAGATTAAAAAAGAAAAAACATTTCCCTGTTATCCAGTGAGGCTTGATACTTGACCTCAGTTTGTCTTCTGTTCTGGTACTCTTCTTGGCAACTATGTCTCTGTCTCTAACTCAGTGCTAAACTTCTCCACCTTTTTACCAAGATCTTGTTGTATTATTCTGGCTTTTACTACACTTGTTGTTTACATTGCAGCAAACCTGGGTGTTGCAGCCTATATTTTAGCAAATTGTATCTATTCTGAAGACTTGATTTCTTCTGCCTGACTGACCTTCCTGCCTCAAGTTTTTGCAGTTACTCCTACTACTGGGATTACCAACATCTGTCACTGGGCCAAACTTCACAAACTGGTGCCTGAATTTGAAGGCTGTTATCAAGTGCATCCTCTACTAGGACTGTTCATGCACCAGATGTTACCAGGTAACATTGATAGATTTTGACACTAACATAATCATCCCCCAGGCAGTCAAGCATGACTGCCTAGTTCTCACCGAAAGGATCTTTTGACTGGAGAATTGGCAGTTTCCCAAATTAAAGGCACTTACACACATAAAAGAGTTGTGTTGGCTATTTTACTTAAGTTGTAAATCAGGAATATTTTCAGGCACAGAAATTCCAAGAACGAAAAATTGAATGGAACACATTCCAAATGTAAAAAAACACCAATGCATACAGTAACGTAATAAAAAAACAAAAATAGAAATGTTTAAAATGAAAGTAGTATAAATATCTGAATTTTACTTGATTTCAGTCTCTTTAGAATTAGCTGCACTGAGACATTTAGACAGAAGAGCAGTACTCGGGTCAAACAGGTGCCCTGCATTCACTTTGTGCTAATAGGGAACATGCTGAGAGGAGGGGAGAGCAGAGAGATGCTTTCATTAGCCTGCTGTTGCTCCTCCATTGGCCAGTCACAGGCTTGTGGACCAGACCAAGCTGTGTTGCCTAAAGCATATCTAAACCAAAAAACAAAAATGTGATATTTTGCAGTTTACCAGTCTTTAAGAAAGGCTTTTTTCCCTTGATTTTCACCTGGTAATTATGTGATTAGCCACTTCCTGTCCCTAAGTGGGTTGGTTGTCACAGGGGTTGGACTTCAAACATGTCTGCCTCTGCTCATCTCAATTACATATCCAGTAATGGGATTATTAGTTTATATGGGAAACATAAGATTGCTTTCTTTTCAGTCTTTAATCATGGGGTGAGATATCTGTATCTCTGGCAAGATCAAAAGATAATTTCTGTATGTGCTGAAAAATTAAAACTAATGCGGCCACCATATCAGAGAACTGGTATGCGGCAATTTATTTCCTTTTTGGTCCTAATTATACTTTAACTGCAGCAGAGAAAGGTCAGGTATGTGTATTCAGCTAATTGCCTGTAGAGGGATCTGCTGCCCTCTACTCTCTGAATTTGTAAATGCCTGTAAATATGTTATATATGCACTTGTCTCTAGGTTGTTGGCTTTGAAACTCTGGAAGAAGGAAGTGGAGAGGGAGAGAAAGTCTCAACCATGTGTCCTGTCTATGCTGCTAAAACAATCTGTGCTACAAATTCATATATCTGCTTCCTATGAAATAAATACTGTGCATCTATACATAAATAAGTTTGTGCTATATAATGTAAACTTAAATTAACATACACTATATTGCCAAAAGTAACGAGACACCCTCCAAATCATTGGATTTAATCACCTCCATAGCCACAGGTGTATCAAGTCAAGCACCTAGGCATGCAGACTGCTTCTACAAATAGTTGTGAAAGAATGGGTCACTCTCAGAAGATCAGCGAATTCAAGCGTGGTACCGTGATGGTTGCCACCTGTGCAATAAGTCCATCCGTGAAATTTCCTTGCTACTAAATATTCCACAGTCAACTGTTAGTGGTATTATAACAAAGTGGAAGCAACTGGGAACAACAGCATCTCATCCACGAAGTTGTAGGCCATGTAAAATCATAGAGCAGGGTCAGCACATGCTGAACTGCACAGTGTGCAGAAGTTGCCAACTGTCTGCAGCGTCAATAGCTAAAGACCTCCAAACTTCATGTGTCCTTCAGATTAGAACAACAAGAGTGTGTAGGGAGCATATGCAGTGGTGTAAAGCACACGCCACTGGACTCTAGAGCAGTGGAGACGTGTCCTCTGGAGTGATAAATCACACTTTTCTGTCTGGCAATCCGATGGACATGTCTGGCTTTGCTGGTTACCAAGAGAACAGTAATTGGCTGACTGCATTGTGCCAAGTATAAAGTTAGCTGGAGGGGGGGTTATGGAGTGGGCTTGGCCCCTTGGTTCCAATGAAGAGAACTCTTAAGGCGTCAGTCAGGGCCGGACTGACAATTCATGGGGCCCCCGGGCAATAGGGGATCATGGGGCCCTTGTGTCCTTGCCCAAACTCAAAAAAGCCTATGATAAAGGTACCAGGGGCATCTCATGGGCCCCCCTACTGACCCCGGGCCCTCGGGCAGTGCCCAAGTTTCCAAATGGTCAGTCCCCCCCTGGCGTCAGCATACCAAGACATTGTCCATGCTCCCAACTTTGTGGAAAAAGTTTGGGGATGGCCCCTTCCTTTTCCAATATGACTGACCACCAGTGCACAAAAGAAGGTCCATAAAGACATGGATGAGTGAGTTTGGGATGGAGGAACTTGACTGGCCTGCCCTCAACCCAATAGAACACCTTTGGGATGAATTAGAGTGGAGACTGCAAGCCAGGCCTTCTCATCCGACATCAGTGCCTGACCTCACAAATGCTCTTCTGGAAGAATGGTCAAACATTCCCATTGACACACTGCTAAACCTTGTGGACAGCCTTCCCAGAAGAGTTGAAGCTGTTATAGCTGCAAAGGGTAGGCCAACTCAATATTGAACCCTACAGACTAAGACTGGGATGCCAGTAAATCTCATGTGAAGGCAGGCATCCCAATACTATACTACAATATAGTGTGTATATATATATATATATATATATATATAAAACCATATTATTATAAAGTGCCGGAAATGTTCATCAAAACTGCATCCCGCTGCTTCTAATGTGCAAAGTGTGCAATAAAAGGTGCTACAAAATTTCATATTAAACCCGCAGGCAACCCGGCCTGGACAGCCCGCCAATCCCCAGAGAGAACACAATAGGGGTCACGGAGGGGCGGGCTTGCCAGCCCATAGATCAACCGTGGTCTACCGGTACCGGGTCGCCTGCGGGTTGGGGGCCCTCTGGACCCTCCCCCCTTGTCTGCGTGTGTGTGGGTGTTCCTGCGTTGGCGGGGTGACGCTATGTTCGGTGGCTTCCGGCGTGGCATTCCGCACATGTGCAAGGGCCATGCACATGCGTGGACGCTCCAGCCAGGTTGTGATGATGTCATACACCAGCCGGCATTGGCGTACCCGGTCAGGGCGTATTTCAGGCAGCGTGCGTCGGCAGACAGCCTTTTGGGACTCCTAAAATTTGGATGAGGACCTTCGGTGGCCCCTCCAGACTGTGTGCTTTCTCTTTAGCTACAGTTATATTGAACTCTTGCGTTAGTTGCAATAGCAACCATTATATGTTACTTGGGAGGTGAGAGTTGAGAGGGGAGTCATACAGTGGGGGTATTCTTTGTTTTGCAGGCCAATTGATCCCCATGCCCTAGTGGAGTCAATCTCTCTTTTGGAGCAGTTGAGGGCCCTATGGCTTTCTTCTTTACAGTGATTGGCTGTCTATATTTGCCCCTCAGGTCTATGCAGTGGATATTTTGTTTCATTCATAGAGGTAACTCTTTTTTGAGTGTTTTTCGTTTATCATGCAATACCAGTTGGGTTGCCCATTGAAGACATCATTAACTTATATTTTACATTGTGGTCTTTTTCTGACATCATCGAGATGCCCACCAGCTTTTCCTGATTCAGCGGATGGACCTTCCAATGGAGTGCCGATAGGTTGCCCCCTCCTCCTTTCCTCTATGAAAATCTATGCTTCCTGGGATATGTGATGTACATATCCCAGGAGGCACAGTGGGCAGTGTGAGTGTCATGACGTGTACAGGAAAGCAGGGCCAGACATTGTTAACAAAAAAAAAAGTTAAAAAAAAAAAGCACAGAGCGATACGTATATGGCATGGGGGTGGAGTGGAGGGAAGTTGAGGAAGAGACTGAAGGTCCACTTTCTGTACCTATAATGCCAAGGGATTTTTCCAGCTCCTGCCACTAACCATGTCCTCACCTAGGACCAAACTCCCTGATTCTACTTGATCCCCTGAGTATATACTGAGGAAGGTCAATATTCATTTGTTGCCTATGGTCAGCTATTTAGATCATGTTGACTTCCACAGGACCTATACTCTCTATATCACCAGCTAGTTCTTTGGTTGTAATCTTAGTTATACCATTTATAGGGGCACCACAGGTTCACTTTAGCTCTTTAAGTTAAAGTGTTACTAAACCCAGGAGCCTGCATTCACTATATTTGATCTCCCACAGTAAACAGAACATGGAAATACAATTATTTTAGTAAATATAAACTGCTGCATACCATTTTCATCAGCAGGTAGAGCAGTCTTGTGACTTCTATCAATGTTCAGCAGAGCACTGGTTAAAGCTTGTAGAAGGAGTTTTCTTTCTGCTCTAGGAGGGTGCAGAACCCCTGACCTCTGTCTGCACAGTGCTGATTGGCCCTGTGCTGATTACATGCACTCTCCCAAGATAAAAAAAAAACTCTCTAGTAATACACACCAAAATGAGCATGTCTTCACACGATATGTCTTATCAGGAGATAGGAGGGGGACACTGGAAGAAGAAGAGGATCAGAGAAGTTAGGATCAAATTGCCTTTTTACGCAATGCAGATGATTAACCCCTTAGATTCCACAGTGAATATAAAAGTTATGATTTACTGCATATATAGACTGATTTTACTGTTGTGGGCATGGTAACACTTTAAGTAAGCTCCATGAAGGATATATAGCTGAGGCCTTAAATCGGACCTTCTTCTTCCATTTAAAAGCACAACTGCAAAAAACATCATAGACAGTCTAGGAATCTCATGTTGTTTCACTTCACTTTGTGCAGTGCCAGAGTCTGGGAGGCTCTAAAATACAAAGAGTGACTTGAGGAACTGAAGTGAAAGTTGCCCCTGTTCCTTCAATCTGACATTGCACAAAATATACAGCTTCATTGATTAATAATGGGAAATGGGAGGTGACCATGGGTTGGGGCCATGTGCAACTTTGTTTACCAAAGTCATTTGCAAATTAGAGCACTCTGAACTTCAGGGCTTCCAGGATATTTTAGAAGCACTTAAAGATACAATATTATGTGAAACACTTACAGCGCAATATGCTTATTCAAATCAATATATACAAATATTGCAGCTAACATGTAAAGTGTTCCCACATATACAAAAAATGCAGCGCAATACTAAATAATCAAATAATAAATATACATAAATCTTGCTCCATGACAATTATTTAAATGCTGTATATGTGCTCCATCACATAATAATGTCTATATTAACCATGCGTTTTCTGAAACATATTCACCGTGCGTTTTTTATATTAACAATGTCCCAATATAAATTAATACTTCTTAATCAACCGTCCCTTTAAGACTCAGTGCTCCAGGTGATAATGTGCAATCTCTCCTCAATATATATACATCCGGTGATTTCTTGTGACCCCCGGTGTTATATCCTCCTCCGACACACTTATGCGCTCACCTTGTGCATTGACCTGAACCGTCAGGTCAAACCGCGCCTACCACTCACATTTATATGTGTCCCCCTGGAGTACTCCTGATGAAGTCACATGTCATGACGTAACGCGTAGGGTACGCTGAATGTCGTCAAGCCGTAACCGGAAGTGGACATTCCGCCATCTTGGATAGGGGATTCAATATAATCCAATGCAGTTTCATTCATAAAAATTACACACAGAGTTCTTGATCCTGTAGTGTCCCAGGGGGACACATATAAATGTGAGTTGAAGATTTTAGAGTTTTAATAAAAGTTGATATTGGTTTGATATGCTTCACCATCTGGAGCATTTTTTTCCATTTCTGTGGTGCGTTTTGGAGTTTGGAGGTGCATGAGGAGTTGGAAATATTACACACCAGCGAACCCACCTGGATTAAAGGGAAAGGCGCGCTTTTGACCTGAGCGTTCGGGTCAACTTCCAAGAAGTGCGTTTTGGAGTGTGGAGGTGCAGAAGGAGTTGGAGAGTGATACATCAGCATACCCGCCCGGGTTAAAGGGAAAGGCGCAGTTTGACCTGATGGTTCAGGTCAATGCACAAGGTGAGTGCATAAGTGTGTCGGAGGATATATATATATTGAGGAGAGATTGCACATTATCACCTGGAGCACTGAGTCTTACAGGGATGGTTGATTAAGAAGTTATCATTTATATTGGGACATTGTTAATATATAAACGCACAGTGAATATGTTTCAGAAAACGCATGGTTAATATGGACATTATTATGGAATGTTTATAAGGTGATATGATTAAGCACCTATACGGTATTTAAATAATTGTCATGGAGCAAAGAGTTATGTATATTTATTATTTGATTATTTAATATTGCGCTGCATTTTTTGTATATTTACTTAAAGATACAAGCTTGCTTCTTTACATTTTTTAAAGTGGTTTACCTCAAATATTTTAAATTAACAAATAATACAGTTGTGCTCAAATGTGTGCATACCCTTGGAGAATTGGTACAGTTTGTACCATTTTTAAAGAAAACATGAGTGAGCAGGCAAAACACATTTCTTTTATATCTTTTGGGATTCATATCCAACTGTAAGTCATAACAGAATGGCACAATCATATATAGTAAACAAATGAAATGACCCCTGTTCAAAAGTCTACATACCCTTAATTCTTAGTACTGTGTATTGCCCCTTTTAGCATCAGTGACAACGTGCAGTCTTTTGTAATAGTTGTCTATGAGGCCCCAAATTCTTGCAGGTAGTATAGATGCTCATTTGTCAAAAATGCCTCTAGGTAATGCAAAGTCTTTGGTCATCTTGACCACTCCAGAACCTTCACCTGTTTCTGCCGTAACCACTGGAGGGTCAACTTGTCTTGCCTTGCCTTGCCTTGTGCTTAGCGTCATTGTCATGCTGGAAAGTCAAAGAGCGTCCAATGCGCAGTGTTCGTGAAGAAGAATGCAAATTGTCTGCCAGTATTTTCTGGTAACATGCTGTATTCATCTTGCTATCAATTATCAAGAATCCCTGTGTCTTTAGAGCTCACACACCCCCAAAACATCAGCGAGCCACCACAATTTTTCACATTGACTATAGGCCTTGTTAACCCCTCTCCAAACATAGCGCTTAGAGTTGTGACCATTAAGGTCTATTTTGGTCTTGTCACTCCAGATTACATTGTGCCAGAAGCTGTGAGGGTGTCAAGGTGTTGTTGAAAATATTCTAACCAGGTTTTTTTGTGGCTTCGGCACAGTAAAGGCTACTTTCTGGCAAATTAACCATGCTGCTCATTTTTGTTCAAGTATTGTTGTATAGCAATCCTTGAAAACAACCATACCGTCTTTTTCCAGAGCAGCCTGTATTTCTCTTTAGGTTACCTGTGGGTTTTTCTTTGTATCCTCAACAATTCTTCTAGCAGTTGTGGCTGAAATTTTTCTTGGTCTACCGGACCTTGGCTTAATATCAAGACATTCCCAAATTTTCCACTTCTTAATAAGTGATTGAATGGTACTGACTGGCATATTCAAAGCTTTGGATATCTTTTTTTTCCTTTTCCATCTTTATAAAGTTCCATTACCTTGTTACACAGGTCTTTTGACAGTTCTTTTCTGCTCCCCATGGCTTAGTATCTCGTCTGCTCTTTGTATCCCTCTGAGAACAAACAAACTCATTGACTATTTATACATATACACTAATTGCAATTTAAAAAGCCACAGATGAGGAAAATTAACCATTAATTGCCATTTTAACCTGTGTGTGTCACCTTGTGTGTCTGTGCCAAGGCCAAACATTTCAGGGTATGTAAACTTTTGATCAGGGCAATTTGGGTGATTTCTGTTATCATTATGATTTTAAAAAGGGACAAACAACTATGTAATAAATGGCTTCATATGATCACTATCCTTAAAGACAGTTTTCGACATGACCAGTGATATTTTCAATATAAATGCCATAATTTCACAATTTCTGCCAGGGTATGCAAATCTTTTGAGCACAACTGTATGTTTACATGTTGTTTTAATATTTGTGTGACATTCTGCATAATTCATATTCTAAAGGTGGTGCAAATCAGTTAAGATTCTTATCTTATCTTATTAAGGCTTATCTTATCTTATTTATAAAATGACAGAATCCAACATTTTGTCTAAATAGTGTTTATTGCCAAATTATGTGCAAATATTTTCAAAATATTTTAAATATACATATTACTTGGAAGAAAAACACTGTGAATTATTTAACATGAAAAAGGATCATTAATCAAAGTCACTGCTACAAAAACACTGTTGACCTTTGCCATTCTATATAAAATAAATCAACTCATCATCTCTGTTAACACAAACACTGAATTTTAATAACGGTGAAATCATACAAACATGGAGCTGCCCAGCAACTCCTTTACAAAACAATACCAAGAAAGTAGGCTGTAGATGTATTTGTAGATTATCTTTCTATAAAATGAATAAAAATGAATTTTAAAAAATCCACGTAACTTAAGTTGCTTACCACTGTGACAAATTTGCATGCTCAGAGCAACTGAAAATATATGGTAATCCCAGTGGAAGAAGAATACACGTCCAGCAACAGTTTACCTTGGGGGAAAAAACAGCAGTCAGTTGAAATTTACCAACACGGCCAACTGCTATTTCTACCTGCGCTTAGGGTTTTGAATGATTTCTGCTAGCTATTATAGACATGACTACAAAAACCCCCCAAGAAAGAAAGAATACAGCACTTCAATAACTAATGAACAGGATATACTTATTGGACGTAAAAAATAAACATAACAATGCACATCCCACACATTCCCTCCCCCCACCACCTGCCCCCACCCAAAAACTGGCCCCATCCCCAAAGGAAACCCCACCCAGAAGGTACAACTTCTGGGGGGTTTCCTTTGGGGGTGGGGGTGGACAGTGGGGGGAGGGAATATATGGGATGTGCATTGTTATATTTATTTTTTATGTCCAATAAATATATCCTGTCCATTAGCTATTGAGGTGCTGTATCCTTTCTTTCTTATGGGCTTTTTCTAGTTAATTGCCTTTGAATGCGCCTCCCCCAGTTATATGTTGTGCAGGGGGTACGACATGAGCTCATGTACAACTTCCAGGACAGTATGTATAGCCATTGGGGGTTTCTTTACATAGTTGTATTATAAAAATGAGTATCATTCCCTTATCCAGCCATGGCCAGGTCAAGACACAGTCATCCTCTGGCCAGTGGCCACAGACAAACAGATATCTAACTGAGATGATTGGTATTGAGATATGTACCTACTGTCCCTCACATCCAGGGCTTTTTATCAGTGGGAATGCGGGGGAACGCAGTTCCGGTACCTCCAGTATGTATGTAATTGCAAGGGGTGCTGGGGTGTGCTGGAGGGTCCATTGATGCTGGCTGCTGGGGGATCTGTTGTTGCTGGGGGGATCTTTTGTTAATGGAGAGGTCCATTTCTGCTGGGTAGTCCTATGTTGCTGGGGGGGAATCTACTGTTGAGGAAGAGGTCTATTGTTTCTTGCTGCTGGATGGTCTATTAATGCTTGCTGCTGGGAGATCTATTGTTGTTTTTAGGGTCTATTGTTCCTGCATTGGATCTATTTTTGCTAGGGGTATATTGTTGCATTAGTGGTCTATTGTAGCTGGGGAGATCTGTTGCTGCTGGGGGGAATATTTTGTTGCAGGGGATCTATTGTTACATGGAAGGCCTTTTGTTGCTGACTGCAGGAGATCTATTTTGATGCTTTTTTATTATCATTAACAAATTCCATACAAACTACTTAGCACTACAAATTGATACTTGATTGTTTTCTCAAAAAGAGGCAGTACTGGGAGGTGGGTAGGGGGTGGAACCAATGGACGGTGCTTGGAGGTAGGTAGGGGATGAAGACAAAGGGTGACTTGGTAGAGGGAAGTACCTGCACCTATTCTCTGAGAAAAAAAGCCCTTCTCACATCAATGGAATAATGAGAACCACCGCCATCTTTTCTATCTAAGATCTAGAGAACTTGTGGTGAGAGGTTCTCTGCTTTTATCTCTGCCAAAAAAAAGGTCCAGTTTCACAGAGACTTTTTAGAACATTGGAAGGCCTTTGAATGTAATAAGAACTCTCAAAAGAGATATTTATTGCCAAAGTTAAATCTTACATGGCCCATTAAATTGTCGGTTATTACTAGCAATTATTGAATCAATGTATTGCTTGCAGATATTAGATCACGAATATCATGTGACTCAAAGCCCACCCACAAGTGACATAACCATATCTAGGCATCATGCCAAAGTGGCTCCAGAGGCTGGACAAAACTAAACAATGCAATAAAACTTCACTCAATTAATTCAGAAAATATATTGTCAATGTAGAAGTTTTCTATCAGCTTTTGAAACATTTTAAAAGATATAAAAGATAAACAACCCCCCAAAAAACAAATTAATATATTACAGCTTACCGGTTCCTAAAGAGGAGTTCTGGCCCCCAGCCCCCCCCCCAAAAAAAATACAACTACTGTAGCTGCTGACTTTTAATATTAGGGCACTTACCTGTCCAGGGATCCAGCAGTGTCCTTACCCTGAGCCAATTCTCCAACTGGCTGTCTGCTGATGGCTCTGCCATTTTGACTGAGGGAAATCAGAAGTAAAGCCTCATAGTTTCCTACTGCACATGTGTGAAGCGTGCTGCGCTTTGTGAATAGGCTGCAGTCCTATGGGACCTTGGAAGTGTCCCAGAAGGCTGAGAGGGGGCCAAACTTAAACCAGGTACTCGCTCCCCCCCAAAAAGGCACCAAATGTGGCAGAGGAGGGGAGAAGGAGGCAGAAAAGTAGAGCTTCCACTTTTGGGTGGAACTCGGCTTTAAGTGTGTTGGTTGCATTAGGTTTATTTTTTTTAGGTTAAGTACATTTTCTGTAAGTACAGAAAAATAACTGTTTATCATCCCAGAATTCCAGTGTCGTGTAATTCATTGTGCAGTGAACTGATATATTAAACATTCTTATCTGTTTTCCCATCTACTGTCTGTGAACTTCAAACGAACATATCCCTGTTCAATGGAAATAAAAGAGTGGAGAAAGGGATAACAGTATACATCAGGAGGGTAGCCTAATGACAACCATGGCTCCCTCCACAGATACAGTGGAGTAAGTTATCGTAACCACCCGAGAGTAGGAAGTGGTGGGAAAAGTGACAGAAAAGAAGAAAACAAATGCAGTTACCACATTTAGGGATAGTTGAGCTACAATATAATACATTTTTGTCTTGGGGGGTTTTTATACACTTTAAGCACTTTGAATCTGACATTTATCAAATATTCACCACAACTGAATCTCCCAGATGCAATACAAAACAGGAATGCTACTCCCCCTTTATGCCCAAACCTTTTTTCAGTTTGACTGCCAATTACTCGGTCATACAACACTGTGCTCAAATTAATTTTATGTCATTTTTTAAGACAGATAGAGCTTTCTACTGGTGGTGTTTAATAACCACTGTGGTCTTTATTTGCTTCTTGTTTTCTAGTATAATAAATCAACCAAAACTACCAGGAGGTTTGAACACCTCCAAAATGATGCTTTTGTGGAAAGACATCCTAAGTAGATTGTATGTTTTTGCCACAATTCTTCGCAAATGAAGAAATATGTTGATTTTGAGGTGGCTAAAAACGATTTAGGATGTGCATAGCCAGTGAAACTTAACTCCCCCACCCACCCAAATAATCCTACAATTGTTGCTGATCAGGGATCCTTTAAGCTCCCCACCTTTGATTGCTCTTTCCTGCACTGCAGATGAGAGATTTAATGAATAGACTAATTAATTAAATCCCCAGTGCTCCTTTGTCTCTGTTGTGAGGAGAATGGGAGAGCTCACCAATGTAAACAGTACCACACTGTTTACAATTGTGATCCCTGTGATTGGTCACAGCTCTGATATGGTACAGAGCCATTCTCATTGGCTCTGTTCCTATTGCCTGTGATCTGCTATGTCCAAACGCGGTTGATCACAGGACTGTGCCCACACCAACTAGGCAAACAAGCACACACAAACAAGGCCGTTCAGTTGTGTCCACATCCACTGTAAGGATCCTGACTGACTGTTTTATTCCCCTAAGTGTTCATATCATTGAAATGCCACTGGAATGCCATGCAGTGGTTCTGATCAGTTTTAACTGCAATTTCACTTGTTCAATCACTTCAGATTGATAAAGGATTAAAGCACTGGGTGGCAGGTAGCTGTGGTTGAAAGCTGACAGCTTTAAAAATACCAAGAAGATGGTCAGCAAAAGGATGCAGCCCACAACCTCTAAAGCAGGGGTGCTCAAGCTTTTGAAAAGCGAGGGCCACTTACGTGATTTAGTAAGTGATCACGTGTCACAGTGAAATAAAATGGTTCAGAATTTCATTTTCTTAATTTTGGATAGAAAAATGAACATTTTCTTCCTGCAGCCACTGATTTTGCGGCAGGAGGGAGAGGAGGAGAAACCAGCTTTCAACAGTTGCAGGAGGAAACGGAGAGGATCAGTTCCTCTATATGCCACCCTTCCTGTCCAAGCGTAAAACAGAATGTGACAGGGAGGCCACATGGGCCCCCTAAAGCATGGGGTGGGGTTACCATTGTGAACCCTAATGCTACATCAAAAACATGTCTCAACTTATAGGACTTTATCACCCCTGAAATTGCAAATGTAAATTAGCACTAACTGTCCTGTGCCCCCTATAAGGCTGCTTTCACACTAATGCACTGTGGTTTGCCTGCACTGCGGATGCAGCTCTGCACCTGCAGCTCTCCTGCAGGTTAGCTTCTCTTATCCATAGACTTCTATGATATCTTGCGGGTGTGGAGCACTTTCTGAAAGCACACCAAAACTCCAGTATTCAGATTGAGTTCAGGGGCCACATCAGAGGGCTCCGAGGGCCAAATGTGGCCTGTGGGCCACAGGTTGAGCACCCCTGCTCCAGAGGCATATACAGTATAAACTTATTCTAGCGATAACAATGTACCCTATTACACTTAAACAACTGAATGAAATAGATAATGAAAATGTGCATAGATTAGAATGCCTAGGGTGTCTATGTATGTTTTCACATAAAGATTCACACAACTCTCAGCCAAGATTCAGACATTGTTTTAATTGGATTAAATTCCATTAAGGTTTCCTAAGGCATATTTCTGAGAGCGCTTTTAATCTGAGCTACAATGCAGATTTTGCGTATTTTTTGCACAGACTCTATATTAGGGTCTCCAGTATAAAACATTATACTTTGAAGTATGAATGAGAATTTTTTTGTATAAAAGAATTCATGTGTGTTATCTGTCCAGCCACTGAGGAGAGTTTTTCATTCAGTTTTCTGTTAATCATTTCCATGTTTCTGGCATTCTTTTTAGTTTGTCGTAAAGAGTTCTTGACCTTCTTTACTCGATTTCGGAGCTGTTTGTTGCGTTTCTCAAGGGAAGCCACTTTTTGTTCAAGCTTCTTTACTCTGTCTTCTTCCTCAAACAGTGCACTCTGGATCGATGAGCACATCAGCTGCCAAGACAAAAATATTGTGCTATCAGTAAAATGCCAAGGACATCTAACTTATTACACATACCAACATGGCATCATTGACTGTCAGAGAAAAAAAAGAATACTTGTCTAAAGGATGTTTAGTAACTATGGATAAAGTGAACCGGCCGTGTTCTTACTAGAGTGTGATGTATGCATACTGCATCTGGTGCAATGGGTACCGTACTTAAGCCCAATGTCTTTTAATGTCTCCTCTGTCCCTAAACTTGCCAGAAACATAAGAATGAGAGATTAGTTCAATAGATTTACTAATGTACTGTATGTAATGAGTCCACCCATTCAAACGGAATCTAAAGCCAAGGACCTTCACATTACATGATTATTCATTTAACCACAATGGCCGGTTAAAATCTATATTGGTTTTCACATACAAATACTTGTTTATTTGTGTAGGAACAATCTGACTTTTTGAAAGCCTTGTGAATTTGTATGCTGGCAAGCCATTGTTTTGCTCCTTTTCACTGGGCGTTAACATGAGACATTATGTCACTTGTGTTCATTCAACTCAGAATGGAACAAGTGAATTGACTCGAAAGTTCTTTATTTTGCTTCTCCAAAATTTCACACAGAAAGGAGTTAATATGAATTATGTTCTACTCCGTGAGTCAGCTGTTTACTTTTAAATGTTGTTGAAGGTTAGGCGGTTTAGTAAAATGCTAAAAAAAACTTTTTGGCTGACCACATCTAGTTGGATGAATAATAATGTTATGCAATGAACACTACTCCTCGGTCTGTTCATCAGATCAGATGTTCAGATGGTATGTGTATTACACTATTACCGTGGTAGCTACAGCTTTTTTACTCAATATTAAGAAAATCTTAATAAACTGTTAATGATTAAGGAACCTTCATTTATCAGATGTGAATACATTTCCTGTTTCATGTGTAAGATCATTTTAACAAATTGGCAAGAAAACAATCTGCCCCATGCCTACCAAGTACAACATTAGAGGTCTAATGAAGCTTCAACTGAGCAGCTGCAAAGTAGCTCACATCATAGACACCTAGTGGTGTAGAAAGCCAAGAGAAGGAAATATTCCAGCAGTTTGATCAGTGTGTGTGTATACTATTGGGGGGATTGCCTTTCTTGTTCCAGAGACGTAATAGAAAGTTACAAGTCATCTCCCAAAGTGAGGGGAATTTCCTACTTTGACAGTTATCCCCAGAACATCAGATTTCCCCCTTGATGACCTCTTGTTCTGAGGACAGCTCTAAAGCTTTGGATTTCCACTCACTATTTTCCTAGTGACAATGGTCACCAGTACAATAAGAGAGGTAAACCTCGCCAATGGGGATACAGAAAGCACAAAAAACATGACAGAGAGTCTAACCACTCCCAACTCTATCCAAAACTAATCTAGACGTAACTAATGTAACCTAGAAATACATTTTATCAGAAACCTACAATCTTTTCAATTCTTTTTAGAAGGGATCAAATTGAGGTAAATGTGTGTGTGTTAAAGTAGTGTTAAACCCCAAACCAAAAATGTAATATATTGCAGGTGACCATTCATTAGATGTGATGACTGCATTATTTTCTTTATTTGAAGTTGTTTTTTCCTTCTCTTCTCACCTGGCGATTTGGCCAGTAGCATACCCGCTGTATTAGAGTGTCCCTCTGTGGAGGAAGCAGCAACAGAGACACTCCTGGACAGCAGCATTGTCAGTCTGGGGGGAGGGGGTATTAGATGTTCCAGCATATTTAGATACACTAACACTTTGAATCCAAACTCCAGCTCACACTTTATAAGCAGTTACAGCAAACAGTTTTGTTCCTTTTGGGATAAAGATTTAACATAAATGAATAAAAGTTTTTAAGCACCCTGTAAGTGTTAAATAGTTTATCTCAACCCCTAACTGTTAGATCTGCAGGACAGCTTGTTCTGTTGAAAAACAATAGACTTACTGGCTAGATCACCAAGTAAAAATAAAAGAAAGCCAAAAAAAGACAATAAATGCAGCAATCACATCTAAGAACTGGTAAGTTGCAATATTATAAATGTTTGCTTTTAGGTTTAACTTGGCTTTAAAGTGTTGAAATAAATTGTATTCTTGTTTATTTTGAAATATAAACATGTAATTATATAGTATATGAACATGAAGGATAGCAACATTTATTCAATACACAATCCGGCCTGAAGGTTTTCGGTAAAATGTTGTCTGTAGGAATTTGTGCCCATTCAATCAAATCATTTTCAGGTCAGGTACTGTTATTGGATGAAACAATTTGGCTAAAAGGTGGCAATTCATCTCATTCCAAAGGTGTTCACTAGGGTCGAGGTCAGAAATCTGTGCAGGCCACTCGAGTTCTTCAATATCAAACTCATTAAACCATGTCTTTGACTTTTCCAAAACTCTTTCCAGTGCACAATTGCTTAAATAGTTTTTGTATTTTGTAGCATTTGCAGTACCCTTTACAAGAAACACCTAAACTCAATTATACTGAGACAAATCCACATATTTTTGGCCATTTAGGTATGTATGATGGTCAGATGTCTATAAACCTTCGTCCTGATGCTGCAATTATTACTAAAACAATTTGTGTACAAGAAATACACTGCATAGGCAATCTGAGAAGGAGTGAATCAGGAACCTGTCAGAAATAGGTACCTGCTCCAAGAAAAAAAATAGTGGGGGGGGGGGGGTAGAGGAATTTGCCTCTCTAAGTGACGTTCCACTTTATTAAAATATAGAATGTTAGATACCATCTTAAGGTAAATTTATTAATATAAAGACTATTTGTTTTGCTCTGGCCCCACTTACATAATAAAACCAGAAACAACTTTCCAGTGATAAGCATTGTGAAAAGTGGTGTTTAAATCTTTCATGAAAATAAGTCATTGATGCCTGAATACCCAGCTCAAAATTAGCCACCTTGGCATGCATAGGTTACTTGACAAAATATGTATGGCTCAGTGGTATATCTAAATAATTTCTTTATATATTCATTTTACGGGAATATAAAGCTTTTTCGAGGTACACTGTTTTTCTGGTTCAATCATTTTTATTGAATTCTCACAAAGCATTAGGCACAATAACAAAAGATACAGCCATAATCTACAAATACTGCCAATATAAAAATACAAAAGCCTGGTAATATCATATGCCTCACCCTAGTATCTGTAGGGTGAGACTTTAATGAGGCAGAATGTGGTACACTGTTTAATTAAAAGCCATGCTCTGTTTTCTTGTTGGCTGACAAAGTGTGAAAAAATTTTTTTTAATTAACTAAATTATTTTATCAATGCTGTAATTGTATCTGACAATTAAAATATTAAACAAATGATCATTGCCATTTTCAACCTGCAGTGGCATCTGCAAGTTGAAGTCCTATTTTGTCTTACTTTGCCTCTAATTTGCATGTAATCACTGTCATAATGTTCACAGTGTTCATATCATTGGTAATTACTTTGATTGGTTCCTTATCATCAGTGGAAACCAAAGTTTTTAGTAACAGGGAAGACAGAGAGCCACCAGCATGAGCAGGTGGCTCTCAAAGTGGGGGTATTTACTGATACATCAGCAGTGTGGGGCATTGTGCTGAGGTATGTTAATAAACAAATTGCAGGTAGGAAAGGGTCAAATTATTTGGAAATAAAGCACAGTAAAATAGCGGACATAAATATTTGGCTTGTTATGCATTGATATATAACAGGGTCTTCTTGTGCTAGGATTGAGCTGCAATAGAAAATGCAAAATTTGTCATGAAATAAATATGTAGGTTGCTGCTCTAAGCCATTCCTATGAGAATGCTACTTTCCTGGCTGTCATGCAGATGCTCTGGCTTCAATATTTTAAGTTTCAGAAACAAGTATAGAGATATAGAAGGTCTCTTTTTTTTTTTCTTTATTGCATGCTTGTTCTGAGCATGTGACTCTAAGGCCACATATTTCTCGCATGACAGGTATATTTTAAGCAGAATATCAAGTCATGTTTGATACAAAGTGTACAGAACTCATTCCACATCTAATCATGCATATCTCATAATCACCAGTCAATTGAAGTGTAAAACACGACTACAAAGCATATTGGTAAGTTTCAAAGGAGGCCATAAATAGAGAATTTATGTACATATGCTCTAAAAGGCGCCTTATTGGTATTAGACTTTGGTTATGTTACTTTTTGGTCATTAAACACGTCTTCTAAATTGACTTGAAAGAGTGAATGAACCCTACTTTGTTTTGCTTACTGCGGTTCAATGAGGACAGGGTCCTAATCTACACAGAAAGGTTGCTGGAAGTATCTGGCTGTTTCAACTAATTTTGCCAGAAGCTGCATTCAACAAAAGGTCAAGTAGAGATTTCCTATCTAGTACGTCATTCCATCAAAGGTGAAGTATAGTTTTATTTGAAAGACATCGTGTTGAGAGAGGCTCAAATGTACTCTTCAAACGGTAGAAAAAAACACAAGAAACCCGCTACAAGTTTTAAAAATTGTTTGGCTTTACCACCAAAGCAAAAAACAAGTCACTTAATGTTACAGGATTATTGATGATCTGCGTGTGCAATATGACAAAGATGCAGCCTGCAGTATCTGTATCAAAAAAGAGAGCACAAACATGTGTTGCTCACACGCATTCCGAGTTAATGTGTTAAACAAAAATGGATCAATTATACAGATAATAACTTTCTTTATAGTGGTAGCGCAGGTCACATGGAAAAGTGCATCGATTTGTATTAGAGAATTACAGGTATTTAACAGCAGCTGAAAACCTTGTTTTTAGTATAACATTCTTTTGGCAAATGGTATAATTTCCACTTTCATGGGTGTTATTTGATTAAACTGTCTGGGTACATAAACTGGCAAATACTTCTGCTGTAAATTGAGATTTTGGCAAATCTCTATAAAGGTTTGGCCTAAAGGATGGAAATAAGAGCATAAAGCGGTAGCAACCATATCCAAATGTTATACTTTTCTTAGCAAAAAATGTAGAAAATAAAGGATTATACTTGACTGGTTTCTATGAATAAAACTACTATTTACAGTATGGAAGGGTTACATCCCCTGGCTATGTTAATTAGCTGCCTGTGTACCATTGAGGAAATTTCTTTTCCTGTTCGAAAGATGCAACTGGAACAGGTGTCTGCATTGGATGCTTTCCCATTACTTCTTGTTCTGGAGACAAATCTTTTTCAGATTTCACTCTCTTCTTGGCAGTGGTCACTGGTACAAATAAAGGGGTGAATCTTCTCAATGGGGACACATATCAAAAACTAAAAAAAAAAAGTTTTGCTTAGTGATACACTTTGAAGTGGTAGTAAGCCCCGGCCTTTAAAAAAAAAAAAAAAAAAAAACAACCTGCAAGACAATTGCATAATGTGCTAGTATGCATCGCATACTAGCACTTTATTTGAAACTTACCAAAGCCCTCCAGCAGCGTGCTGTCACCACTGACAGGGCTTCCATCCTCACATGGTTCTTCTACCGGGCTCGCAAGTTCCAACGGCTTGAATGGCCAAGCTGCAATGACATCACTCCCACGCATGTCTTGCGAGGGAGTCTTTTTTTATGGCACGCAGCTCTGAAGGAATGGCATGGGACTGTGCTCTACACAGGTATATATATCCTAAACAGTGCATGTTAGGACATATTTACAGTACCTATAGGCAAGCCTTTGTATAGGCTTATCTGTAGATACAAGTATAAAAACTGACTTTACTACTATACAGGTGAAACTCAAAAAAATATAATATTGTGCAAAAGTTCATTTATTTCAGTAATGCAACTTAAAAGGTGAAACTAATATATGAGATACACTCATTACATGCAAAGCAAGATAGTTCAAGCCATGATTTGTCATAATTGTGATGATTATGGCTTACAGCTCATGAAAACCCCAAATCCACAATCTCAGAAAATTAGAATATTGTGAAAAGGTACAATATTCTCGGCTCAAAGTGTCCCACTCTAATCAGCTAATTAAGCCAGAACACGTGCAAAGGGTTCCTGAGCCTTTAAATGGTCTCTCAGTCTGGTCCAGTAGGAATCCCAATCATGGGAAAGACTGCTGACCTGACAGTTGTGCAGAAAACCATCATCGACACCCTCCATAAGGAGGGAAAGCCTGAAAAGGTAATTGCAAAAGAAGTTGGATGTTCCTAAAGTGCTGTATCAAAGCACATCATTAGAAAGTTATGTGGAAGGGAAAAGTGTGGAAGAAAAAGGTGTACAAGCAGCAGGGATGACCGCAGCCTGGAGAGTATTGTCAGGAAAAGGCCATTCAAAAGTGTTGGGGGCTTTCACAAGGAGTGGACTGAGGCTGGAGTCAGTGCATCAAGAGCCACCGCACACAGACGAATCCTGCACATGGGCTTCAAATGTCGTATTCCTCTTGTCAAGCCGCTCCTGAACAACAAACAACATCAGAAGCGTCTTACCTGGGCTAAAGAAAAACAGACCTGGTCTGTTGCTCAGTAGTCCAAAGTCCTCTTTTCTGATGAGAGTAACTTTTGCATCTCATTTGGAAACCAAGGACCCAGAGTATGGAGGAAGAATGGAGAGGCACACACTGCAAGATGCTTGAAGTCCAGTGTGAAGTTTCCACAGTCTGTGTTGATTTGGGGATCCATGTCATCTGCTGGTGTTGGTCCACTGTGCTTCATTAAGCCCAGGGTCAATGCAGCCATCAACCAGGAGATTTTGGAGCACTTCATGCTTCCTTCCGCAGACGAGCTTTATGGAAATGCTGACTTCATTTTCCAGCAGGACTTGGCACCTGCCCACACTGCCAACAGCACCAAACCCTGGTTCAATGACCGTGGAATTACTGTGCTTGATTGGCCAGCAAACTCACCTGACCTGAACCCCATAGAGAAAGATGAGAGACATGAGATGGAACAATGCAGAAGAGCTGAAGGCCGCTATTGAAGCATCCTGGTCTTCCATAACACCTCAGCAGTGCCACAGGCTGATAGCTTCCATGCCACGCCGCACTGAGGCAGAGTAACTGCTGCAAAAGGGGCCCAAACCGAGTACATATGCATGCTTATACTTTTCAGAGGTCCGATATTGTTCTATGTACAATCCTTGTTTTATTGATTGCATGTAATATTCTAATTTTCTGAGATTGTGGATTTGGGGTTTTCATGAGCTGTAAGCCATAATCATCACAATTATAACAAATCACAGCTTGAACTATCTTGCTTTGCATGTAATGAGTCTATCTCATATATTAGTTTCACCTTTTAAGTTGAATTACTGAAATAAATGAACATTTGCACAATATTCTAAATTTTCGAGTTTCACCTGTAGTTGACAAATCCTTAATTAAATAGAAATGCAAATACATTGTAATAAATATGTACTTCAGACCACATGATACTTTAGTTGGCACTTTTCATAACGTTTGTGTTTATGATGGGATTAAAATAGCATATTCTGCATGCGCTGAAATCTGAAGCCATGTTCCAAATGCCACCAGTTCTCACAACGTTTATGAGCATTCATCAGATGTTTGCAGCACCCAGTCATCTGGGTTAATACAGACACATGCTGTACGTAGCTCCTCTCGGAGTAATAAATATTAGAGCAGAAACACAATTGCACTCAAAAATTCTCCTTGGGAATGTATTCTGACCTCCAAATCCATATTTGTTCCTGGATTGCTAAACATGCTCCTCATAAACTCCAACTGTCAGACAAGAGCAAAATGAATATACATAAACAGAGAGAGAATCTATGCATGGGTACAAAATGTATTTTACACATAAAAGAAACCAAACTCAAGTTGGAAAATACAACCAAAAATGTGTTCTGTAGTTGCTATCTCCACATGAACATTTGAGGGTCCCGTATTACTAGGGATGGTACTGCAGAGTTATGCTTTCCTTTGAAATACGGTGAAAAGTACATTAAATGTGCTTCCTTGGTTTAGCAGACATTCCACACTAATTGCGCTCAGATGCCATGAATACTTTCCTATCTTTGCTATGAACATGTTTTGCAAACTTGTGATTTTTCTGTACACAAAAAAACGTAAATATTGAAGAGACCGCAAAAACACATTACAAACAAATTGGAATCCAAGACAAAGTAACAGTATGTAAATATCCAATACTCATAATTAGAACATAATCCTATCTGCCTCTTAAGTGTGACTGTTTTATCACAAAGGCTGTGTGCTAGGCTGCACATCCTCCACATATATAGCTAACCAAGTAGGGGGGAACACATGCACTTTTTAACCCATTCCTGCCTAGACAAAGGATTGTCCATTAGACGTTTTGAGGCACTATGGACACCGGATCCTCCACAGGGTACCCCTTAGAACTTGCTAACAACTGGGTACTAACCTGAGAGTTCTTGGCTTGGCCTAACTAGGGCACTACAAGTCATCCATACCATACCTGCTTCAGGCCTTACAACAATGGACCCCAATAGCAGCCTTGCCATGCATCATCCACTTCCAGAGGATGTCCTCATCTTCAGGTTAGGAGAAGGAAGAGTTCCAACAACAAAAGCCTTTTAACTGCTCAGTGAACTTTGACATATTTACATACTTCAGGCATCTTTGACGTGATGGCACATTCCTTGAAGTTGCAAGCAATAAAAAGCAATGATGAGAGGAGAGCTGAGCCAAGAAGCCCATACCTTAAGTAGGGTTTTGCCAGAGTCCTGCCTACAAACTCCAAGGGATTCCTGAGATTACTCTCATGGATAACTATGGAAACACTGCCTCTGCTCAGAAGATGTTGTATTGAAAAAAAGGTTCATAATCAGAAATGGAACCATAGGGTCTGTTTCAGGGGTGTGGCAATGCAATATGAGCAGTATGTTGTGCCTACTTGTGGCAGGTTTTGTCACCAGTTTTGGCTACTGCACATTTTTAGTAGTGGAGGGTCCATGACTCTGTAATGAAACCACCACTCCAGTTCACTACTCCATGACCTTTAGAGCACATCGGGAAACACTCTTTCACATACACAGCTTATAGTAATTACTGGCCTAGTTCATGGGGGAGTCCCCATCACCCACCACTACCCATGTACCCACATATACATGGGTAATGGTACTTTTATATTTGACAGTATTTTGTGCCACATTTTTTTATGGTTGTGAAATGCAGTGCTTCATTTGAATTTGAATTTAAGTATAAAGAGTGTACACTTTTGTTTTCAGTGCTTATGCCATGCAGTGCATTGCTGTTATTGCTCCATAGAAGTCGAAGTGAATGCATTCCCAACTTAACTGATAATGTAATGTGACCTTCTCATGGGGTATAAAACCTCATAGTAGCAATACCTTGTGAACGAAGAAGCTTTATATGTACCTGTCCAACAGGCGGGTGAATCTTTTATTCTCCAGGCCCTAATACTATTTGCAGGGCTGCTTTTAGAAACCACGAGGCCCCTTACAGCCAGCCTGACAGTCCCCCCCCCCCAAAAAAAGCACAGTTTACTATGCTTCAGCTTTGAATGAACACAGTTAGTGATCGGTACTAACATATTTATCGGACCCTTCCCACACTCTCCATCCGGTAGAATCCTATTGTGTGCTTGCAGCTACCGCTGGGAAGGAGAGGAGGGAAGATGGTAGCACTGTGGCGGCACACAGGGGGGACTGGGCAGCAGGGGTAACCATATGGTACATAGGGAAAGTGATGTGCGTGGCAGGGGGCAATTACTGGAACCGTTCCCCTGTATGGATTTCTTTGCAGACACTGAAACAAACCTGGAAGAAAGACTGGCTGACGATGGAATCCTTGTCAGCAGTGATAGAGCTTCGCTGGAGGGATCTGTTTTTTCGGTAAGTATGTCATAATGTGCTAGTATGCAGTGCATACCAGCACAATATGACATAAATTCAATAAAAAAAAGGGAGTAGTGCCCAGGTAAAACAATCAGTATGTGACCCCACACAGGTACAGACCCTGGCTCACCATGGTGCTGCATGTTCTATGTCTTTTTATGGATGAAAATAATTATTATTCATATTTTTTCATCAAATCTCCAGTGTGCAGCCATACCTTTCTTTTTCCTACAATATGACATGAGCCTGCGGTGGGACCAGTTTTTTGGTTTACTATAGCTTTAAGGACTGATAAGCAAGCATGACTCCCACAGGCAGAGGCATGATCGGACCTGTAGTTCCACAACAGCTGAAGGGCCGTCAGTTTGACACCCCTTTAGATAGACTTTAAATCTGTTTGTTCTCCGCAGGCTTCTGTCTCATGGATTGTACGGCCCAACATAATCTCTGGATATAGTACATGCTTCCTTTTAATTTTCCAGTTGGATCCTTATGAAAATAGTCATGTAATATAATCCGTGTTAAACAGAATGGAACCCGTACAAAGGTATTAAAGTGTCAATGTAGTAAGATCACTAAATACGATGTCACTGCACTGCCAGATAATCCATTCTCTATTGCGACCACAGTATAATCATCAATCTAAATTTCTTTTGTCACAATGATCTATTCTGTAACAAATATTGACGACATATTTCTACTTTTCCCATTGATTTGCTTCTACATTACAAGCTCAGACCATAAACATAACTGATTGGTTGTGACTGCTTTGCAGCCACCTTTCAACTACTTTAGTACAAAACAAGTGTAGCATGCAATCCATACATTCCCATAGAACCAATGAATACATCATATCTATGGATGAATCCAAGTATTTGCACAAAAATTCGTGTGACTACAGGACTACAGAAATTACCGATTCTCTGCATAAGGATGACATCCAGACCTCTGAAATATGCAGACAGACAGCTGGGAGAGAAAGGCTCATTGAATGAGAGGCATTTTTACAGCCCACCTGCATGTTGATTCTAGTCTTTGTCACACATCCATCAATCTCACTCAGAGTAAAAAAGACAATGATTGTGCGAGGACAAGTGATACACACGCAACAATATTTATATACTAAAGACTTTCTCCTGTTTCTAACATATGTAAGTACAGAGACAAGACATCAGTTGGTATTTGTAATTGCCCCTCCCCCACACTCCCCCTCTCTGTTGGGGTCCCTCAAGGCTCTGTCCTTGGGCCCCTTCTCTTCTCCATCTACACCTCCTCCCTTGGCCAACTCATACACTCTCACGGCTTCAACTACCACCTCTATGCCGACGACACACAAATCTATCTCTCAACCCCCCACCTCACCCCCTCGGTCTCTGCCCGAATCACACACCTACTGAGCGACATATCAGATTGGATGTCGCTCCACTTCCTTAAACTGAACCTCTCCAAAACCGAGTTTCTTGTCTTCCCCCCAGCCCGGACACCACCCCCCATTGACTTCTCCATCACATCCAACAACGCCAATATCAAACCCGCCCTGCAGGCCAAAGTACTTTGTGTCATTCTGGACTCCAACCTATCCTTCCAGCCCCAAGTCCAATCTTTAACAAACTCGTGCAGACTCCACCTTCGCAACATTGCCAAAATACGCAAGTTCCTAACCCCAGAAACCACTAAACAGCTCATCCACTCCCTCATCATATCACGACTCGACTACTGCAACTCCCTCCTCACTGGCCTGCCTCGCCGCTGGCTATCCCCGCTTCAGTCGATCCTGAATACGGCTGCCAGACTCATTCACCTTTCCATCCGCTCCATCTCCGCCACCCCCCTCTGCCAATCCCTCCACTGGCTTCTGATTGCGCAACGGATCAAATTCAAAATCCTAACATTGACGTACAAAGCCGTCCACCATACTGCCCCGAACTACATCACTGACCCAATATCCAAGTACCGCCCAGCACGCACACTCCGCTCCTCACAAGACCTCCTTCGCTCTAGTTCCCTGGTCTCCTCCTCCCATGCCCGCCTCCAGGACTTCTCCAGGGTGTCACCCATCCTCTGGAACTCCCTGCCCCAACCCATCAGATTATCACCTACTCTCCTCTCCTTTAGGCACACCCTGAAAACCCATCTCTTCAGGGAAGCCTACCCTACCCCCTGCTAACTTGACCGACCTCCTCCACTCTTCCTACCACTCCATCCCCCACAGCTATCTCCTCCTGTACCACTATCCCCTCCCTCCTAGATTGTAAACTCCAAAGAGCAGGGCCCTCAATCCCCACATGTTTTGCATTGTATTGTTGTTCTGTCACATGTTCTGTCCCCCTTTGTAATGTACAGCGCTGAGCGAACTATTGGCGCTTTATAAATACTGTATAATAATAATTGCTACCAAGTTTATTTCATCAGTGAGCAAAATATCAGCATTCATCACTGATACTAAACCGTATGGGGACATGCCACATATTGACCAATCAAACTGTGCAATAGGCGCATTCACCGCACAAATGGATAGGATCATGCAATGTCATGTCAGACAAGGGGATGGGATGGTCACAAGGCAGCCAACTCTCTAAGGTGACACTAAACGATATTCTTATTCTTCAGAAATAATCCTTGCACATATACTACTAAATGGCTCTAATTTTTTTTTTCAGGAAATTGCTTCTTACTGTATTTTTCTGCCTCTTTGCAATCTCCTGAATCTCTCCTTTTCCCGCTCCCTTTGATTTGTTTGGAACAAGTAGTACACATTAGTTGCAGTCACACATTGCTCTATGCACACTACAAATCCAATAGCTCATAGTTCCTAGTCCATCCTGGGAGCAAGCAAGAGAGTGTAGCTGGGTTCCTACATACAATAGGACTATGGAGAATGAATGTCCCCTCACGGGAAGCTGAATCACAGCAGTAAAATAAAATATGGAGATTTGGAGGAAGCTGAGAGCAATGGTATATACCAGCAGCTGGCTCAGCCTCTCAGCACTCTGTTGAAAGCCTGGACCAGGTGCTCCCATCCCCTCCACAGCCCAGTGCTTCAGTGAGCACTGGAGGGGCAGAGCAGAGAGCTGTGAGTCACAGTCACTGCCCTGTACTCCAAGTGGACATGAGAACTGAGCCATCAGCAGTCTTTAAAATGGTTGTAAACCTCAGACATAAAATACAACCAAAGCATATCCCTCTATAGTGTTTACTTGTCTCTATCCAGAGCAGTAATTGTCATTTCTATCTGCTGCCCCATTACTTTGCAATCAGCATTAATCACTTCTGACACATTTGCCTGACACCAATAAAAAAATGGTGACAGGGGAATGACCTTCAGCACAAAGCTTGTGACTGACAGCCTCAGCTCTGTTCCCGTGTGCTGTGTGAAAGGGGATGTGTCCATTCCCTCCAATCAGCTCTCACTGAGCTCTGCAGTGTGTAATTTCAGTTCTCCAAGCCCTTTTTTCTGACAGCTCATACAAGCTTTATAAATTCTGGACTTTGAATGGATGTAGAAAAGAGATGACTGCAGATAAACAGGCACAACTTATGTAGGAGGATGTGTTTAATCTCTGTGTATCACCTGATGCCAGTCACTTCACTGGGTATATGTAAGGATTTGCAACTACTTTAATCACTCGGTTCTTGCTGTAGAGGTGGTGGGGGACAGGTGAAGCTTGGATTGGTACTGCAGCCATTTAGGTGAGTCTTGATTGTTGTATTCCCTCACTTCTCTTATAAATGAATGTTTGTGACTCACGGTCTTCTAATAATCAACTGAAGCTGGCCATAAATGGATTGAAATCCAGCTGGTTCAGCAGGGACCAGATGAATTTTGATCCATGTATGACCGTTCCTGATTGTAGGAAGTCAATCGTTAGACTCCTGTCAAATGTAATGTTGGAAAACTTTTGTCAATCAGTGACTGCAGCAGTTTAGTGTCACTTTAAAGCTGAATTCTAGAGATGAAAAATTTAAGGCATTCTTTGCACAGCAGCCGCAACGTGTGATTGACTACCTGTGGTTACTATGCAGAGGAGCAGCCACTCAGCATAGCACTTGGAAGACATTGGCCATCACTGTAGTAGCTCAGGCCTACTTCAGTGATTGACAGCTCCCACCTCTAGTGTTGGGTGTCCTACGTGTATAAAAGCTGCTGTATTATGTAAAACTTAGGTTGTTTTATTTTACATTTGAAATTGGGTGCCTCTAGAATTCTGTGCAGAATTTCAAAGGGTGCATTGACTGAAAAAAGGTTGAGAAACACTGGTCTGCATTGTAAGCTAATATATTCTTAGGTGAAAACCCCAATAAATTAAATCCAAAGGATCCTAATTCCTTCACACAGATGAGCTGTTTAATATTTTCATCAATCATCAATAGACACAGCTGAAAAGGAGTACATATGTCTTCTGCTTTGTTTGCAGTTTCTGTTAACTAGTTTGGTCACACCAAGTTATTCTCAACATAAAGTGAACATCTTTACTACCTACACAAGAGATGGGAATGCTTCCCAGAAACTACTGATTTCATTGGTATTGTCATTGATTTACTATGCATCTCTTACTACAGCCATTGCAAACAAAAATAGTTGACATCTGGTTGCAATAAAATGTTGCAACTATTCCTTTTTTGCCCATTAAATGAGTGGATAGGGACTTTAAATGTCTTCTACTGATGCCTGCTTATGAAATATGGCCTGCATAGTTCTAGCTCTGGAATACAGCAGTGTACACAACTTTGGAATGGATTAGTTATCCCACATAATTTTAATATACAAGCTGTAGACCCGTATTTCCACAGGTGTTAAGAATATCGTATCATTAACTTGTTCCAGTAAAGGGGATTTCCTAGAAAAAATAGAAATACGTTTTTTATTAGAATCCATCCTAGTAGCATGGAGAGTGTCGACTGTGCGTAGACCTCTTATAATTAAAGGATATGTGAACCATTAGCTTGTAAAAAAAACCCAGGCTAAAACCTGCAGAGAGAGTTTTGAAGGACTTCAGTGCTTCTGATGTGAAATTTGCGGATAAAGTGCTCCACAAGGCCAGGAGCAACACAGACCAGTATATGTAAAAACTTGAGCCTGGATGCAGGTTCACTTTAAAAAAAATCTGACCTTCCCTTATTTAGGACTAGGCAACACATGTACTTTAATCCTCTATTCAGCCTCCGAATATGCTTATCTTTTATTTTACTGGCTCACCAAAGAATCCATAGGAAGTACTATACCTGGTATGTCAAGGTATGAAGTAGCATGTGATTCCCTATATGTGATAGTGCTGGACCAATCTGTGCTGTCATACAGGTAGTCCATAGCCCTGAGTAAGCTATGACTCCAGTGACTCTTAGCTTACTAAGTGCTTTTTGTTGGCTCCCAGTGGCTGAAAGGTGAAGAGGAAGGGAAGTAAATGGTTTAAAGTGGTTCTAAAGCCTAAACATTTTTCACCTTAATGCATTCCTTGATTAATAAAGGTAAAAAAATAAGTTATCATTATTTTCTCCTATTCTACACCTAGTGATCGCTGAGTGGTGGTGCCCACACTCTGGATGCCTTGTAGTTCCTCCAGACGCCCGAAAGGGGGTAGGAGGCTTCGGTCCCCCACCCCGCTGCAGCCATCGTGGTCAGTCTGAGTCTGCCTGGGGTGGCCCCGCAGGCACGCTTCTCCAATATGGCATCTCAAACAGACTACAAGGAGGCTGCGGTCCTTCCACCACCAGGCATTCCTGAGGTGATGACAGCTATTTCCTCCTGCCAGGCGGCATTGACTTCGAAGATTGAGGTGCTTCAGCTGGATGTCGGGCTGCTCCACCAGGACTTTGACAAGATTCGTTCCCAACTCTCCGCAGCTGAACAGTGGGTTGGACATGTGGAGGACGTGGTGGGGAAAAAGCCTCCCTCCACTCCCTGCAAATGAAGCTCAGAGCCCTAGAATACAGGGCAAAAGACACAGAGAACCACAGCAGATGTAACAACCTGTGGATAGTGGGACTCCCAGAGGGAGCGGAGGGTAAGCACCCAATAGTTTTCGTGGAAGAGTTGCTGAGATCTCTCCTGCCCGCAGCCCAGCGTTCCCCATATTTTACTGTAGAATGGGCACAGTGGGTGCCACCTAGGCCCGGACTGGAGGGCTCTCCGCCGCGCACATTTATCCTGCAGCTGCTAAACTATCGAGATCAGGACGATCTGTCCTATCATAACACTAGGCTGCTGTTATTTCTGGATTATACTGTGGAAACCCAGAAACTGCGTAGGTCTTTTGATTCTGTCAAGGCCGCAATGCGAACCAAGGGCATTAAATACAGTGTGCTTTTTCCAGAAAAACTGTGTGTGATGAAGAGACTGTATGCTTTTTCACCTAAGGATGCGGCAACCTGGCTGGAGTCCTTGCCTTTTCAGAGATTACTTCTTTTTCTACTGGATTGCTTCACTTGGGCCTCCTGACTGTGGCCTTAGTTCTCCCTTGCTCACTACATGGGAAATTGGCACTGTAATCCAGCCTAGATCCTTTTGTTTGACTTTCCACTGTCTATTCTTTATTACTGGGATGTTCTCCTACATGCCACTTGGAGGCGTTGTCTCCTACTTTGATCTCTATGCTTCATTTGGTGCCTTGATGCCTATCTGTTGGGCCGTGAGTTTGTGCCCCCGACCTTGGTCTGGAAACTGATTCAAGTTACCCTGAATGTTTCAGCATCTCCTAGGAGAGGTGAAGTTGCTCCACTCCTTCAGTTGGGGTCCGGACTTGTGACCACATCCTCCATATAGTTTGGCTCCTAAGAGGCAAGTTTTGGGATACAAGCAGCTCCCGGAGTTCCGGGTGCAGCGGGGTGGGTGGGGGGGAGGTTGGCTATTGCCAACCTTGGTTGGACTATTGTGGGGTATACAATGTGTTTTTTTACAATGTTTGTTATGTTTTGGTTCTTTTAATGGCGTGTACATTCAACTGCTTTGTGAGGCTGCCTTTCAGGGCTGTAGTGCACCTATTGTGTGGACCGGGTATGTTTACAGGGTGGGGGCTCCCCCCCCCTGCTCTGTCCTAAGTCTGGTGGCAGAGCCCTCTGTGCCTTAATCCTTATTAGCTATTACCTCTGCCACGATATGGCTAAGTTTTCTCCTATATCGTGGAATGTACATGGATTTAATTCAGCCGTGAAGAGATTTCTGGTATTCTCCTATCTTCGCAGACTCCACCCTCATATTTTTCTCCATCAGGAGACTCACCCTATGGGTTCTCGTATATTGATTTTAAAAAAGGCTTGGGTGGGTGCCTATTACCATGCCACATATTCCAACTATGTAAGGGGAGTTAGTATCTTGGTATGTAGATCTTTGCAGTTTCAGAGGTTAAGAAAGATCTGGAGGGCAGATATGTGCTCTTACATGCTCTTGTAGCGGATGTCGCCTTCATGATAGTGGATCTATACTTGCCTCCACCTGCTGATGTGACTCTTGTGTATACACTCATGCAATTGTTGGCTCAATACAGTGAATGTGTTGATCGCTTTGGACTTTAACTTGGTGCCCTCCCAGGATCTTGATAGGCTCCCGACCTCCGCTGCCTGGACCCAGGGCCTTTCCCAATGGGCCTCCTCTTTTGCCTTGATTGATGTGTGGTGGAATTTTCATCCTTGTGATCACGAATATACGTGTCATTCTGTCACTCATCAATCTCTGTCTCGTATAGGCCCAGTGTTTGCCTCCTCTGTATTGCGGCAGGAGATTTCGGCTGAGATCCTGGCCAAAGGCATTTCCGACCATGCCCCGGTCATGATTTCCCTGTGGCTGGGGGCGGCTGGAGGTTGGGGCCTGTGGAGGCTGTCTAAATTCTGGCTTATGGACCCATCTGTTCAAGAATCTAGGCCTTTGTGACTTTTGGTTGCATAATGAGGACTCTGATAGTATGGAGCACATTTAAGACCTGGCTTAGGGGAGAGTATACTTCTCGCATAGCTAATGTGAGAAGATCTTCTGTGCAGTCTCTGGAGCAGCTGGAGGTTGAGGCACGGCAAAGAAAGGCAGACTATATTGCTCATCCTGACCATGAACACTATGCAGCTTGGCAACAAGCCCTTAGGGAGATATTACTCAGAGTTGACCTGACTAAAAAGTCTGAACTTTCCACAGCACAGAGGATGTTCGAATATGGGGACAAGAATGGTAGACTTTTGGCTTGGCTGGCTAGGAAACAGTTTGCTACAATGCATATTGGTATAATTAGAGGACTGAATGGAGCTTTATTGACAACCCCTGACTGTATAAATGCTAGATTCTTATAATATTATAGCCTGTTCTATTCCTCTAGAGTTGCTTATGGCTCGACTGACCTCTGTGCCTATCTTGATCACATGGAGTTTCCTACCCTTGATTGGGAGGCAAGGGACAGGCTGGACAGTGATATTTCCTTTGAGGAGGTACAGGCGGCATTGGGCCATATGCAATATGGGAAGGCCCCTGGTATTGATAGGATACCCATCTAATTTTACTCCCTTTATCAGGAGTTGTTGGCGCCCAGGCTCACTTACCTCCTTGATTAGTTTACCTCCCTGGGATCTCTCCAAGAATCTATGTCTGAGGCCCTTATAGTGTTGGTGTCCAAACCTGGCAAGGATCCTGAAGATTGTGCTTCTTATCGGCTTTTGATCAACGCTGATGCTAAACTCTTAGCCAAAATTTTGGCCATTCACCTCTCAACAATGATGGATGATCTTATCCACGGTGATCAAACAGATTTTATGCCTGGGAAGGGCATGGATATTAATATTCGGCACTTCTTTCTTAACTTGGTTGCCACTCATGCTAATGGTGGCACTCGAGTTATAGCCTCCTTAGATGCTGAAAAGTCTTTCGACTCGGTTCAGTGGGTGTTCCTTTGGGAGGTACTGTGTAGATTCGGGTTTGGACCTCGATTTTTTAAAAGGTTGGGTATGCTCTATAATGTTCCTTGAGCTAGGATCAGAACCAACAACTGTCTGTCTGACTTTTTTCCCTTGAGCAGAGGGACTTGGCAGGAGTGCTCACTCTCGCTGGCTCTCTTTTCTCTGGCATTGGAGCTGTTGGCTATTCGGGTGCAGGGCTCCCGATCCATTGAGGGCCTGTGGGTTGGTTCGTTGGAGGAGAAAATTTTGCTCTATGCTGATGACACCTTACTATATTTACATGGCATGAATTCTTCTCTGCGAGCTGCACTCGAGGTCATTGAAGAATTTGGACAATTTTCTGGGATTCGTATCAACTGGTCCAAGTCGGTCCTTTTCCTTCTCAATCCCCAAGCTAGGGATTAAGCAATCTCTACCTTGTTGCTGTGGGATGATGAGTTCAAATATTTAGGTATACGAGTCACTCAAGATTTACAGAGCTTTTATAGGTTGAACCTCCACCCCTTGCTGTTGCAGTTGAAGCTGACCACCTGGTCTGCCTTGCCGCTTAGCCTGCTGGGCTGCATAAATATTCTTAAAATTATATATCTCACCAAAATTCAATTATGCTTTTCGTAATTGTCCTGTTTGGATACCTGGTACTTTCTTTGACCATTGTGTGGGCTCCTTCCTTTGGGGAGGGTCCCCCCCCCACTTGGCAAGGTCCCCCTGCCCCCACTTGACGAGGTCAGCTATCTTAGTCACTGTACAATGGTGGTTCACACATTCTAATGCTGCGGTTGGTCTCAAAGCGGTCATACTGGGTTCCCTTACAGAACTGAGTAATCTTGTCTATAGAGGCCCTAGGGCCTACACCTCCCTTCCACTCCCTATGAAGGTCACCCTTCGGGTCTGAGTTGTAGCTGGAAAACATTTTTTACAGACGTATCAGTGATCCCCATACTGCCCCTTGTGGGGCAATCTAACCTTGTCTCATTTGCAACAGTTACCTGACCGCCAAGTGTGGGCACGTTATGGTATCAGACTGATTAAGGACATCATACCTATGGGTACCTTGCTATCATTTAAAGATCTCTCCTGCAAACACAGATTACCTGGGTGGATGTACTTTAGATATTACGAATTGCGCCATGCTGGGTGGGCGGAATTTTTAACCCCCCCTAGACTGGAGACTGACCCAATGGAGGACCTTCTGGCACAGGAGTCCCTTTCTAAACCTTTGTCCTCTCTTTATTCGGCTCTTCTCAGTGTGGACTCCCCTAAAATGGATAGGTTATGAGCAAAAATGGCAGGCGGACATTCCAACTTTGCATAGGGAAACGTGGGAGAAATGTTTTGAAGATAGTTCTAAACTGGTTATTTCCTCTAGAGATAAATTGCTGCAGACAAAATTTTTGCATAGGGTATACTACACGCCTGAGACTGCTCAGAATTTATCTGCAGAGGTCCGCTGACTGTCCCTGCTGTCATACTGGGGAGGGCTTCTACTTTCATATGTTTTGGATCTGTCCTAAAGTAGAGCAGTTTTGGATGGAAGTGTTTACCTGTGTCAACACCCAGCTGTGACTGTCCCTTTCACTCTCCCCTGAGCTTGCAGTGTTGGGAATACAAGATGATGAACAGAGGCCTCACCACACCAAATTGCTTCTTTCCTATCTATTATTTTATTCCAAGAAGGAGATACTTCATCACTGTACCTCCCCCCCTCAGTGGCCTCATGGGAGGCATCCATTAACCACTTCCAGCCCAGACACTTTTACCCCCTTCCTGTCCAGGCCAATTTTTAGCTTTCAGTGCTATCACACTTTGAATGACAATTGAGCGGTCATGCAACACTGTACCCATATGAATTTTTTAGCATTTTTTTGAGACAGATAAAGCTTTATTTTGGTGGTATTTATTAAGCGCTGGGATTTTTATTTGTTTTGCTATGTAAATGAAAATGTCCAAAAATTGTGAAAAAAAAGTGTTTTTCTTATAAAATTTTGCAAATAAATAGTATTTCATCATAAATCTTGGCCAAAATTTATTCCGTTAACTTTTTAGTAAAAAAAAAAATAACCTAAATTAGTTTACGTCAGGGAGCGAGGAGCCAGACACACAAGGAGGTGCAATTAAAGGTAGGTTTATTAATATAAAAATAAGACAAGAGTCTATGCAAGTCCGACAGCGGAAATCGTAGCCAAAGCCGGGATCAAGAGCCAGGAAGAATCGTCGCCAGAGCCGGGATCAGGAGCCAGGAAGAATCGTCACCAGAGCCGGGATCAAGAGCCAGGAAGAATCGTCACCAGAGCCGGGATCAGGAGCCAGGAAGAATGGTTGCCAGAGTCGGGGTCAGAAGCCAGGAGGAGTCTTAGCCAAAGCCGAGTCGGTATCCAGGAAAGCAACGAGTAGCTAAACAGGAGCTTGCTGCTGTGCAAGAGACAGGACATGCATGCAATGGACAGCTGCAAACAGCAGACTTATATGTGATAAGCCGCCACCTCCTGGGGGAGGAGCCACAGAGGGCTGAAAGCATAAAGGATCCCACAGTGCTTTGCAGACACCTAAGATAGATGCCAGCACATGGAGCAGCACAAGCCCTGAGGAAAGGTAGGACCTTGACAGTTTATAACCAAAAATATAATTTTTAAACTATTTTTTACATTTTGTTTACTTTTTTATATTATTATTTATGTTTTGTTTTGTTTTTCTTTTTACATACTGTCACCCTAGCAGTACAGTGTCACCATGGGGACACTGTACTACTTGTGGGGGGTGATGAAGATTTTTTTTTTACACTGATTGCTTTTACACCCATAAAGGCTGTAAAAACAACCATTCCTCCTTCTCTCAAGCTGCATTCTTGCAGCCATTGAGAACTACTGTGTGAGCTGTGATTGGTCACAGCTTGTCACATGGTACAAGGCTGTTGTGAATAGCCTTGTACCATGTGACCTCTGTGATCATTCACAGATTTCACACATAGTAAGCACTGATGTCAGAAGTGACATCTTGCTTACTACTCTGCATGTGATCACTGATTGGCCAATCAGTGATCACATGATCGGGACATCGCACAGAGGTCCCGTCCGACGATTGGTGTTCCACGGTGTCCGGAGTATGACATAAAAAAACAATATTGCTGAAGCGCTTCACATGAAAAACTAAATAAGTAGGTGCAATGAGAGTAGGTGCAGTTAGAGTGTGTACCACTGTGTCCAGTGGACACAGCGGGCACCGGATTGCGGGGAGCTCCCAGGGAGCGCGCACAAGCAGGGGGCGGGGAGGCCATTTATAAACGGCCACCGTCCAGCCGTTCATATACAACGGCCGGACGGGAGGTGGTTAATGCAGTGTTATCTATGTACAAGTTGACATACATTAATAGAGGCTGTCCTGGGAAGTTCAATAAGGTTTTGGCAACCCTGGACAGAACAATGAATATGCTGCTTTGTTGATGTTTTGCATGTTAACTGGTTGCATAGCCACTGACCTTGCTGTGAGCCCTGCTCCTCTACGACTGATAGGTTGCACTGACGTATTTTGTATTTTTTTGCTTTCTCTCTTTGGATATTGTTGTCTCATTGTACTGCTTTGTACTGCTTGTTTGTTGATGTTATTGTACTATGCCATTGTTTAATAAACTATCATCCTGGATGTTAAAAAAAAGGTAAAAAATGTTTAGATAAAAGAATCTTACCCTAACAAACCCCCCTTCCCCAATACTTACTCCAGCACTGTTCCTGTCTGCTGTAGATCTTTCTGCTCACTTCCTAGTCTCACAGGCTTTGCTGAGGCAATTGGAGCCAATCAAATCCTGTAATGAGGGAGCAGGAGGCAGGACCCAGTCGCATTGTCTGTGTTAATCGACAGGCTTGGACACTGCTTGGGATTGAGCCTGCAGGTGTAGAGGCTTCCTATGGTGGAACATCAAGAAGAGGAGGAGCCAGGAGCCCCAGAAGGGGACCTGAGAAAAGGCCGCTCCTTGCAATTCCTTTGCACAGAGCAGGTAAGTATGAACCTGTTTGTTATTTTTTAAAAGAAAGGAGTTTACGATCACTTTAACTTCTGCATTCAGAAAAAGGCACTCAATACCTTTTAAAATATCTAAGAAGTATCACTTTAAATTGTTGAACCAGGAAGTATCCAATTTTCCATAGGGGATTCGGAAGGATTTTTTTCCCTCTGGAAGCAAATTGGGCCATGCTTTATAAAGGATTTTTGCCTTCCTCTGTGTCAGTTGTTCAGTGGATACAGCTTTTTAATTTATACATTTTTATCTTTTGCTTGAACATGATTGACATGAGTCTTTTTCAAACCTGACTAACTATGTAACTACTGGGAAGGTAGACATTGAAGAAGAACTGAACACTGAAAGATGATCTTGAAAAAAAGTAGTCAAAGGAAATATTAATTTTCTGAGTTCAGTTCTACTTTAACATAACCCTGTTGCCTTACCCTGCATAAATAGTTAAAACAGTTTTTCAAATTCCCTCAAATGCATGAATGGTTCATTGTTCTCAGGAAAGCAAAGTTCTGTCCTCCCCTACAGACATAAAGGATAAAATATTATAATAATAACATAGTGTTACACGCACAAATGCGCTACACCCCATAAAAAAACACACTATAGCTGCCATTATTTGGATTTAATCCTTGCTATTGTAAATATGATTGTGCGAGTCAGAGAACATAGTTTGTCTTTATTTAAACTGTTTTATTTTTATAAAGGATGGTTTTCTATTGTAGTGACATTACAAGTTATTATTGTTCAAGCAGTTTTATGGGTTTGGATGTTTTAATAAATTCTGTCTTTGGAATTTATACCTTCAATCAACTATGGAGTCATGTGCACGGAGTTCAACATTGAACTTAGCTAATAAATATAGCCAGCTGTATTCTTTTAGTTTCCAGTCATCTGTGGCTAAATCACCAATTTTTGTTGTAACACTAATTGGTACACATACACCATAGCCTGTTTTCCACAGCAATTAATGCAAAATAATTGCAATGTGTGTAGTCGTTATTAACATTTTTTCTCATCCTTGACCTTTATATTATTTTATATTGGTTGAATCACTTAATAGAACACTATTGTATGGTATATTTCACTTTTTACGTTATTTTAGATTACCACAATATTGTTACGTTACTTTTTCTCTTTTTTTTGCTTTCTAATCCATTGTTTCATGAAGTTGTTTCATATAAAAATACTAGTTCCGAATTAGGACTCTTTGTAAACAACTGCTGAGATGACAGGATTAACCACCAAGGTAGGCTAATAGAATACAAATAAAAAGGACTAAGGCCCCTTTCACATGACTGTTATTATTGGATGGTCCATTCATCCCTATAGACCTGCGCACAAAAGTCCTTTTACACCCACCTACCTCCAATCCGATCTGGTCCACTAAAAAGAAACAGAAGGGGAATATGTTCTCCCCTATGTAGGTGGATCAGATCAGTGGTACTCGGGTGTAAATGGACAGTTCTTTTACAACCAGCCGCCCACAGAGCAGAGTGAAGATGGACCTGTCATCCCTGTGCTCTGCTCAGCGGGGGATCAGCAGAAAGATCCCCTGCTAAGCAAATCGGATCTACCTCATGTGAAAGTGGCCTAAGGCTAGCCATACATGCATTGATTTTTCTTGTTCAATAAGATTTCCACTGTCTGCTATTGCATTCAGCAGTCGCAGCACCAGCAGCTTCCCGAATACCCAAACAGTGCTTCTGCTAGGATGTAGTCACTTTTCGGCCAATAATTCTCCAACCAATTCAGTCCATTTTTCAATCAACTTTTGTTGAACCAGGGGGAACTTTGGCATGCAAATTATTGATAAAATTTAGACCCACATCTATTGCAAATCAGACTGTCTCTTATTTAGTAAAGAGCCATATATGCAGTCCTTCCTTTCTTTGTGATCTTCTGCTAATCCTGGGCAGCCAACTGAGATTGATTCTGCCACAGATTTGCCACTGTTGGTGAAACAAATGAATACTAAAAACTTGTAACTAATTAAATTGTGGTCGGGGCAGGTTTTTTTATTGTACCGTTGCTATTTGAGATCAGCAGAGGGAGGAATTTATGATTCCAGCTGCAGTTGTATAGTAAATCTTTCTCATTGCTCTTGTACAGCATTGCTTTATTGTACAACAGAGTTTATAAATGTCCCCACTGGGGAGATACATCACCATTTGCTACCATCAGCTCAGACTGTTGGACAGTTTTGAATATTTAACAGAGAACTCCAGACAAAACACAGCCAAAGGGAATCTGTCAGCATAGAAATAGGAGAACTGCCACTGACAACTGGATTTAAAAGTGCAGTCTTCAGGCCTGTTATGTTTAACCTTTGTTAAACTTAGTGAGTCACTGTGTTAGAACATGAAAGCAGGTCAGGCATCTTGAAATTACTGTTTGTTTAATTGTTATGGGCTATTATGTAGTAAAGCAAGGACAAAGATAACAGTCCAACACCTTTGGAAGCCAATGACTGCTCTCGGATTTCTGCCAGGTAGTGCAGGACCTTTTGGTATGACTGTTGCGATTCTTTTAGACCCCCATGAGATGTCCCTATTCCTTTGTGGCAAATTCATGTAGTCTAGTTAGTCACTTAGAAAGCCGTTTAAGTTGGGGTCCTGTGTTAGGATTGCACGACAATCGTTCCCTACTTCTTATTATATTGTAGCAAGATGCATAAGAGTAAAGGTGGGTGGAGCCCCAATGTAGTTGATGGGAACAGAGACAGCAGTGGGCCACCAGTAAGGACCATGTGAGGAGGGCAAGAGAACTGGATCATAGCCTAGGACAAAAAACAAGCTTTTACAATGTAATAGATTAGTTCAAGTGTGGGCACAGGTCTCTCTGAGAGGATTAGACATTTGTAACTTTAATTTTTTTTAAAAATGCAGCTCAGTGTACAATTTCAGCATCTAGGAGTGACATGATCCCAGCCCAGCCAATCAAAAAAAATTAAAACTTTACATGATCCTGCTATGTTACATTTCTCTCCTGAAAGGTTATGTTTAATGAGTAGTTATTTGCCAGCGTCTGTACAAAAAAACACTTGCATTTGAGCATTGGTGTTTCTCAGTCTTCCTGAAAAGCGATTTGAAATGGATTGCGTTTTCAGAGAACGCTGAAAATAGGGTTTGCAGGTATTCAGGAGGCAATACTGCCCCACCTTCTTGTTTTTCTTTTGACTTGTTTTGAACTGCTCAATGACAAATATACTGCACATTGCCAACTGCATTGCAACTGTGGGGCAAACATGGATCAACCATTTGTTTTTAATGGCCACTCATGTGAAATTAAAGGAACTTTAGATGTGTGACAGCAAAAAAATTACATCTGTGTACTTCTGCACTTTTAAATAAAATATTTAAATAAAAACACACAGAGGACTTGCTGCTATCTTTGGATAACTTGAGACATCACTAAATATGCACCATGGTATAATAATAACACCCTCTACACAGGTGTCAAACTGGCGGCCCTCCAGCTGTTGCCAAACTACAAGTCCCATGACGAACTGCAAGATTGACTGTTACAAGCATGACTCCCAAAGGTAGAGGCATGATGGGACTTTTTTTTTAACCATGGCCAACTTGCGTAAGGACAGATGATTAATGTAACATTTACATCCTGGAAATCCATCTACCCTAGCTCAGGCATCTAGGCTGGAGGGTGTGCTTTGCTAAGAAAGCCCCTTCCCCCCTCCTCCAGATGAAAGAAAGAAATGTCCATGAAGACTCCTGAGATACAGTTGTGTTCAAAATAATAGCAGTGTGTTGAAAAAAGCTCAAAATCCTTCTAATAGCTTTTATTTCCATACACACAGATGCATTGGGAATTTATGTTGTTCCTCTAAAAAAATTGAAGAAAAGTGAATATTAGACTGTTCAAAAAAATATCAGTGTTTGTATTCTTCTTTACAAACTCAAACATTCACTATATAAACTGAAAAATGTTTGAAGATTTTGCTTTCCTTTGAATCACTTCATTAATATTTAGTTGTATAAGCACTGTTTCTGATAACTGCTGTACATCTGTGTTGCATGGAGTCAACCAACTTCTGGCACCTGTGAACAGGTATTCCAGCCCAGGATGATTGGACTACATTGCACAGTTCTCTATTTCTTGGTTTTGCCTCAGAAACTGCATTTATGATGTCACCCCACATGTTTTCTATTGGATTAAGATTCGGGGATTGGGCTGACCACTCCATAACGTCAATCTTGTTGGTCTGGAACCAAGATGTTGCATGTTTACTGGTGTGTTTGGGTCGTTGTCTTGTTGGAACACCCATTTCAAGGGCATTTCCTCTTCAGCATAAGGCAGCATGACCTCTTCAAGTATTCTGATGTATTCAAACTGATCCATGATCCCTAGTATGCGATAAATAGGCCCAACACCGTAGTATGAGAAACATCCCCATATCATGATGCTTGCACAACCATGCTTCACTGTCTACACAGTGTACTGTGGCTTGAATTCAGTGTTTGGGGGTCACCTGACAAACTGTCTCCGGCCACTAGACCCAAAAAGAACAATCTTACTTTCATCAGTCCACAAAATGTTGCGCCATTTCTCTTTAGGCCAGTCAATGTGCTTTTTGGCAAATTGTAACCTCTTCAGCACATGTCTTTTTTTCAACAGTGGGACTTTGCGGGGGCTTCTTGCAGATAGTTTGGCTTCACATAGGCGTCTTCTAATTGTAAGAGTACTCACAGGTAACTTTACACCTTCTTTGATCTTCCTGGATCTGATTGTTGGCTGAGTCCTTGCCATTTTGGCTGTTCTACTATCCATTCAAATGGTAGTTTTTCGCTTTCTTCCACATCGTTCAAGTTTTAGTTGCCATTTTAAAGCATTTGGGATCATTTTAGCTGAGCAGCCTTTCATTTTCTGCACTTCTTTATATGTTTTTCCTTCTCCAGTCAACTTTTTAATCACGGTACGCTGTTCTTCTGAACAATGTCTGGAACGACCCATTTTCCTCAGGAATTTCAGAGAGAAATGCACTGTAACCAGAATGTACAACATTTGCTGCCTTCCTTCCTTAAATAACGGCAATAATTGCCACCTTTTTTTCAAAGAATGAATGACCTCACTAATAGAACTCCACACTGCTATTATTTTGAACATGCCCCTTTCAATTAGTGATTCAATTACACAGAATCAGCAGCATGCATGTCATGACTGTTGGGTCTGTTGGATTTCTACAGGGTGCGGCAACATAACTTCCTTTTTTGAAATGCGTGCCATTCAGGCTGTAGCGGCCATAGCGGGGCGGGAGTGGTCTCAGGCGACAGGCGTAGTTCTAAAGTTTTTGTTCTCTTCCAGGTCAGTCATCATCATGCGTTGGAACAGTGAGCAGCGTGCGTTTGCCGTAGAGGCCTACTTTTCAAACGGATTTTCTGTAATCGCAACTCAACGCGCCTTCCGACTTCGCTTCAATGTAGCCCCGTTGGGCCATGTCCCGGACCGGAAATCAATTGTTACGTGGGTCACTACGTTCAGACAAACCGCGAGTACGACAAGACGAAGAGCTGGAGTCCCTCGACCCATCAGATCACCTGAGAACATCGAAGCAGTGAGAGCTTCAATCTTACGATCCCCGCAGCGTTCTGCGCGCAAACATGCGTATGCCCTTGGACTTTCGGATCGTTCAGTGAGGCGAATTCTTCATGATGACCTTCATTACCATCCGTACAAGTTGGAGATTGTGCAGGAACTCTCCGAACGCGACTTCAATTCTCGGAGGAACGCATGTGAGGCAGTACTCGAAAACGTCCCTGAGGACGCAATTGTTTTTTACAGTGATGAAGCCCATTTTCACTTGACTGGATGCGTCAACAAACAGAACATGCGCTACTGGGCTGACACCAATCCTCGAGAATTGCATCAAAGGCCTTTGCATTCATCTAAAGTCACAGTGTGGTGTGCAATTGCCTCAGCTGGGATTATTGGTCCCTGGTTCTTTGAAGAAAATGAGGTCACAGTGACAGTGAATTCAGACCGGTATGTGAACATGTTGGAGGAATTGTTTTTCCACAACTTGATGAATTGGACTTAGGGGACATTTGGTTCCAACAGGACGGAGCAACGGCTCACACTTCAAGAGCATCAATGGCTGTTTTAAGGGCACACTTCCCAGAGCGCCTCATCTCAATAAGGGGCGATTTGGAGTGGCCAGCCCGCTCCTCCGATTTGGCCCCTTGCGACTTTTTTTGTGGGGTTTTTTGAAATCCCCCGTTTATGTAAACCATCCAAGGACCCTACAAGACCTGAAGACCAACATCCGCTCAGAAATTGCCAACATACCCGCTGCTATGCTTGTAAGGGTCATGAAAAACGCCAGAAATCGGCTTATTCAGTGTGTGGACAATGGGGGGCGTCAACTACCTGATATGATTTTCAAAACTGTGTAAAACAGAACTTTAGATATGTACCTACATTATTAAAGAAAATAAAAACAATTCTGATTCATAAAATGGGTTTTATTGCGTTTTGAAAAAAGGAGGTTATGTTGCTGCACCCTGTATTACTCTACTACACCTGCTAGTAAATTATTTGCCATGTAGAAATATCATTTCTACCAAACACAGTGATTGATCAGGTTAGTGATGTCTGACTGTTATTATTTTGAACACAACTGTATATGACATCATTTTAGCCTGGGCCAGAAACCAGGAAGCAACTTAAAAAATGTAAAAAAAATATATAAATAAGGTTAAAACAAGTAAATACAATATACCTTCCTATCTATTTACTAATGCTAGCAGCATAAGGATTAAAAATAGTTCATGTTGATTGAGAGAGTTTAGTTCCACTTTAAAATTAAACAACTGTATAGATTAAGTAGAGTTCCTAGACCTAAACATAATCCACAGTTTTTTTCTGGCCGGACATAAGGCTGTTTCACTGGGAAAGGCTTGGTCTTAACTTTGTCTACAGTTTGATGTTTGATCTATGCCTTCCTAGTAATTATCATTTCTTTTAGGACATGACAATTCTGAATGTGTGTAATTATTTAAAAACTGTAGATAAGGACAGATTCCCATCTGCTGCCTGTCTTTTGTCTTTCATCTAAATCACTTGGGAAACATTCCAGCATGTGACAGAAAAATATGAGCATTAAAGCTTTACTAAACGATGCCTTGTCAGCATCCCATTTCCTCCTTTACACATCCAAAGAACAGGACCATTCCTGATTATTATTATTATTATTATACAGTATTTATAAAGCACCAATAGTTCGCTCAGCGCTGTCATTACAAAGGGGGACAGAACATATGACAGAACAATACCAATACAATGCAAAACATGAGGGGATTGAGGGCCCTGCTCTTTCAAGCTTACAATCTAGGAGGGAGGGGATGGTGGCACAGGAGGAGATAGCTGTGGGGGATGGAGTGGTAGGAAGAGTGGAGGAGGTCGGCAAGTTAGCAGGGGGTGGGGTAGGCTTCCCTGAAGAGATGGGTTTTCAGGGTGCGCCTAAAGGAGAGGAGAGTAGGTGATATTCTGATGGGTTGGGGCAGGGAGTTCCAGAGGATGGGTGACACCCTGGAGAAGTCCTGGAGGCAGGCATGGGAGGAGGAGACCAGGGAACTAGAGTGAAGGAGGTCTTGTGAGGAGCGGAGTGTGCGTGCTGGGTGGTACTTGGATATTAGGTCAGTGATGTAGTTCGGGGCAGTGTGGTGGACGGCTTTGTACATCAGTGTTAGGATTTTGAATTTGATCCGTTGTGCAATCGGAAGCCAGCGGAGGGATTGGCAGAGGGGGGTGGTGGAGATGGAGCAGTTGGAAAGGTGAATGAGTCTGGCTGCCGTATTCAGGATCGAATGAAGCGGGGACAGCCAGCGGCGAGGCAGGCCAGTAAGGAGGTAGTTGCAGTAATCGAGTCGTGATATGATGAGGGAGTGGATGAGCTGTTTAGTGGTTTCTGGGGTTAGGAACTTGCGTATTTTGGCGATGTTGCGGAGGTGGAGTCTGCACAAGCTTGTTAAAGATTGGACTTGGGGCTGGAAGGATAGGTTGGAGTCCAGAATGACACCAAGTACTCTGGCCTGCGGGGCGGGTTTGATGATGGCGTTGTTGGACATGATGGAGAAGTCAATGGGGGGTGGTGTCCGGGCTGGGGGGAAGACAAGAAACTCGGTCTTGGAGAGGTTCAGTTTAAGGAAATGGAGCGACATCCAGTCAGATATGTCGCTCAGTAGGTGTGTGATTCGGGCAGAAACTGAGGGGGTTAGGTGGGGGGTTGAGAGATAGATTTGTGTGTCGTCGGCATATAGGTGGTAGTTGAAGCCGTGAGAGTGTATGAGTTGGTCAAGGGAGGAGGAGTAGATGGAGAAGAGAAGGGGCCCGAGGACAGAGCCTTGAGGGACCCCAACAGAGAGGGGGAGTGAGGGGGAGGTGGTAGCATTATAGGTAACGCTGAAAGAGCATTGTGACAGGTAGGATGAGAGCCAGGAGAGAGCAGAATCTCTGAGGCCGAGGGAGTGTATTTTTTTGTGGAGGAGGGGGTGGTCGACTGTGTCAAAGGCCGCAGAGAGGTAAAGGAGTAGGAGCACTGAATAGTGGCCATTAGCTTTGGCAGTTAGCAGGTCGTTTGGAGAGTTTGAGTAAGGCAGTTGCTACTAATCTTCATAATTAATAAATACTGTAACTCCTATATTTCATTTAATATTTGATGTTTTGTTTCCATACATATACTTTCATAAGCAAAACTACAGATTAAGGATGCACCTATACCATTTTTTGATCGGCGAGTAAGAGTACCAATAGTTTCAGTCAAGTTCTTGCCGATACCGGGTACCAATATTTTGTGGTGTGATTTGTGTCAATACAAAATGTATGGATGCAAATTGCACCACAAAGAATAGCATCCGGTTTCCCCACTGATCCTTTGTGAACCCAGGCTTGTTATAGCCTGAGTTCACACAGAAGCTGTGCTAGAAACCTCCCTCCACCAAACACATGCTGAGCAGAGAGTGAGAGAGAAGGGCGTGTGGGGATGTATACCTTGGTGTCAGCCATCGGAGGATGGAGGCAGATGCTCCGAATTCTCAGCTTTCTGACAGTACTGGCTAGACGGCTTCTGATTGGTCAGCACTGTCACGTTCAAATCGCATGCTATTCTTTGCGGTGCAATTTACGTCCATACTTTTTGTATTGACACAGATTGCACAGTTTGAGTATCGAAAGCAATTTCACGAGTACAAGTTCTTGTGAAAATACTCGGTATCAGCACCAGTGCATCCCTACTACTGATGTGAAATTTCTCAGGGTGAGTATGAAATCCAGCATTTTCACAACTGCTCTTTAGCTCTCTTCTAATATGTTACTTTACATTTTTCAACAGTAGGGGCATTTTTCAACAGTAGGGGCAGAGATATAATTTGTGCCATGTCCCACCAAGAACTTATAAGTCTTATCAGCAAGTAAAAAAGTAAAGAAAAGCAAAAACAGGGCACACTCTCTTTGTGCATTACCGTTGCTGAAACACGAGTTTATTTATAGGCATAAAAGTGCATACTCACAAACCAAAGGGGATTAAAACAGAAATAGTCAGTGGTGACGGTCAAAAGTAATGGGAAACCCTAACTGAGGTAGTCTGACGCGTTTCGGGCCTACATTTTAGCTCTGAAGAAGGAAGAATGTCTCCCGAAACGCATCAGCTAACCTCAAAAAGGGTCTCCTGTTACTTTGGACCATCCCCACTGACTCTTTATCTCTGTTTTAATCCCCTTTGGTTTGTGAGTATGCACTTTTATGCTTTTAAATAAACTCGTGTTTCACCACAGTAATGCACGAAGAGAGCGCGCCCTGTTTTTGCTTTTCTTTACCAGTACCAAGATTTCCTGATCTTCTAAGGGCTGCATCTCAATGAATGATAGTTACAGTATCCCTAGTCAGCATGAAGATTTGAGCACTGGTTTTCGTTTTTTCGGATAGCAAGGTAAAAAGTGTTGCAGTCAATACTTAGTTCAATCATAAATGTTTTCACAAATTATTCTCATAATGTTCACTCAAGAGTCATACGTTTCAACTGGATTAAGTTAGATAAATCTGAATCCCGGGTTAAAACCTTTATAAATAGACCCTGTGTTTGCTCCACTTTAGATTCCGGACTGTAGTTTGATCATTTCCCTACAAGGGTCCTTCTGGGTTACATAGAAAATGAAGTCACCATTGTGGTCATGGTCAGTGGTTACTAGGGTAAGATCTTCATGAGTTGCATTGCAAACAAAAATGGTCTATAGCTGGTGTAGGAACCCTGCCCTAAAGTAGAACTAAAGGTAAAACTTTTTTTTTCATTTGGATTGAGTAAGGGAGGGTTATAACCCCTGCCAGATTTCATTTGCCAACTGTGTCCCATTGAGGAAATTTACCTTCACTTCCTGTCCCTTGGCCAAAACAGGAAGTGAGAGGAAATCCCTGCAAATTAGGGGAATCCCTTGGGGACCCCCAGGTCACCAGAACTAGTGTCCCCATTGGAAGATATCCCCTCTATTACTTTTCTGGGGACAACCCAAAATGTGGGATTTTCTTTTGCTTTCAATGGTAATGGTAAACAGGACAAATAGAGAGAGTGAATCTACCTAACGAATCTACCTACTTAATAGGTGTTCTAATCCATATCCACTCAATCCAAAACCTAAAAAATGTCTAAGTTATACTTTAAAGTGGTTTTAAACTTCAGAAATGTAAGATGAACAAAGAATATCCCTCTATAATGTGTACTTGTCTCAATCCAGAGCACTGAATAGTGGCCATTAGCTTTGGCAGTTAGCAGGTCGTTTGGAGAGTTTGAGTAAGGCAGTTGCTACTAATCTTCATAATTAATAAATACTGTAACTCCTATATTTCATTTAATATTTGATGTTTTGTTTCCATACATATACTTTCATAAGCAAAACTACAGATTAAGGATGCACCTATACCATTTTTTGATCGGCGAGTAAGAGTACCAATAGTTTCAGTCAAGTTCTTGCCGATACCGGGTACCAATATTTTGTGGTGTGATTTGTGTCAATACAAAATGTATGGATGCAAATTGCACCACAAAGAATAGCATCCGGTTTCCCCACTGATCCTTTGTGAACCCAGGCTTGTTATAGCCTGAGTTCACACAGAAGCTGTGCTAGAAACCTCCCTCCACCAAACACATGCTGAGCAGAGAGTGAGAGAGAAGGGCGTGTGGGGATGTATACCTTGGTGTCAGCCATCGGAGGATGGAGGCAGATGCTCCGAATTCTCAGCTTTCTGACAGTACTGGCTAGACGGCTTCTGATTGGTCAGCACTGTCACGTTCAAATCGCATGCTATTCTTTGCGGTGCAATTTACGTCCATACTTTTTGTATTGACACAGATTGCACAGTTTGAGTATCGAAAGCAATTTCACGAGTACAAGTTCTTGTGAAAATACTCGGTATCAGCACCAGTGCATCCCTACTACTGATGTGAAATTTCTCAGGGTGAGTATGAAATCCAGCATTTTCACAACTGCTCTTTAGCTCTCTTCTAATATGTTACTTTACATTTTTCAACAGTAGGGGCATTTTTCAACAGTAGGGGCAGAGATATAATTTGTGCCATGTCCCACCAAGAACTTATAAGTCTTATCAGCAAGTAAAAAAGTAAAGAAAAGCAAAAACAGGGCACACTCTCTTTGTGCATTACCGTTGCTGAAACACGAGTTTATTTATAGGCATAAAAGTGCATACTCACAAACCAAAGGGGATTAAAACAGAAATAGTCAGTGGTGACGGTCAAAAGTAATGGGAAACCCTAACTGAGGTAGTCTGACGCGTTTCGGGCCTACATTTTAGCTCTGAAGAAGGAAGAATGTCTCCCGAAACGCATCAGCTAACCTCAAAAAGGGTCTCCTGTTACTTTGGACCATCCCCACTGACTCTTTATCTCTGTTTTAATCCCCTTTGGTTTGTGAGTATGCACTTTTATGCTTTTAAATAAACTCGTGTTTCACCACAGTAATGCACGAAGAGAGCGCGCCCTGTTTTTGCTTTTCTTTACCAGTACCAAGATTTCCTGATCTTCTAAGGGCTGCATCTCAATGAATGATAGTTACAGTATCCCTAGTCAGCATGAAGATTTGAGCACTGGTTTTCGTTTTTTCGGATAGCAAGGTAAAAAGTGTTGCAGTCAATACTTAGTTCAATCATAAATGTTTTCACAAATTATTCTCATAATGTTCACTCAAGAGTCATACGTTTCAACTGGATTAAGTTAGATAAATCTGAATCCCGGGTTAAAACCTTTATAAATAGACCCTGTGTTTGCTCCACTTTAGATTCCGGACTGTAGTTTGATCATTTCCCTACAAGGGTCCTTCTGGGTTACATAGAAAATGAAGTCACCATTGTGGTCATGGTCAGTGGTTACTAGGGTAAGATCTTCATGAGTTGCATTGCAAACAAAAATGGTCTATAGCTGGTGTAGGAACCCTGCCCTAAAGTAGAACTAAAGGTAAAACTTTTTTTTTCATTTGGATTGAGTAAGGGAGGGTTATAACCCCTGCCAGATTTCATTTGCCAACTGTGTCCCATTGAGGAAATTTACCTTCACTTCCTGTCCCTTGGCCAAAATAGGAAGTGAGAGGAAATCCCTGCAAATTAGGGGAATCCCTTGGGGACCCCCAGGTCACCAGAACTAGTGTCCCCATTGGAAGATATCCCCTCTATTACTTTTCTGGGGACAACCCAAAATGTGGGATTTTCTTTTGCTTTCAATGGTAATGGTAAACAGGACAAATAGAGAGAGTGAATCTACCTAACGAATCTACCTACTTAATAGGTGTTCTAATCCAAAACCTAAAAAATGTCTAAGTTATACTTTAAAGTGGTTTTAAACTTCAGAAATGTAAGATGAACAAAGAATATCCCTCTATAATGTGTACTTGTCTCAAGCCAGAGCACTAAGTGTCATTTCTGGCTGCCTCTTTGTTCCTCTGCTATCAGCATGAATGTCTTCTGACAAGTTTTCCTGACACCAAGAGAAAAATGGTAATGTGGGGGGGGGGGGTGAACTCCAGCTGATATTGACAGCCTCAACTCTGTTCCTTTGAGCTGTGTGGAGGGGGTGTATCATTTCCCTCCAATCAGCTCTCAGAGCTCTCCTCACTGAGCTCTGCAGAAGGTAATTTCAGCTCTCTACCCCCTTTTTTCTAAACTCCCAGACAAGCTTTAACAATTCTGCACTTTGAACAGATGTAGAGAAGACTGTAGATAAACAGGTACAACTTATGTAGGAGGTTTTGATTCATCTCTGTGTATCACCTAAGGCCAGTCACTTCACTGGATATATGTAAGGTTTTACAATCACTTTAAGAAGCAGTGTCATTAGCTTAAATGTAGGCCATTATTAACACAGTGGGGGAGATTTACAAAACCTGGTGCACAATGATAGAGTGCAGCTGTGCATAGTAACCAATCAGCTTCTAACTTGTTCAATTCAGCTTTAACAATAAAACCTAAAAGCAGATTGGTTACTATTCACAGCTGCACCAGATTCTGTGTGCAGCAGTTTTAGTAAATCTCCCCCACTGATCTTTTCAACCCACTTGGTATTTTGGAATAATTAAAAATTAAACATGTTTTAACCGGGATTTTCAATTTGTATTGGCCGACGCCTGGGACATGTAGTTTCTGGAGTCGGGCAGGTAGCTTTTTTTAAACCTTTAGCTCTGCTGCTTGCCCACAGCAGGGCTCACCTGTCAGATGGAAGCATTCGGGCAGCAGATAGTTGGGATGAAGGAGAGCGGACATGTCTGCTCCTCTCCTCTTCTTGTCCTGACTCGGAAGTGATGTTATGTCACTCCTGAGTCCTTGTTGAGGGCCAGTTCACACTACATGTGTTTCAGTTGCTTTATTTCTGCATCTAAAATGCACAGAAAGTAGGTTATATGGTTGTCAATGTCATAGTTCACATCAGCGCTTGCAGTTCCAGTGCGTTCCAGTTGCAGAACAAAAAGTAGAATATGCTGCATTTTTTTCTGCACAGAACTGTACTGGAACGCTGCAAAACGCATCTAAAATGCACTGGAACACACCATAATGCACCAAAAACGCACTGGAACGCACATTGAAGAAAATAGAGGGCAAAAATGAACTGGAATGCATAAAAAACACACTGGAACGCGTCAAAAATGCTTCAAAAATGCAACGGAATGAAGTATTAGCACTGATCACTGTATTGGTGTCACTGAGGATGTCAGTGACACCAAGTCAGTTCCCCCCAGTGTCAATTCCCACCACAGTCCCGCTATAAGTCGCTGATCGCCACCATTACTAGTAAAAAGAAAAAAAATCCCTATATCTATACCGCCATTTGTAAACACTATAAATTTCATGTAAACCAATTAATTTACATGTATTTGGATTTTTTTTTTAGCAAAGACATGTAACAGAATACATTTTGGCCGAAATTTATGATGAAATTTGATTGAAAAAATTTTTTTACTGGACATGTTTAATAGCAAAAACTCAAAAATATATATTTTTTTCTCAAAATCGTCGGTCTTTTTTCTTTTATAGCGCAAAAAATTAAAAACGCACAGGCAATCAAATATCACTGAAAGAAAGCTCTATTCATGGGAAAAAAGGACTTAAAATGTTAATTTGGGTGCAGCGTTGCATGACTGCACAATTGTCAGTTACATTAATGCAGCAAAAAATGGCCTGGTCAGGAAGGGGGGTAAATCCTCTGGAGGGCAAGTGGCTAATGTCCGCATCCATTGACATACATTTTTTGAACAGAAGAAAACCCCATTTTTCTTTTGGAGAAAAACCCCGGAATGGACAAAAAAGTAATGTAAAATGGACAAAACGGATGTAAACGGGTGAAAAACGGATGCAAACAGACATACAGTTTATTTTTGCATGGGTAAAGGATGTAAAAAAATGGATGTAAACTGATGAAAAATGGATGAAAAACGGATGTAAACTGATGAAAAAAAGATGTAAACTGATGAAAAACGGATGTAAACTGATGAAAAACTCATGTAAACTGATCCGAACTCATTCGTTCTTTCTTGGAAAAAACATGATTGAACTGATGAACAAAACAGAAAGGCCCCTGTGAAAGGACGCTAAGGGCACAGATGCTGATCTTTTAATTCCTGTGTCATCATACGGAGTTGGACAACTATCTAGTGAAAGTTGAAAATGAGCACTATGTACTTGGACGGTTGCTATTATTTTCTTTTTTTTTTCTGTATTTAATTCAGTAATTTAAATTTTTTTTTTAATGTGAAACAGGTTTTTAAGATCTGATGGGAATTGGGTCCATGCCATGATATTTAGGATAAAGATTCTCTTAGGAAATTGCACTCTTCTGAGCCAAGAGAATTCAGCCATTTTTGAGGAATCAGCTTCAGGTTTTCTAAATGCCCCACACTAAGTAAATGTATTAGTCTATTAGAAAAGCTAATGCAAGGATATGTTGAAGTGGTCCTTTGCATTGCATATATTTTACATGCTAAGTGTATGTTAAGTAATGTGTAAGTTGAGCACTTGCAGGTATTTCTTTAACTCCCCCCATAGATCACAGTACTCCCCTTAATATTGCATTCATCTGCTTTTTCTCTTCAGAAAGACAGAGCAATCTTTTTCTTAGGCTTCACCTAGTGTCAGCATCTACTTCATCTATTAGGATGCTGGCTCACAGATAGCACAACCCTGTAAATCCTGGCGCCTGTGCAGTTCTTGGATGCATGATGTGTGACACAAACCAGTCCCTGCTGCAGCCTCTCACTTTGTGACTTGGTACAAATGTTGCAGTGTGAACACTGAGGGAGAGGAGACTGGGGAAATTCTTCATCCTCCCTGAAGCAAACAAATGACATTATTGCAGCATAGGCAAATTCACTTAGCTGGAGCTCACGGATGGATTTTTAAATGATGAATGGTACAGCTTTTTTTAAAAAAATTATACTGTTTCTATGTATTGTCATATGCCAGAAAAAATATTCTTCAGACTTTATTGAATATAAAAGTTGATTATCTCCATTTATTGCTTACTTATGGTGAAGTTGGCCAATATGTAGTCCCTCATTTTGACCTCATAAATTACTTGCACACATAAACCACAGCATATGTATATAACAAGTGCAATGCTCAGAAACTCAAAATTCAATTAATAAAAATAAATAGTAAAAATAAATCTATCTAAAAATAATCTTATGAGTCACCAATATCTTACCCTGAATATCTCCCATCCAAGGACTAACCAAGCCTGACCCTGCTTAGCTTTCAAGATTGGACATGATCTGGCTCATTCAGGGTGGTGTGGCCATAGACCTTACCTCAAGCCCTGGTTCACACTGATGCGGTACGGAACTCTCAGCATTTTCTGTGCAATTTCCTCACCGCATCGGAGTCGCACCCCGTTCATGCAAACCGCTGCGGGTGTGTATGTTAAGTTAACAACACCCTGAAAGCATCCGCAAAATGTGGTGTGATGTACAGAATCGGATTGCATAGGTGTGAATACCCATGCGATCTGATTCTAGCGCGGACCCAAAAATCGGTCCTGCACCTTTTTGGTGCAGGTGCAGTGTGATTAGAGCCATACAAAATGTATGGCTCCAGTCGCACTGCACACAAATCGCATGTGATTTGCACAGGAATGCAGTGCGGTTCCTCTGCGAATCAAATGCGATATACCGCACCACATATATGTGAACCCAGGCTCAATGTCTATTGTTAACAGTAATATGTATAATTAAAATGCTTTACATATTCCATGATATTGTGATAATATGCAAAAACATAAATCAAAAGTGCCTAAATCCAGGAATTCATATAGAGGCATATACACTGGAAAATACACTAGGACATAATGAAAAGAGTCCCACAAGTTATGATGAGAAAATAGGATGAGCTCCTCAGGCCGTCACCATCAAAAACTTGTAAGGTCTCCCAGATGTCATTGGTCACACACAAGGCTTACCAAATTATACAACCTTCCATATATATGGTCACATGCACATAGTGAAATTCCCCCAGGGAAAGGGCACTCTCTCCAGGGACACCAGGAATTTTGCTGTCAGTTGTCACCATATACATCCACAACTTGCAGGGAGCCACTCGTTACTCTACTGGGAATTAGCTCAGCAGGTGATGCACATATGATAAAAGAGACATTCCACATAGTGTAAAACCACCCATAAAAAGGAATTTATTAAGTTTAGACAATTACAAACATCCAGAGGTAACAGGGGTGGACTGACCATTCGAGTACTCGGGCAGTGCTCGAAGGCCTGGGGTCAGTAGGGGGCCCCATGAAATGCCCGTTACCTTTTTATAGTCTTTTTTGGGTGTGCTTTGAGTGTGCGCAAGGACACAGGGGCCCCATGATCCCCTATTGCCCGGGGGCCCCATGAGTTGTCAGTCCGCCCCTGAGAGGTAACACAGTATATCACATGGTACAGCCACATGGAATTTCAACATTAAAGATGGCTGTCGTTCCTTCGCAAATGCTCAGTAGCATGCATCCAGGTCCACCCTATTGGTTTCGTTACAAATGACGTCAGCAGGGGCACGGTTAAATGCCCATACTGAGCTGTTTAAATGAGCTGGGGATTTTTATACCCCCACAGCTTCTGGAACAGGGTGATCAAATTATTTGTTCTGAGATGTGACAAAAAAAAATTAATATGTGGGTGGCAAGGGGAAAATTGGGGATGCCTTACAGTTTATAACAGTACATTCTGAATAGAATAAGTATTTAAAGAGCCAGTAAAAAGGTCTCCTAAAGGTGTGCATGTTTAACCATAGTTGCGCCACATGGGAATTTTCTCAAAACGATACCTATTATTTTATGTATTTATTACAGGTACTAATATAGCATCATCAATTTATGCAGCCCTTTACATATACATTCACATCAGTCCCTTCCCACAGTGAGCTTACAATCTGAGGTCCCTAACTCACATTCATACACATACTAGGGCCAATTTAGATAGGAGCTAATTAACCTACCAGCATGTCTTTGGAGTGTGGGAGGAAACCCACACAGGCACAGGGAGAACGTGCAAACTCTATGCAGGTCGTTCCATAGAACCAACAACCCTCGTGCTACTAGGTGGAAGTGCTAACCACTTAGCCAACATGCTGCTTACTAATGCTGCTCACATTACAATGTGGAAGATTTTGAGCTGTAGAAAAAATCCTAATACAGCAGCTCTAGCTTGTTGATGAAATGTAGCTGTTATCTTTGAGTTATAACTTCCATAGTATTAGGGAGGCACTGTCAGCCTTGAGTGGAGGGGGTGATTAATTTACTGACAAATTACTTCCAATATAAACAACCCTGCCACATAATTGATATGTATAGGCACCATAAAGAGGACAGGAAATAAAAGCTAGAAACAAAAAAATGAGGATGCGTTGGGGTTTTTTGTCTTCAGTCTGTGCACAGTCAGATTGGGATTCATTAAAGCCTTAGCTTAGTCAAAACATGTTTTAAAAACATTAGTACAAGGGACATTACTTACATTCAATGCCATGTGTCCCTTGTGCTGCTGGCATCCAGAGTGCCAACTATGCCCCCCCCGCATTCATAGAAGCTGTACTATAGTTCCCAACAAAAAAATGGTCTGTGAATGGAGGACAGGTGAATGAATAAAAAAGTCTGCCTCCTCCATTCATAGAGTGCTTTTTATTCATAGAAGCTATAGTACAGCTTCTATGAATAGGGACGGAGGGTGGAAAGAGTGGGCATAGTTGGCACTCTTGATTAGTGCATATGACAGGTCCCTCTTCTCTAATAACCCTCGCAGTACCTGAAGATTACAGCAGTAAAGGTAGGGGGGGATCTGAGGTAGAAGATATCAATTAAATCACCAACACACAGACTGTATGTGAAGTCCTTTGTGCTGATTTTTTAAAAACATTTTTTAAATAAAATAAGACTTGAAGGTGATTTATTTCACCCATTCTAAAAAGATATACAGTAGATGATGAGCAATTACTTTGCATGTTATTAAAAAGAATGTATAGTCCTTTTAATAAATATATCTAAGATATACATAGGTATAATAGATATCAGCTTAATGTAAATAAGCTAATTCATTTTTTTGTGTTTGAGCCTGGGTTCACATACAGTTGTGTTCAAAATAATAGCAGTGTGTTGAAAAAAGTGAATAAAGCTCAAAATCCTTCTAATCCTTCTAATAGCTTTTATTTCCATACACACAAATGCATTGGGAACACTACACATTCTATTCCAAATCAAAACATGAAGAAAAATCTATCAAATTTGTGTTGTTCCTCTAAACAAATTGAAGAAAAGTGAATATTAGACTGTTCAAAAAAATAGCAGTGTTTATATTCTTCTTTACAAACTCAAACATTCACTATATAAACTGAAAAATGTTTGAAGATTTTGCTTTCCTTTGAATCACTTAATTAATATTTAGTTGTATAAGCACTGTTTCTGAGAGCTGCTGTACATCTGTGTTGCATGGAGTCAACCAACTTCTGGCACCTGTGAACAGGTATTCCAGCCCAGGATGATTGGACTACATTCCACAGTTCTTCTCTATTTCTTGGTTTTGCCTCAGAAACTGCATTTTTTATGTCACCTCACAAGTTTTCTATTGGATTAAGATCCGGGGATTGGGCTGGCCTCTCCATAACGTCAATCTTGTTGGTCTGGAACCAAGATGTTGCACGTTTACTGGTGTGTTTGGGGTCGATGTCTTGTTGGAACACCCATTTCAAGGGCATTTCCTCTTCAGTATAAGGCAGCATGACCTCTTCAAGTATTCTGATGTATTCAAACTGATCCATGATCCCTGGTATGCGATAAATAGGCCCAACACCGTAGTATGAGAAACATCCCCATATCATGATGCTTGCACAACCATGCTTCACTGTCTTCACAGTGTACTGTGGCTTGAATTCAGTGTTTGGGGGTCGTCTGACAAACTGTCTCCGGCCACTAGACCCAAAAAGAACAATCTTACTTTCATCAGTCCACAAAATGTTGCGCCATTTCTCTTTAGGCCAGTCAATGTGCTCTTTGGCAAATTGTAACCTCTTCAGCACATGTCTTTTTTTCAACAGTGGGACTTTGCGGGGGGCTTCTTGCAGATAGCTTGGCTTCACATAGGTGTCTTCTAATTGTAACAGTACTCACAGGTAACTTTACACCTTCTTTGATCTTCCTGGAGCTGATTGTTGGCTGAGTCCTTGCCATTTTGGCTATTCTTCTATCCATTCGAATGGTAGTTTTTCGCTTTCTTCCACGTCTTTCAGGTTTTGGTTGCCATTTTAAAGTATTTGCGATCATTTTAGCTGAACAGCCTATCATTTTCTGCACTTCTTTATATGTTTTCCTCTCTCCAATCATCTTTTTAATCAAGGTACGCTGTTCTTCTGAACAATGTCTGGAACAACCCATTTTCCTCAGAATTTCAGAGAGAAATGCACTGTAACCAGCATGTACAACATTTGCTGCCTTCTTTCCTTAAATAAGGGCAATAATTGCCACCTGTTTTTCAAAGAATGAATGACCTCACTAATAGAACTCCACACTGCTATTATTTTGAACATGCCCCTTTCAATTAGTGATTCAATTACACAGAATCAGCAGCATGCATGACTGTTGGGTCTGTTGGATTTCTATTACTCTACTACACCTGCTAGTAAATTATTTGCCATGTAGAAATATAATTTCTACCAAAAACAGTGATTGATCAGGTTAGTGATGTCTGACTGCTATTATTTTGAACACAACTGTATATGCGGTACGGTATATCACATGTGATTTGCACAGGAACCGCACCACATTCATGTGCAAGGCACATGCGATTTGTGTGCGGTGTGATTGGAGCCATACATTTTGTATGGCTCTAATCGCACTGCACCCACACCAAAAATGTGCAGGACCCTTTTTTGGGTAGGCACTAGAATCAGATTGCATGGGTATTCACACCTATGTGATTCGATTCTGCACATCGCACCACGTTTTGCAGACTGCTTTTGGGGTGTTGTTAACTTAACATACACACCCGCAGCGGTTCACCTGAATGGGGTGCAATTCTGATGCGGTGTGGAATTTGCCCAGAAAACGCTGCAAATTCCGCACCGCATCAGTGTTAACCAGGGCTAAAAGATATCTACACTCAAGAACACAAATGTAATATATTGCTGTGTTCCAGTCCAAGCTGAAGCAGCAACTTCCAGCAAGATCTTTAATTTAGCAAAGCAGCAAGCAAACCATTTTGAGCCAAGATTGCAGAATAGTAGTCACATACAACCAAAATTTATTTATTACCTTTGCCACTTTTTTATAAAGGACCCATAATATTTCCATAGCAACTTCTTGAAATGCATTACCAACTACAGGGATTGTTTTCTGTGGTGCTCTGATCTTTTGTCTAATGAGTGCAGTCGTTTGGCAAGTGGCACAAGAATTATAGAAACCAATCCCTGTGTCATGATCTGTTACCAGTGCAAACGCCTGGCTTAGAATGGCTCGTAAACCAACTTCTGAAGCATCTGTCTGGACAATAAAAGGCTTAGAAAGATCTTTGACTTTTTTTAAAGACATTCTCTGTAGGGGCACTATTCTGAAAAGCCCAGATTTTTAAGCCCTATTTAATGTCCAAACAGATGATTCTGAAGTTGTTTAAGAAGCTGTTCTAAGCCAAGAATTTGTACTGGTAACAGATCACTGTTCATTTCTGTTGCCTATCTTCATTAAAACCCAAGTTCAGCTAAAAATAAGAAACATAAAAATCATCACAAAGGACATAACTTACAGGTAGTAAGATGTGTCCCTTGTCTTAAGCTTCCTCTGTCTTGTCCCCCGTCCCTTCCTCCATAGTCTTAGTATGCTGGGGGTTATAGCAGCTAAGTCAAGAGCTCCAATCAACAGAACTTGACTTGGCCCACCCTTTGCTCCCAGATCTGCCATTCACAGAAGCCATTGCAGTACTAGGCTCGTTGGTTCAAATCCCAGCCATGGCACCACCTGCAGGGGTGTATTTACCACAAGACATTTGCCTAGGGTGGCATTTTTTCAGGGGGGGCAGCACTGCCCCTTGGAAGAAAGGACAGAAGAAGGGACACATGTGGCATGGGGACCTGGTGAGTTCTGAGAGATGCTATGGGTTTCATGACGGTGTATGAACAGCCTGACTCTCGTTCCTGGGGATGTCTGGAGATGTGAAGGTGAGTGTCTTTCTCTCTCTCGCCATGGGGGATGGTGTGGGGGGTAGTGGTAGTGGAAAGTAGAGGTGCTCTTGGTCAATGTCAGGCTCTTTCTGCAGGGGTGCGCCAATTTTTGTGTTGCTTAGGACAGCACAAAACCTAAATGCAACTCTGACCACCTGCCTGGAGTTTGCACGTTCTCCCTGTTCCTGCGTGGGTTTCCTCCAGGTACTCCACTTTCCTCCCAAATTCCAAAGACATGCTGGGAGGTTAATTGGCTCCTGTCTAAATTGGCCCTAGTATGTGTATGAATGTGAGTTAGGGACCTTAGATTGTACGCCCCTTGAGGATTAGGGAATGATGTGATTGTACAATATATATATGTAAAGCACTGCGTAAATTGACAGTGCTGTATAAGTATCTGTAATAAATATAAATAAATACTGCATCTTCTATGAATGAAATGTGACCTATGAATGGAGGGGGCAGAGGTATCAATTATCCGCCCATCCCCCATTCAGAGATTCTGTGCCATTCATACAACCTGTAGTATGGCATCTTTGAATGCTGGATCTGGCAGGAAGGGGTGGGCATAGTCAAGCTCTCTTGATGAAAGCTCCTGAAAACCCCTTAAATGTAAAAATTGTTCTGCTAAATGTTATTACTGTCCAATCACCTGAGTCTTGTGTCTAGCAATTAGGCATAAATCTTTCCTAAAAGAAACATGAAGGCTAACATTGTAACATAATTCTGAAAATACCAGTTACTTGGCTGTTGTGCTACTGGACTTAACACTTTCTAAAACTCTGACCAAGAATATGAATGAATGCCTTTCCCGCATGCTTGTTCTAGGTTAGTGAGTCATAGTATTGAAGTCAGAGAAGTCAGAGAGTCAGTACAACTGCCAGATAATTAGCATTTGTAGAATGAGAAGTCAGCAATGGGAGTCTTCATGTTTCTCCCAGGAATTACTTTCTTTACAGCAGATTTAAAGTGTTACTAAACCCACAACAGTAAAATCAATCTGTATTTGCAGTAAAGCATGCTTGATATAATCACTGTGAAATGTAAGGAGTAAATCCTCTGCATTGTGTGGAAAAGACTGTTTGATCCTGACTTCTCTGATCCTCCCCTTCTTCCAGTATCCCCCTTTTATCTCCTGATAAGACATATGGTGTGGAGACACTCTGCACATGCTCAGTTTGGTGTGTATTGCTAGAAAGGTTTTTTCTTTCTTGGAAGAGTGTTTGTGATCAGCACAGGGCCAATCAGCACTGTCCAGACAGAGGTCAGGGGCTCTGCATTCTCCTAGAGCAGAAAGAAAACTACTCTTACAAGTTTTAACCAGTGCTCTGCTGGACACTGATAGAAGTCACAAGTCTGCTCTAACTGCTGATGAGAAAAGGTATTTAGCAGTTTATATTTACTAAAATAATTGCACTTCCACGTTCTGCGTAATGTGGGAGACCAGACAGAGTGAATGCAGGGTCCTGGGTTTAGTAACACTTTAATGCAAGAAAACAGCAAGACAGACAGGGTAATGCAGAAGGTGATATAAAAAACAGGGTTAGAAAGATACCCCTGGAGGAAAGTTTCAATTGGGACCATGCAGCTTAACCAACAATAGTTTTAATGAAAAAAATATATAACACATAATATACAAAAAGTGAGCTAAAACCACTAACCGACACCTCACTAAATTAAAAAGACAACGTTGTCTAGTCACCCAAGCAGCTGCTCACTCAGTCACAATCATACATGGGGGGTATTAGGTAGTATGGCATGAATAGTGGGGGGCTCAGAGGATAAAGTGGCAATTTATGGATAGCATCCAAGGATATAGTGATGTAATCACTTATGTCTTTCCTAAATATAGTTGCTGACAATGGATCATACAGAACACATCATAATCAAATTGGCATACGTTGGTATAGTCACATGTAATGCCTGGATGGATGGCCCGCAAGCATAGTTGCATAGTAAAGATCAGGGGCGGACTGACAACTCATGGGGCCCCCTGGCAATAGGGGATCATGGGGACCTTGTGTCCTTGCCCAAACTCAAAAGAGACTATGAAAAAAGGTACCAGGGGCATCTCATGGGGCCCCCTACTGACCCTGGGCCTCGGGCAGTGCCCGAGTTTCCAAATGGTCAGTCCGCCCCTGGTAGAGATACTGTAAAGTCAACAGCAGTCCAGATACAAGATGTTGATAAAATGTTGAGGGCAGGGGCGTATTTGCCGCGAGGCAAACAAGGCATTTGCCTAGGGCGGCACTTTTCAGGGGGCGCCACGGCGGTGCCGCCCCCCCTTTCCCACGGAAGAGACACTTCCATGGGAAAGGGACAGGGGCTGCTGTGTCTTACCTGACCGTGTCCCACGTCGATCTGGTCCACAAGGCGCTGCTGGGTGTGTAGAGGGTGTCCGTCCGGTGTCTTCATCTTCCTGGATCTTGATCGAGATGTGGGTGGGATGACAAGCCGCCCCTCTAATCTGGCCACACCCCTGAGATCACTGGACAGCCTATGGCAGCCTGTCCCTCCCTCTGCAAGCTCCGCCTCCTCACCGGTGATTGGCCGCCAGATCTGTAGCTCAGAAAAGACACACAGGCGGCCAATCACAGGCGAGGAGGTGGAGCATGGAGAGGAGGAGCTGAGTGGCAGCGCGAAGATTGAAGATCAAGTGAGGGAGCAGCTGGAGCCGGTGAAGAGGAGGAGAGTGGCTGGAGAAGAAAGACAGCTGATGGGTAAGTGTCTGTGTCTGAAGGAGGGAGCCCGGGCTGGAGCAGGGGTCAGCACAGCGATGTAAGTATAATTGGTGTCAGTGGGAGTAATAGTGCCCCATCAGTAGTGTCAGTGTGGGAGGAATAGTGCCCCCTCATTGGTGTCACTGACACCAATGATGGGACACTATTCCTCCCACTGACACCAATGATGGGGCACTATGCCTCCGGGCCTCCCACTGACACCAATGATGGGGCACTATTCCTCCCACTGACACCAATGATGGGACACTATTCCTCCCACTGATACCAATGATGGGGCACTTCCTCCCACTGACACCAAAGATGGGGCACTATTCCTCCCACTGACACCAATGATGGGGCACTATTCCTCCTACTGGCACCAATGATGGGGCACTATTCCTTCCACTGACACCAATGATGGGGCACTATTCCACCCCCTGACACCAATGATTGGGCACGATTCCTCCCACTGACACTAATGATGGGGCACTTCCTCCCACTGATACCAATGATGGGACATGATTCCTCCCACTGACACCAATGATGGGGCACGATTCCTCCCATTGACACCAATGATGGGGCAGGATTCTTCCCACTGACACTAATGATGGAGTACTATTCCTCCCACTGATACCAATGATGGGGCACTATTATTCACACACTGACACTAATGATGGGGCACCATCATTGGTGTCAGTGGGAGGAATAGTGCCCCATCATTAGTGTCAGTGGGAGGAATTGTGCCCCATCATAGGTGTCAGTGGGAGGAATAGCGCCCCATCGTTGTCAGTTGGCGGAGCTCTAATAGGAAGAGGTGGGGCCTAAAGAGGAAGGTGTGGAGTTTGCAGATGAAAGGGTGGGACAAATTTAGATGCGGGGGGGGTGCCCGATTTTAGTCTTGCCTAGGGCAGCACAAAACCAAAATATACCACTGATTGAGAGGCTAGGGCACCACCAACATAAGCATGTCATCTCTAACATCTCACCCTTCCTTTTGTGACATTTTCTTTACCATCTGCATTGGCATTCCTTTTACAATATGGCAGCAGCTCGGCCAGATGGCGTCATGTTCGCTCCTGTACAGTGTACACAGTGCCAGCGGTATGGATAGTCCACAGTAGGTGTGAGGCTAGGAAGGCTTATTGCCCACGAATGAAATGGAGGTCGAGCTAAGATGGCCGCTGTGCGTGGTGACATCACATACAGGACGTGCGTGGGGGCGTGCAATCCGACATGTTTCACGCAAGGCGCATGGGCTTCCTCAGGGATAGGTGGGGCCAGTAAGTCTAAGGTATTTACACCCTGTGGTGTAGATAACCTATTTGGCCACTGAGTGTCAATGCAGAAGGTGAAAATGAGTAAAACAGGACAATGAAAAGGATCTGCACAGCCTCTGAATGGATCCTTCTGAGCCATACCTGTGCATGGGTACTATGGTATATGGAGGCCACATGTATAGGTACAGCTTGGAAAATTTCTAGAAAAACAAAATCTGTGACAGAGGCTGAACAGGACTGTGAAGGTCTTGAACAGTAATAGGTAGATATACTGTATCATATACCAATTACTCTGGGAGGAAGGTGTACAAAAAGTGAACTTACCCTTTAATGAAAATGCCAGAATTCACATACACAAGACATGTTTCCAGCAGAAATATTTATGTGCACATAGAATTCATATGGTGAATTCAAACTACTAGTTTTAAAGTTCTCCATGTGGAACATATCCAATAGTCATGCTAAGTGGCCTTTCAAAATGGAACAGCCCCCAGATCATCAGACCACAAAATATCTATTATGGATACTTTGTTAAGCAGAGGACATACCTTGTGTGCATCACGCATAGAGAAAAATGACAGCGTGTATAAAACATGCATCACATAGAATACACAGTTCATTTAATAAAGGCAAAAAGGCTGTTCACTTTACAAGGGAATTTTCACTTTGCAAGGGAACGGAAGTCTAAAGCTGCTGTTTAGATTGGACCAATGTAAGTATATTTATGTCATACCTGGAAGATCCTAGTGGAATCTGCAACTACAGTGATTGCTGGTGGCTGCTGGGTCACATGCTGTCACCACCCCGCCTCTCCAGTGCACCCAATCAGTGGCAACTACTGTGGTGCCTTATACAGTCATTTCCAGCTTCCACATGGATCTTCTAGGTATGACGAATGCATACTAACAGTGTATTGGTCCAATTTGGATCAATGTAATTAGGCAAAAATATGCATACCTAAACTTCAACTTTAACCTCTTCATGCTGAGCGCATGCAAATGTGCGGCCTTTCAGCGTCCGGGCCTTGACGCCGAGCGGCCGCACATTTGCTTTCAATTAAAAAAAAAATATGTGCTGAGAGCGTGCGCCCTGCGAATTCCCAGCACACATGTCCAGTACTTACGGAAAGGTCCTGATCTCCTCTTGTGATCGGGACCTTTCCCGATCATGTGGCCACCGTGACAGTGAATCACGACAGCCACATGACCCTAAAACCCCGCCCCACCTCCTGGCTTTTGAAACCCTTAAAGGGCCGGGAGGCGCCGGCGCCAAGGGGTTAAAGTCCAAACACAACAACTTTCACTTAATTATAGCCATCAATAACCACCACTGTATACTGTAAATCCACTTTGTATATGACAGATGCCTTTGTAAACCCAGATACTGTCTTATAAAAGTAGCAGTGACATCATCACTATGCTGTAAATAGAGCAGAGTTGTGGGAGGGACCCAGCTAGCCCCACCCACCACATGTCATCAGCAGAAAAATACAGGAGAGGCAGAGACAAGACCAGTCACTCTGCACAAGGAGAGAGAGCAGCAATGACTGGTCTGTATTACAGGAAGCTTCTGTGCAGAGGTAAATTTCAAACTGGACTACTGCATAGATCTGGAAGAAATACTAAAAGTACACCAGGATTCAAGTATGAATACACATGACTCTTGCAGACAATATTTGTTTATCTGGGAGATCAGCTTTAACAAAATATTTTTTCTATAATCTATTTACAATCATTTCTATAATTAAAGTGTTACTAAACCCAGGACCCTACATTCACTCTATCTGTTCTCCCACAGTTCACAGAACATGGAAATACAATTATTTTAGAAACTATAAACTGCTAAATACCTTTTCTCATCAGTATATAGAAGTCTTGAGACTTCTATCAGTGTCCAGCAGAACACTGGTTAAAGCTTGTAGGAGTTTTCATTTTGCTCTAGGAAGATGCAGAAGCCCTAACTTCTGTCTGGACAGAAAGTAAGAAAAGAAAAGGGGCACACAAGCCTTGCACATTACCTTAATAAAAACTTTAATCGTAAAAAATAGTAGATATATACTCACAAACAACAAATGTAAACAGGCATATCATGACCAACAATGGTCCATGGTCAGAAAAGGTGCACGAGTCCCACATGTGAAAAGGACACTTCTTCATCAGAGCCCTGTCTGGACAGAGCTGATTGGCCCTTTGCTGATCACTTTGCACTCTCTCTGACGTCTATCAGTGTCCAGCAGAGCACTGGTTAAAACTTGTAAAAGGAGTTTTCTTTCTGCTCTAGGAGAATGCAGAACCCCTGACCTCTGTCTGGACAGTGCTGATTGGCCCTGCGCTGATCACATGGATTCTTCCAAGAAAAAAAAAACCTCTCTAGCAATACATATCAAATTGAGCATGTGCAGAGTAACTCCACACAATATGTCTTATCAGGAGATAAGAGAGGGACACTAGAAGAAGAGGAGGATCAGAGAAATCAGAATCAAACAGCCTTTTTACACAATGCAGAGGATTAACCCCTTAGGTTCCACAGTGAGTATAACGCGCATGCTTTACTGCATATACACACTGATTTTACGGCTGTGGGTTTAGTAACACTTTAGGGTATGAGAGAATGATGACTTTTTTTTGTTAACACTCTCCGGAAGACAAACACTCAGGACAGTATTCGCCAGCCGTGAAGAGGTGAAAAGCTTTGAATAAAGTAAAACCCGCGCCAAAGAAAAAGAAATATATAATATAATCCAAATCTAAATGCTGCTGCTCATGAAAGGAAAAAACAATCAAATATAAATATAAACACTCCACAGCGCAAAAAAATATATATAAATGTGTAAACAGTCCAAACAAAAGTCCCAAAAGTATATAAGAATGTGCTCCAATCCCAGAAATAGTGCTCAACAAAATCTTCAAAAAAAGTGCTCACACCATCCATGATTGATAATCCAATCCCCACTCACCAGATGGAGTGGACTCTTTGCTGGTATGGCGAAAGAGTCAAACAAACTTTAAAGACGGGGTGTATCCTCCCCAGATACATCTGCACTTGATATCCTCCAAAAATGATTCCCACAATTAGATGGCATCAATTTCAGGCTGAAAAGCTTTGCTGACTTTCATCATCCAGTCATGTGCAAGAAAAAAATATTTTTTGTTATTTTGTTTTTTTTCTTGCATGTGGTTACAAGGCAAATTTTCATCATATTCACTAAGCTAAGGGAAATTCCCTTGCAAAATGAACAGTCTATGTGCTTTTAGTAAATCAATATAATACTATACTCGGGAGCTGTTAAAGGCAGAAAAAGTCCTGGGTGTATTTTCTGAGGTTTAGTCTTTCAAAGCCCCAACAAAATAAAAAGAGTTACATCTCTCCTGCATATGTCACAGACAGGAGAGACATTTAAACCATTTGCATGACGACAATATATTTATATGGGACAGTTAAACTTTATGGTACTATGTCAGAGTCTTATAAATAAAACCAGCTGTTAATAAAGAAGGATGCATATATGTAATATTTATAAATGATACTAAATTCCTAATACAAAGTTGCACATTCAAATTTTAAAATGTGTGTCTCTCTCCTTCCACATGGCCGAAATGATAGCATTTCCAGACACGGAAGAGGTAATGTCACAAAACAACTGCTCCATCATATATGAGAAGATAATCCCTTAATGTAACCCTAGAATGTACGCTTTGCTGCAATGACTGGATCTTACACAATGGTCCCCCTTTCCTTGTCTAATCCAGCATTCTCCTGTTTGTTCGGGGACATCTAAATAGTTTACCTTTTTAAGTAAACCAAACGTCTGGTGTGGGAAATGCCCCAGTTGTCAGAGCCTTGTGTGTTTAGCCTCTCTTGTCTGCCCCCTCCCGAAAATCAGTAGACATATAATTAATGTGGAATTAGTAAATGGCAACTGTGCAGGAACCTGGTGGCAGTAAAAGCACAGCTGTGAACAGCAAGCAATACCTTCAAACAGACCCTGAAACAAGAGAAGTCACCGCCCTGTGTTCATGGTGGGATACAAAGAATACAAGAGGAAATGGACACAATTACCTTAAAAGCAAAGTCATAAAATTGATACTCTTAAAGGCAACACTGGTGTAACAGTAGTAAACGTCAAGTGTTGTTCTACTACCCTATGCACGATAATGGGGATGTGCAACCCAGCCCACCCAACATACGCCACAAAAGACACTCGGCTATTCTAGCTGCCAATTGCATATGTGAAGAATTGTTGTTGAGGACCTCGGGCTTGGATTTTATATGTGCCAAGAAGCAGAAAATTCACAAATCCCTATATGAGATGCAATTTTTGTATACAAAGGGGTGGATTTACTAAAGGAAACTAGACTGTGCATTTTGGAGTTATTATTATTTATTACAGGTACTTATATAGCGTCATCAATTTATGCAACGTGTACATACATATTGTACATTCGCATCAGTCCCTAACCCTCAAGGGAAGTACAATCTAAGGTCTCTAACTTACATTCATACATACACATACTAGAGCTAATTTAGACAGGATCCAATAATTATTATTATTATACAGGATTTATATAGCGCCAACAGTTTGCTCAGCACTTTACAATATAAAGGGAGACAATACAGCAACAATACAGTTCAATACAAGAGGGTTAGGAGGGCCCTGCTTCTTGGAGCTTACAATCTAAGTGATTAACCCACCAGCGTGTCTTAGGAGTGTAGAAGGAAACCAGAGTATCCGGAGGAAACCCACACAGGCACAGGGAGAACATGCAATCTCCACGCAGGCGGTTCCATGGTCAAACCAACAACCCTAGTACTGCCATGCAGAAGCGCTAACCATTTAGCCACTGTGCTGCCCACAGAGCTTAGTAAATGAGGTGAAGCTTCACTTTACAAACAATACCTAATCACATGCAAGAAAAATAAAATAGTATTTTTGCTTGCATATGGTTGGATGATGGACGTCAGCAGAGCCTCCCCTCATTCACTAAGCTCTACAGCGACTGCACTTGCAAAGTGCACAGTCTTTTTGCCTTTAGCAAATCAACCCCAAAGTGTTGAAGTTTGCACTTTGACGAAATGGGGCATACAAATATGTATGCTCCTAAAGATGCTCGTTCGTGCAAAACAGCTGCAGAGAGATTGTATACGCCAGAGGTCCTGCCGCCACTCTCATGCGAGATTGGCGGCTAAACATATAAGTGAATACCTTTTAGTCAGATGTTTTAACCACTCAACCTTCAGCGGATTTACTCCCCTTCTTGACCAGGCCGTTTTTTGTGTTACGGCTCTACGTTACTGTAGACTGGAAAATGATAACACGCCACGGGGGAGTTATAGAGCGCAAGTCAGTTGGTGGTTGGAACTTTATATTTGTAAAACAAGCTTACTAATGGTGTACCCTTGGGTTTGCTCACCTATGTCCATGGAGCTGCCTTAACCACTTGCCCTCCAGAAGATTTACCCCCCTTCCTAAAAAGGCCATTTTTTTGCATTACGGCACTGCGTTACTTTAACTGACAACGCTGCACTAAAATGAAATTTAAGCCCCTTTTTCCCCCACAAATTGAGCTTTCTTTTGGAGGTATTTGATCGCCTGTACATTTTTTATTTTTTGTGCTATAAACAAAAAAAGACAATTTTGAGAAAAAAAACCTATATTTTTTACTTTTTGCTATTAAACATGTCCAATAAAAAATGGGGAAAAAAACAAATTTCATCATAAATTTAGGACAAAATGTATTCTGCTACATATATCTTTGCTAAAAAAAATTTGTGTAAATGAATTGGTTTTTACTTGAAAGTTATAGCGTCTACAAATGGCGGTATATATACTGGAATTTTGAATTATTTTTTTTTACTAGTAATAGCGGCGATCAGCGACTTATAGCGGGACTGCGGCGGGCATTCTGACACTGGGGGGAACTGACTTGGTGTCACTGACATCCCCAGTGACACCAATACAGTGATCAGTCCTAATAAAAAAGCACTGATACTGTACTTTAATCCAAAATAAAATATATAAATGGTGCAGCGCTACTAATACACAGCCAGCACTAAAAACACATACAAAAACAAATAAGTCCAAACTGCATGGGTGAATGACCCCCTAAGTAAATATATATAACATCAAATGACAAATACTGATGTCAAGGTGCCAAAGTGCCACGCACTTAATAGGTGACTAAAGGGTGATGAATCAGTCCACTTTAAGCACACAGGTGAAAAAAATCTTCTTACACGTGGATGTGTCATGCGTGCCAAACAAATCCCAAAATGGTCTGAGTGCCCCCTCACCTCCTTGAAATGACCTCAAGGGCCAATCAGCGTTTTCTACTAGTATTCAGACAATCTCCTGCAGATCCCCTCAATATAACCGGAATGACAGCAGCTTTATCCAGAACTCCTCCTGCACTCCACCGCTCCGGCAACACCTCTAGGGTCCACTCAGAGACACAAGGGAAACAAACTCCATAGTGCAATATTGTCAATTTTATTTGAATAAAGATTAAAATACCCACTCACATGTTAGCAGGTAACAGCAAACATCCTCAGTTGTCCTCATGACATGTGGCTTCATGGAGTCCCAATATGGCGCGGGCGCCGGAAATGATGTCACCGCGTCCCGAAAATGACGATGGACGTTATGTTATGCAGAGCCATACAAAGCATTGTGCAGGAGCTGAAAGGGGAGAGATCTGTATTTTTTATCACCGGGTGATATAAAATACCGATCACCGGGGGCCGGCGAGTAATCACCGGGTAGGACCCGATGATTGAAAGCCAAGGCTGCGAATGGCGGTGTGGGTAGGGGGCTCGCGTGTGAACTGCAAAATCACATATATATACACATGATTTTGTGCACCCATGCCGCTGTGTAGCAGTATTTCTGCTATAAGGCAGACGGGAAGCGGTTCATAAAGCTATTGGTTTTGGATATCCATTTTTAATAAAATGACTACACTATAAGACCTTTTTCATTGTTGATGGTCTTTTGTGGTCTCAATGGGCTAAGAGAGTGGTGGAGAGAGATTGATTGGTTTGGAGCACCTTTCCTTGGAAAAGAGCTTCATTCTCCAACAAAGCGTTGTTTGCTGTTCTATTTATTTATACAGCAACTGTGTCTGGTGAGTGTGCATTGTTATTCAAGCCACTTAATGTGGAAACCATTTGAAGATGTAATAATACAGACGAGAAGATAGTCCTTAAATATTTGAAATTGTTGGACTGTTTTTATATTTTTATATATATATATATATATATATATATATATATATATATAATTATTTATTTTTTTCTGATTAACACACTTGTCACGGGTGTTGTTGTTTACTATTTGTGTATTTCTAAGCTCTGCAAATAATTGCATTTATACAAATATGTGTATCTGTGCAACACTGATAGTTAAAATATTACATATGTGTAGTATTGGCATTGCTGATTATTCCTACACAGTCACGCTGACCTTTTCATCAGATATGTGGCTGTAAAAACATTTCATAATACAAAACACAAAGGAAATAGCACACAGCCGCTGTGATTGTAAAATTAGTAAGTTGTTCATTTGTATTTGATTACAGTTGCCATTGACTTTTTAAAGCACATTTTCCATCTAGAATCTAATGGCACAAACACAGATCCCAGGCTCTTCCATTTATGTGGGTGAGATTTTCTCTGCAATATATTCTCTGGCATTTAGAGGTCATGCAGAAAAATTCCCATGCCTGTAAATGGAGAGGTCAACGTCCCTGGTCACTTCCAACTCCCCCAGTTCAAGCAAAAAAATCAAAACAAAAAAACTTATTTCCATTCATTTGAATGGTTTATTTATGAAAGCTGGAGAGTGCAAAATCAGGCTCACTTCTGCATAGAAACCAATCAGATTCCAGGTTTTACTGTCAAAGCTTAATTGAACAAGCTGAAGTTAGAAGCTGATTGGCTACCATGCACAGCTGCACCAGATTCTGTGTGCACCAGTTTTAGTAAATCTACCCCAATGTGTTTAAACAAAGGAGAAGCAAGTCAGGTTAATGTCTAATTCATCTGAAATAACAATTTATTAGAATTTGAAAGCGAAATCGAATTCGAAATCAAATTTGAAATGTAAACATGTTGCTGACTACTGCTGATCTCCTTCAAAGACTGTGTATTAGTATTAGAATATAGCTGTCTTCTGAAATTCGAATTTTGAAAATAAAATAATAAATAAAAGAATATAATAGATTAGAAAATAAAGGATTAGAATAAAAAAGAAAAAATAGAATAGAATAGAATGGCATAGAAAGCATATATCCATCTTCTGAAATTCAAATTTTGAATAGAATAGAATAGAATAGAATATAGCCGTCTTTCAAAATTAGAATTTTGAATCGAATACAATAGAAATAAAAAGAAAGAATATGGTCATCTTCTGAAATTACAATCTTGAAAAGAATAGAATAAAACAGAATAGAACAGAAAATAACAGACTAGAATAGAAAATACAGGAATAGAATAGAACATAAAAGAATAGAATACAACAGAATAGAATAGATTAGAAAAAAATAGAATAGATAAGAACAGAATAAATAGAATAAAAGAGAAAAAATATAGCCATCTTCCGAAAATTGAATTTTGAATAGAATGGAACCAGCTATTCTTCACAACGAATTCGAATCGATTCAATATTTTCAAAAACTTTGAATCCATCAGAAAAATTCAAATCCGGCTTAAAACGAATAAACAAAACTAGACTAAATGCATTGATTAGAAACAAAACAAATATTTTTATTCTGCGCATGTCTAGCTAGGACCATGGCCCCAAAATGCCACTGGAGGGAGCATGACCTGTCCTTCTGGGCGGCGCATGCGCAGTGCGTACTCTATCCTGTTGCCTAAGATGAGCTCAGTGACTGCAACCAGAGAGTGATACTGCACATGTGCGTCTGAAAGAACAGAATGGCACTCCCTCCCGTAGCACTAGGGGCACTGATCCTGACAGCTGCTCCATCCGTGGCATAAACAGAAAGGGAGCCCTGACTGGTAGGTAGGTTGAGCACACTCTACTACTATACCCATATTGCACAGCTTAGTGTGCGTTTTTTGTAAAGCTGAACTTACAATTTAAATTACAGCGAGCCTATTTTATTTAACCTCTTCCCGTCCGGCCCATGCCAATAAATGGCCGGATGGGAGCGCTGCCAAAGCGGGGGGATATTTCTAAATGTCCCCCCACATCCATTGCCTGTGCACTCTCTCTGAGAGCACGCACTGCCGCGATCTGTGCCCGCTGTGTCCACAGGACACAACAGAACACAGATGGCTGTATGGAACCACTGTGTGAGATCCCAATTCAGGTGATCAGTGATTGGCCAGTCAGTGATCACATGAACAGTAGCAAACAAGATGTACATCCTGACATCATTGTTTACTACTTGTGAATTCTGTGAATGAACCCAGTGGTCTCATGGTACAAGGCCATTCACAACAGCCTTGTACCTTGTGATAAACTGTGGCCAATTACAGCTCTCACAGTATTTCTCAATGGCTGCAGGAATACAGCCAGAGAGAAGGAGAAATTATTGCTTTTACAGCCTTTATGGCTGTAAAAGCAATCAGTGTAAAAAACAAATCTTTATCCCCTCCGCACAAGTATTACAGTGTTACTATTGTGACACTGCACTGATAGGGTGACAGTATGTAAAATAAAAAAAAAAATGCATAAATGATAATATAAAAAATAAAATGAAAATGTAAAAATTATAATAATTTTTTTATAAACTGATTTGGGTTATTTTTTTTTTTACCAAAAAGGTAGCTGAATATATTTTGGCCAAGATTTATGAAGAAAGATTATTTATTTGCAAAATTTTATTAAAAAACACTTTTTTTTTTCCAATTTTTTTGGTCTTTTTTCATTTACATAGCAAAACCAAAAAATCCCAGTGGTGAACAAATACCACCAAAAGAAAGCTTTATCTGTCTCAAAAAAAATACTAAACATTTCATTTGGGTACAGTGTTGCATGACTGTGCAATTGTCATTCAAAGTGTGACAGTGCTGAAAGCTGAAAATTGGCCTGGAATGGAAGAGAAGGAAAGTGTCCGGACTTGAATAGCAGCCCATACCCATTAACTAATACTCTCAGACACAGCAAAAATCTGAATACGCTTGGTAAATAGCAGACGCATGGGACCTGTAAATGGTGTAGGAACATAGGTGTCCTTTTATCATGCAGTGGTAAATGACCGCTGCTCAATTCTCCGGCATTCTCAGAGGAGAGAGTTCTCCTGTGAATGCCTTTTTATGAAGCGGTGTAGATCAGTTCTCCGAATGAGGAGAGAAGTGATCTACAAACGCTGGAAAATAGTTGCTGTTACTATGATCTCAAGAGATTACAATAAGAGATCAGTCAAACTCCGTTTATCAAGGAGCAGTAAATTGCCTCTGCTTCGTTTGCGGTTCCCACAATTCTCCACCTCTGGGCTGGAGAATCTGGAGGGAGAACACAGATCACCAGTGAAGGGCTGACATTGCTCCTTCATACACTGGTGGTCTGTGTGCTGAGATGATCAGCGGAGAACATGTTCTCCACTGATCACCTCTGTTTCCTAAACCACTAATGATCGGAGATCAACAACGGTCCTTAGGATCGCTGCTGATCTTTGTTTCATAAAAGGACACCATAGCCTGCTACACCAGGCTCTTTTGAAATCAAGGCTCAGTCTACCAGTGCTGCCATTCTGATACAAACATCTTGGCTCTCAGTATATTTAAGTGTTCTTGCATGGCAAGACCACTTACTGTTATCTCACATACAGGGGCGGACCGACCATTTGCAAACTCGGGCACTGCCCGAGGGCCTGGGGTCAGCAGGGGGCCCCATGAGATGCCCCTGGTACCTTTTTCATAGGCTTGTTTGAGTTTGGGCAAGGACACAGGGGCCCCATGATCCCCTATTGCCCGGGGGCCCCATGAGTTGTCAGTCTGCCCCTGCTTACATATATATTCTTATTAATATAGCCAAATTTACCACCCTAACTCCTCCCACAGTTTTTACACTACATAGACAGTAATATACCGAAACATGCGGATTGTTCCCGATTGGTGTGCTATTACTTTGTGGAATGTTTTGCCAATTGGTTCACGAGTCTAGAGTGTGAGCTGAAAAATCAGGACATGATTTCTAAACTGCCATCACTCCCTCATTTTCAAGCCCACCTACACAAATCTTATATCAAAACGTTCAGCTATCCCTGCTGCCACTAAAAATGTCCACGGCTAAGCCATAGTCCAGATAGTTTTCACAATATGACCATTTGTTTGCAACTCACGCCGCCCATTGACATTCATTGAAACTCCACTCTAGCCACCTCAAATTTGAAGGGCAATTTCTAAACTGCGACTGTGCCTTAATTTTTAATATTTCAGAGACATACTATGCATCAAAATGTAGGTCTGGGTCTTGTGATTCTCACAATATAAAGCTCTTTGGTGTAGGATTTATAATTTTTTAACTACAACCGTTTGAAAATGGCAACTGCCAGTGAAGTGAGCAAGTTGGAGCAGTTTGTTTTTACCTGCTCTTCTCTGCCCTTGCTGTAGAGTGAGTTGCCATAAAAACACAGGTGTGTGAGCAGGCAGCAGAGTGTCAAAAGCTAGAGTGTGAGCTATCAAGCTTGCCATGTGCACTTTTTAAATTTGATCAATCAATTGGTTAGTGTAATGTTTACTATCTTTACTCACTCCAAACACTCCACACAGTTACTCTGCCCACTCCATAAAGTTACTCTGCCCAGTCCAACCGTTTCACAGTTACTCCAGCCACTCCAACCACACAACAGTTACTCAAGCCACTCCACCCAGTTACTCCGCCCACTCCAGTTGTAGACTACTGGTGGAGGCAAGAACACTTCACACAATTTCCCCAGAAATTGTAGCTTTTCTAGTTTGGTATTGCAGTTTCTTGCTTGCAGTAAAAGAGATATAAGGTAGGAATGGCTTAAAGAAAAGGAGCTACAACACAGAATATCTCAGTATTAAGTCAGGAGGGGAAGGTGGGGTCTGCAGGGGATCAGAGCACAAGCAATGACGTTGGATCTGGGGGGGTCAGCTCATGAAATGAATGAAGGGTTTGGTAATTTGAGCTGGTTGGGAGCTTGGGATGGGACTTGAGAGGATGCTTCTGGCAACTGGCTTTTATTAGAAATATCACATCTCTGACAAATTGCTGATCCATGTCCACACACTGTGAGTTAGCGATTACAGCAAGAAAAATGTATAATTAAAGTTCTAGCCAGTTAAGGTGTTGTACATGTTATATCAAACGTAACACTTTTTCGATTTTAATTAATTGAGATAATTAGGACTTTTTTGAAACTCAAGAAGGAAACATGATGTGAAGAGGTACTTGTAATCACATAGGAAAATTATTCAACATTTTGGAGAAGAGTAAATGCTTAAAATACATTGCTTACACCACCGATACCAGCTGGCAAGTGACACGGGCACGGGCCTGGGCACTCTGACAACTCCATGACAAGTAGATGTCTTTCCTCCCAGCATTGTCAGGGAGATATCTGCCCATTTATGGATATCCTGAAACACCAGTAATACATTTATGTGAATATATTCTCTTTCGTTTCCGCAAAAATCTAAATGTTGCCAAACAAAATGATACTGCCTACAAAAACAAATTTGAAGAGAATTACAGATAAAAAAAGTAACAAGTATTTTCTTGTCTCTACTAACTTGAGGTTTAGCCTCCCTGAGGCTATAACACGGGCTATATTATAATTTAACATGTGTGTGTACAGCATGGACTACTGCAAAATATCTGTCTATGTCAAAGAATGCTTTCAAATCCAAATGTATTATGTTACATGCCGGACCTGCTCTTGATTTATCAGCCAGACAAAACTGTACTAGTATTTATCATTTAGATGCATTATAAACACAGTCACCTGCTAATAATACAACTCTCCCCAGTTTTTAGCAGAATATTCTCAGATCTATTGAAGTCTACAGTTAAAATCACAAACAGATGTGTGCAGATACTGTTGTATGCTAATGTATAGGCAATCCTTGTCATCGTTTACTTGTTACTCTATACCCCAGCGGGCAAAAAAGTTAAGTATTTAAATCATTTGAACCTTTTCAATTACAAAATTCATTTTACTGAATATGTTTAGTATAGTTTAAGATTTCTTCACACCCCTGGGTGGCATTAAATGAAGACCCTTGGCCAATCCTTCCACCTGCATTGAAAAGACTGACTGACAAGATCTGGTGCATCTATCCTATGGGACATTATAGCTTACATGATGTGTAATTCCTCTTTGCTGAGAAATAAGAATGCTCCCCTGGTAAGTCCCATACATTACAAGAACTTTAACAAAGTTAATTGCAGAGTCCTACCAACTGCCATTTGTATTGAAGTTCACATGTGTATTCTTCTCAACGTCTACGTCCACCTCCTAATCCCTGAATGGACTGGTCATCCTGCTGTAGTCAAATAATCAGTCCCAGTGTTATGTTGAGAAAAACACAGCTTGGAACAGCAGCAAGCCAATTACATGAGCAGAAAATGACAGTTCTGGGGAAGTTCTATACACCAACAGTGTACCCAGCACCTCCAAATAAGTCAGCCATGTTTGAATAAAATACTTAAAAAAAAGCTCATTTATTTTAAGACTTTGCAATTATATCAAAGTAAACATATACTGTACAAGCAATTGGGATAGTACAAAAAAAATGCAGATAAATGGGAGGCAACATAAAGGGTCAAAAAATGGGAGATTAGAGACAGGAAAAAGAAAAATACTGATTATAATTAACATAAACAAGAAACCACTGGCACTCCCACATACCATCTTCCATGGAAGTCATTTTTACAGTTTAATATTTCAGGGAGGATGGCAGATCAGACTAGAGGGCAAAGTGGAGGAAGTCAGAATAAATGCTAGAGATGGAGAATAGGAAATAGCTTGACAGGCAGGGTCAGAAGGGGACAGACTCTGGCTTTACCTGAAAGGAATATTTTGCAGAACGTTTTTATTTTCCTAGAACTTGCTGTACACCACTCAATCATTGATAGTAAAACAACAACACTAGACGTGACATAATGGTCCATTCACAATCAAATACAATCTGGTTCTGCAGTTGCAAAGAATACTCAATATTGCTGTTGTATAAATATTAATCACTACAATTTACAGATCACTGCCATTCTTCCAAAAAAAATGCTCTTTTTACTTTGTACCCATTAAAAGGGTAAACAGAGAAATCACAAAGGCTTTGGGTGTTTAAAGTCTAGTACACGCGATCAGAAAATCGAACGATAAAACGATTGTTAGTACAGAGCTTTTATCCAAAATTATTAGAATGGACAAACATGAAAAATGTTTTTGTACAATACCAGATCATACAATTTTTGTTTAATCAATACAGTATTCATCTGGAAAAAAAAATCGGAAAGACCATGCATACTCATAAACGAAACAATACATTACAATACAATACAACACATCACATGACATCACTTCCGAAGTTGTATTCTGTCAGACGAGAATTTTCATAACTTTAATATCCTCTTCATTTTTTATATGACTAACATGCAAAAATAATAGACGGTCATTCGTCTGATATTCTCATTGTGTGTGCCAGGCTTAAGAAAAAAAAAGCTGTTGCATTGTTTGGTAAGGTCAGTCTTTTTATATAAAAAAAAAATAATAATTACTGCTTACCCTACTGTCTTCTTGGCTTTCCAGTTCATCCATGAATTGTTGTCCTTGAGAACAGTTGGAGTACTGGAAAAGACTAGAAAACAACCTCCAGTTGTCTTGAGTATCTGCAAAAATGGCATCCTGGAAGTTCACTCCATGTGGAAGCAGACTGTAATTCTCATCCATTCTACAATATAGAAAAACATTAAAAATGGTTGTGAAATATGCTGTATTATAACATCACCTTTATTGTTAGTGTAATTAGCATAATAACTAGATATTAAATTTGGGTTTGGGTCAGGTCTGTGCTCAAGGTTAACCCAGGCCATTTGCAGACCTGCCAAGCTATTGTGGCCCTTTGCCCAGCCAAGCCCTTGCTGCTGCTGCTGCTGTAATGTTAACACAAAACTAGGGATCCTTGGAGACATCATTGACCAAATGACCATATTGGTTTAAGGAAGTCACCAGGGATCCCCACTGCGGTGTTTATAGTGTGATGGGAGTGCAGCAGGTTAATACCAGTAGGTGTGTGCTGTTATGATTGATGAAAATTTACATTGCTAGACACTGTGAATGACCATGAATTTAAACAATTGGAAAACCTGCTTGATGATGGATTTTCATCAGGGGACATTAGTTTTAATTGTTTAATAATGGTTTTATTTGTAATGTATTTAAAGCACTTCTTCTAAGATGTTTGTGTGTTTATGTAATTTTGTTTTTGTGAAAGTGAGTAATAAGGGTTATTACTGTATCACTGTACTCACTCCCCTGGGAAGGGGTAAATATCTGGTGTCCCAACATTATAAAATGGGCTTAAAAGTTCCTTTATAAGACACCCCATGAATCCCAAATCCTTTCTGGGGGACAGTACGTAGGGAAGAGTCTGTTGTCCAATAACACTGGACAAGGTGCTTTGCAGGGGAGGAGGCTTTGTCACCACCCCACGCTGTTTTTTTTGGGGGGGGGGATGGGGTTGTATACGCTCCTTTCTAAAAACAGAAACAAGATGGCATGGGGTTCCCTTTGAAATTCAAACTAGACCCTTTTCCAGACATGTAGCAAGGGTTGCCAGAAAAGATCCCCAGTGCTGCAGTAATATAAACACAGCAGCTGTGATGCATTTGACCAAATATCAGGAATTACACCACCTATACTATACTCAAAACAGGTTTACTTTAACCACTTGCCCTCCAGAGGATTTACCCTCCTTCATGACCAGGTAATTTTTTGCATTACGGCGCTGCGTTACTTTAACTGACAATTGCGCGGTCATGCAACACTGCACCCAAATGAAATTTACGTCCTTTTTTCCCACAAATTGAGCTTTCTTTCGGTGATATTTGATCACCTCTGCATTTTTTATTTTTTGCACTATAAGCAAAAAAATACCATCAATTTTGAGAAAAAAACAATATTTTGGACTTTTTGCTATCAAATGTGTCCAGTAAAAAAATTTTAAAAATCCAATTTCATCATACATTTAGGCCAAAATGTATTCTGCTCCATGTCTTTGCTAAAAAAAATCCCAATACATGTAAATTAATTGGTTTAAAGTTATAGCGTTTCCAAATAGCAGTATAGATAATAGGATTTTTTTTCTCTACCAGTTATGGTGGCAATCAGCAACTTTCAGCGGGACTGCGGCAGACATTCTGACACTGGTGGGGAACTAACTTGGTGTCACTGACACCTCAGTGACACCAATACAGTAATCAGTGCTAAAAAAAAGCAGACACTGTACTAATGGCACGGGGCAGGAGGGGCATAATGTGAGGGGCAATAAAAGGGTTAACTGTGTGCTGGGAGTGTTTTACTAGGTGTTCTAGCACATTGACTGGGAAGGATGTACTGTGCACAGCTATCCCGAGCAGTGTGCTCGAGCTGACAGGGAGGAAGATTGTTTGTAAAAAAAAAACAATCTTCTTCTCCGTCGGAGATGCTCGGTAATAACTGGGTGCCGGCGGGTAATTACTGTTCGGGACCCAGTGATTGACATACGAATTGCACGCGTGCGCCCCCTACCCGGAAATGCGAAATCACGTATTTATACGTGATTCTGCACACAGGTGCCGCCCTGTGGCAGTAGATCTGCTATAGGGCGGTCCTTAAGCGATTAAGGGCCCTTTCACATGGGCGTTCTGTTTTTTTCATCAGTTCAGTCACATTTTTTCAAAGAAAAAACAAATCAGTTTACATCCGTTTTTCATCAGTTTACATCAGTTTTTTCATCCATTTTTCATCCGTTAACATCTGTTTACATGCGTTTTTCATCCTTGTACATCTGTTTACATCTGTTTTTCATCTGGTTTCGTCCATTTTCATCAGTTTCGTCCATGTTTTTTTACAGAAGAAAAATAGGGTTTTCTTCCGTTCAAAAAAATGGATATTAACGAATGATAATCTGTTTACATCTGCTAGTCCATAGAAATACATGGGTGTCCGTTTTTCATAAACAAACAGACAGATGAAAAATGGACATACACCCGTGTGAAAGAGGCCTAAAGGGAATTATTCATGTGATACACATCAGGACTTTTGATTGCACTTTGACACACCTGCTCTGTGCCAGTGAAATAAAAAAACTTCAGAAGGTCAGCATAAGAGTTAGGTAAAAAGCTTTTCAGAATTAGGTGAGCAATATCAAATATATATATATATATAGATATATTGTCACCAATAAACTGCTAAAAGCTGATATCTAAGTGGATGTTTTATAATATGTCAATTTGCTGTCTCTTTATGTGAGTGAAAGCTTAGGCAAAAATGACACTGTCTCTGGAAACTACTAACACTGTGGGGGTTATGTATGCTTATTGACTGCCAATAGTGTCGGGTAGACCTACAGTGGGATAAGAGGTACAACAAACACAACATTGTACAGCACTACTGGGCCTGAAGCAGAGCTTACACTGTGTATACACTGAGCAGTCTACCCCAGGAACATCTTTATCCTGAAGGAAAATCATTGTCACCAAAGAAGATGTAAAACAGTAAATGGACTAAACCATCGAAAAACAAAACAAAAAAATAGTATGAGTAATCATAGACATGGCAATCATTACTTGATCAAGGCAAATCTGTAAGACCACTTCCCGAGATGAACATCCATAGTGCATAAGATTAAAAAAAAATCATTAGGTGGTTACCATTTAAACTGCTGGATTCATACATTCATAAAACCATTCATATTCTAAAACCAATGATGACTGCTCTGCTCATACTATTAGATCTTTCTGCTGCCTTTGATACAGTTAACTCCCTTCTCCTCCTCTAAAAAATGTACGGTTTTGGCCTCCAAGACTCTACTCTTTCATGTTTCTTCACGGCTTACCCTTAGTATTGCCTACAACTCTTTCTCCTCTACTCTTCTTCCTCTTTCTACATGGGTCCCCCAATTTTCTGTCATTGGACCCTTTCTAGTCACACCTCCTCATTTGGCCAGTTGATTTCCTCCAATGGCTTCCAATACATCTTTAAGCTAACAACACCCAAATCTATCTTTCTTCTCCTCAGTTCTCCACTTCAGTCTCCTCACGCATTACTTACAAACTGACATATCAGTATGGATGCAATACCATTCTCTAAAACTCAATCTTTTCAAAACTGAATCTGAAATTGTTCCTCACTCCCATGTCCCCTACCTTGACTTTTCCAACAAGATCAATACAACAAATATCAGTATCTCCTCTCATACTGTCAGGGAGCGAGGAGCCAGACACACAAGGAGGTGCAATTAAAAGGTAGGTTTAGTAATATAAAAATAAGACAAGAATCTATGCAAGTCCAACAGCGGAAATCGCAGCCAAAGCCGGGGTCAAGAGCCAGGAAGAATGGTCACCAGAGCCGGGGTCAGAAGCCAGAAGGAGTCTTAGCCAAAGCCAAGTCGGTATCTAGGAAAGCAATGAGTAGCTAAACAGAAGCTTGCTGTTGTGCAACAGACAGGACACGAATGCAATGGACAGCCACAAACAGTAGATTTATATGTGATAAGCCGCCACCTCCTGGGGGAAGAGCCGCAGAAGGCTGAAAGCATAAAGGATCCCACAATGCTCTGCAGACACCTAAGATGGATGCCAGCACATGGAGCAGCACAAGGTCTGAGGAAAGGTAGGACCTTGACACATACCAGGGTGCTAGGTGTAATCATGGACTCTGTCCTTTCCTTCAGTCCCCACATCCAATCACTATCTAAATCTTGCCGTCTTCACCTCCGTAACATATCCAAAATACTCTCCCTCTTAACCATTGACACCACCAAGAACTTTATTCACTCTCTTGTTATCTCTCACTTTCACTATTTCAAATCCCCCCTCACTGACCTACCTTTACAATGGCTAACTCTCTCTTCAGTCTATCACGAATGCTGCTGTCTGATTAATCCACCCTACTAACCACCCAGTATCTGCTTCCCTTCTTTGCCAATTGCTCCACTGGCTTCTCCTTGCCCAACAAAGAAAAAGAAAAATACTACAAACAATATTTAAAGCCATCCACAACTCTTCCCTGAGCTACATCACCAAACTTGTCTCAAAATATCTTTCAAACTGTCAACCTTGTTCCTCCTGAGACCTCCTGCTCTTTAGGTTCCTTGTCACCACCTCCCTCTGGGGTATGCGCCTCATGTTCCCTGACAACCATACAAAATGGCATTTCACTTCGAGCCATGAATATGTCACATGTGTCTATGGAATAGCCCAACAACCTTACTGAACTGCCATCTGTAACTGCTCCTGGGTGTACCTGTAAGAAACCTCCTATGCTCATACACACCCTTAAAGCAATTCTAAAGGATCATTTTTATTTTTTTTGGAAAATATCAATCATGTCTATACTTACCTACTGTGTGCAGTGGTTTTGCATAGAGCAGCCTGGATCCTCTCCTTCTCGGGTCCCCCACAGGCTCTCCTGATCCCTCCCTCCTGTTGGGTGCCCCCGCACAAGTAGTTTGCTATGGGGACATCCGCTGCTCCGTGTGTCCATTCACACACAGAGCCGTGGCTTGGCCCCGCCCCTCTCTCTCTCCCCATTGGCTGACTGGCTGTGATTGACAGCAGCAGGAGCTAATGGCTCCTGCTTGCCGTCTCAGCCAATGAGAAGGCAGAGACCCGGGACAGCCGAGGCTGTGGCTCATATCGCTGGATTGCGGTGAGGCTCAGGTAAGTATTAGGGGGAGCCTGGGAGCACTGCTGAAAAAATCTTGATCCTTTACAACCACTTGGTGTGACTAAAATGAAAGACCAAGGTTGGGAGCATAATGCTACATCACCCTCTCTGTTAATCACAAATCAGTATGTTACTCACAATTGACATGACATTCCTGCATTTATAGCCTGACATTTTTTAAAATAAGAAGAGGCTGCATATGTGCACAGGACAAGAACTTTGGATTAAAATTATTGTTACTGGACATCATTTTTTAATCTTCTATCATAGCGTTTTATTAGTAAGGGTTCTAGAACTCGGAGATTTTTTTTAACAATTAGCCTGGAGTTGGGTTTTAAAGGATGTGAATAGCTCAATACTCAGAAAGCTCTACACACTCGCAGGAACCATGCCTGAAGTAACTTACAGGTTTTTCCAAAGTAGCACTTATCTCTATCAATGGATCCCTCAAGCAGAGAGACTGCTCAATCAGGACGCTCTCATTTCACAAGTGTGCATGCCTTTGTGCTCTTCCACCGACTCCTGTGTAACAGCTATTAGTAGGGCCAGATTTCTATCATTGGAGCCTGTAGGTAGACAATTTGAAGCTCACAGAAATATTACTGTGCTAGAATCATGACTCTTACATGTACATTTTTTTTTATTTCTTACTGGTATTAACCTGGTTTAGAATTTTGTGACAATTTGTGTTATGCATAAATATAAAATTACACTTAGATTAAATGAGTGCCCTAAATTAATCTTGACATTGCAACCAGCAAAAAACAACTTCCAATATTGCCAACTGAGGTGTCTTAGAATATTGTCCACAGGTATAGCCATCATTGCCTGTCAAGATCAGCCAATGATCACCTTATGTATAGATGTGTTTAGTTGTTGCTCTAGAAAGGACATGTGAGAAACATCTATAAATCTAACCATAGATGGATAGAATTTTAAATGCTAAAGTCTTAGGAAACTTCATATGGAAATTCTCAGAACATTCTCAGAACATTCAAACATTGCTGGACAGACTTTGTTTGCTTTAGCATTTCATTTTGGAATGAATGAAATTTACTGAATGAAAACCATATACACTTTTAGAAATTCATTAATTGAAGAAAAGTTTTCCATCCTGCTGCATTGAATTTTCTTATCACTGCGGTCAAAAATTAACATTGATTTGACCCACTAATGATGAAAAATGAACAAACCTTCTTAGAACATTCTTTTCGTTCAAAATTCTACCCATCTATGGCCGGCTTATTGGATGTTGAAGGATTTTTTGTTTACACTGAAGCTCAATCAATCTCGCAAGATATTCCTGTTTAGTGTGATAAGCTGGGCTGATACAACCAGTTGTAGGACCAACACCATGTGGTTGTTAAATGCAAAAAATAATGAAAAATAATACAGTGGGGACTGTGTACACAACCTGTGGGAACAGAAATGCAGAACTGTTATGTGTAGCCCCCAAGCATGGTGCTGCTGTCAATTATTGTAAGGCTTGGCCATAGAGGATGAATTCCCCCTTCCACACACAGTCAAAGTGGATAGAGGAATCCTCCCCGCTGTGCCATTGTGTTAGGACAGCAGAGCTCCTCCACTGTCAAAATACACTAATCAGCAGCACTAATTTAGAAAGATTTTCCAACAAGCCCTGTTCTTCAGATCATTGGATCGACTTCTGACGAGTGGGAGAAGCCACACATGGATTGAAATTCAGTCAGTCCCTGCTGAACTGGTCAAATTTCGATCCATCTATGGCCAGCTTAACATAGGCTGGAAAGTAATACGAGGGTGAGTCAAAAATTATCTGCACTCTGGCTGTAGAATCTGTTTTAAGTAACTTTTAGAAAAGATAAATACATAATTTGTCAGCACAATCGCCTTGTTTTTCAATACAGTTTGTTCATCTGCCAACAAGCTTTCATATTACCTACAAGTTGTAGGCTGAGCTGCGAGCCACTAATGCAACGCTTTCTTCACTTCTTCATCAGACATGAATTTTTGTCCTCGTAGGGCTGCTTTCAGATAGGTGAAAGTTCAATGGAGCAGGATCAGGACTATTGGGAGGAAGCTTTAACACCTCAAAACAAAGTTTTAGCAGAGTGTCATCAGTGTGGGCAGAAGTGTGCCGACATGCAAGATCACAGCACCCTTGGATAGCAGTCCTCTGCGTTTAATCCGAAGTTCCAGCTCCAGTTCTTCAATAGGCATCTCACTGTAACGAGCATTGTTGACTGTTGAACCTTTTTCCTGATATTGTTCACTCCACGCTGTTCTTCTTTAGTGCAAATCACAAGTGGGGCATCTATTTTTGCTCGTACTGCAGTTACAAATGAACTGACGGAACACGTTCATACCTGCACAGCAGAAACTTGGGAGACAATAGCCTTGAACTGCGGCCGACAGAAGTTTTAAAATAACCAGAGTTCGGATCATTTTTGACTCCCTCCGTATATAAGCTGGCATGCACAGTTGGAGTGACACATGGCTTTTGGACTGGGATTCTGCAACTGTGAACATATCTAGTCAGGAGACTGTATAATACAACTTAGGCTTCATGTACACGAGCAGCTGCTAAACTCGAGTTTAGGAGCTTTTGGCATTTTTTGTGCCAAAGCTCCTAAGCTCAACTCCATAAAAGCCTATGGGGGAGATTTACTAAAAGTGGTGCACTCAGAATCTGGTGCAGCTTTGCATGGTAGCCAATCAGCTTCTAACCTCAGCTTGTTCACTTAAGCTTTGGCATTAAAACCTGGAAGATGATTGGTTTCTATGCAGAAGTGAGCTTGATTTTGCAGTCTCGAGCTTTAGTAATTAAAAACCCCTCTGTGTCCATGTACACCTAGGCTTTTAGCAGAGTTTAACACCTTCCCGCCTGGCCTATTGCAGATTGATGGCCGGGCGGGGCACTCGCCATTGTGATTGGACGTCATATGACGTCCTGTCAAAACAAGCCTCTTATTTGGCCACAGGGCCACGCCTCAGCGCAATCTGTCACTGGCTGTGTCCACGGGACACAGCCAATGACATATCACTACACCAGCCTATTGCCAGTGTCATGTGACCATTGTGACCAATCATGTCATGCCATCCATTGAAAACAATTATGTTGTTCGCTGTGACTGGTCAAGGCAGTCACATGATACAGACAGGGCCAATCACAGCCCATCTGTTTCATGTGATCAGCTTTACCCAATCACAGCTAATCACAACAAAAGACTGAATGAATCAGTTTCATTCAGTAACAATGATTGCAAATATTAATGAAATACATTGGTATTATCCATCATAACGTGTTAAATAAAAAAAATATATATATATCCTGATCACTTGCCCACAGTAGTTCAATGTTATTATGGTAACATTGTATTGCTTTGGTCACAGTGTGCTGAAAAATAAAATAGTAAAAAAAAGAAAAAATTTAATAAAAAATAAAGTATCTTCCATTTTGCTTGAGGTGATAGTACTGCTTAGACCTTGAAGAAGGGGACATACCCCGAAAGCTTGTCCTCAAAATTGTATGTTAGTGCAAATAAAAAAAGTATCACGGACAGTACTCAATTGTTTCTGTATAAAAAATAAAAAAATTATAGAAACATTTGAAAAAAAAATACAAAATTCAATTATTATTATTATTATTTTCACCAAAGAAATGTATCAGATTACATTTTGACATAAATGTATTAAGAAATGTTATTTATTTGCAAAATGTTATAACAGAAATGAAGAAAAGTGCATTTTGGTTTCAAAAGTTTCAGGTGTTTTTTGTTTTATTTACCAAAAAATAAAAAACTCAGTTGTGATTAAATACCACCAAAAGAAAGCTCTATTAGTGTGAAAAAAATTATTAAAATTTCATATGGGTACAGTGTTGTATGACCGTGCAATTGTTATTCAAAGTGCAACAGCGCTGAAAGCTGAAAACTGGCCTGGGCAGGAAGGGGGTATAAGTGCCCAGTATTGAAGTAGTTAAGAGCTGCCGTGTTTAGGTGAGGGTAAACCTCCCTCTCCTGAATGCGAAAGAATCGCGTTCAGGATAGGAATGTTTTGACCACTGACCAAGGGAAAAGGCGGTAAAAATTTGGCGAAACGCGGCAACCACGGTACCACGTTTTCGACATGGTTTGCGTTTCCCGGTGGCCGGAGGTCAGAGTAGGCTCGTGTACATTAAGCTTTAGGCTTCGTGCACATTAGCAAACTGCTAAACTTGAGTTTAGGAGCTTTTAGCATTTTTTTGCCAACGCTCCTAAACTCAACTCCATAAAAGCCTATGTATTCATGTACACATAGGCTTCCTGCAGAGTTTAAGGCTGGCCATACACTATACAATTTTCTTACAATTTTCTGTCCAATTTCCTTTACATTTACCTTCAACTATGTAGTGTAAGGGACTGCCTAATTGGATACAATTTAAAGTGTTGTTTAGGTTTGACCCAATATTATATGGTTTTTGGTAAATCTAAAGCAAAATTGTATAATGTATGGCTAGCCTAAGAGCTGCCACGTTTAGGTGAGGTTAAACCTCCCTCTCCTGAACGCAAAAGAATCACGTTTAAGATAGGAACATTTTGACCGCCCACTGCGGTAAAACGCAAAATGTGGTAAAAACACGGCAAACAGAGTACTGCGTTTTTGCAACGATTTGCGTTTCCCAGTGCCCGGCGTTCAGAGCAGGCTCGTGTACATGAAGCCTTATAGTTCCTAAACTGAAGTCCTAATATAGTGATTCAAGGGCCCCATATGGCTTCCGAACCCTATCAGCAGGTGCTGTATCTTACACATATAATAGTGACAAGCAGAAGTTACTGAACATAATTTACCAGTTAAGGTTATTAAAGCAAAACTCCAGCGCAAACGTTTTTTTTTTTTTCTTGTTCTAGAAAGAGTGATAAAGAGCATTTCTATCAGGTTTTATTCTGTGTGTTCCCTCATTAGGGAGATGTCCTCCTAAGTTGATGAGAAGAAAGGCAAATAGGTTTTGGCCGGACAAGAAGACACAGACAGCAATAAAACCTGACAGAGGTTCTAACCTTTCTCAACTGCACCCAAAGGGGATGTATATCAATACAAATATGGTTCTATCCTTTCCCTATTCTATTAACAACCAAAATCTATAATATTAGCAGGAGTTGTGTTTTAAAGCTGAACTCCAGGCACAAAACCACTTATTCAAATATATATAAATCCACTTTGTGTGCACCAAATTCCTTTGTAAACCCAGATTTTACCTTGTAAATATAGCAGGGACATCATCATTATACTGCCTTCGCAGAGAAAAACTGTGGGAGGGGCTCAGCAGGCCCACCCACTACAGAAAATTACAAGATGGGGCTGGTACAGGACCAATTACTCTACACAAGGAGAGAGAGCAGCAGTGAACAGTCTTTATTACAGTAAGCTCCTGCACAGAAGCAAAGTTTTACACCAGATTACTGCACAGATCTGGAAGAAATACACAAAGCACATAAAGATTCAAATAATAATGCACATACCTCTTATATTTAGCCATCATTTGCTTATCTCAGTTCAGCTTTAGCATAATATTTATCTATAATAATTTCTATAGTTGAGGTGTATTTGAACGGCATCATTATTTTATGTATCAGCAGCTGCTGTTAACTCTCACAGTGCTGGAAGACAGCCACTCAGGGTAGTATACGGTGGCCGTGAAGAGGCACAGCAGAAAATATCTTTTACAGCAGCCTGCTGCACATAATTAATATAAACTTCAGCTTTAAACAATTGTTTTAAAATGCATGCACTCCATCAGCTGTCAGTAAGCTTTGTCCCCACTACGCAATGACCACTATACCAGCTGAACAGAACTGGCATTTCTGAGTCGATCTTAAAGTGTTTATTACACCAGCAAAAAAAAAAAAAAAAGAAAAAAGTTGGGGTATGATCCTACTCACCGGAGGAAGAAGAAGTAAGAGTGACCCTGCACTACTGTGTATGAGTGACAGTCAAAGTATCCCAGTCCAGTGATGTTAAGCCTGGATCCTGCAGGTACCTCCAGCATACTGCCCCATCCCTGATCACAGAGCATTTCAATCTCTGCAGAATAGAAGAAGGTGCTGTCCCCTGATTCATACTGCCATGGCAGGTAGTTGTATATACTGCTGAAGATACTACTGTGTGTTTCCTGGTGTACCGCCAACACCTTGGCATAAACTATTATCTGTGCCAGCTCTGCTCGGCATCCCTCACTAAGGTGTCTCCAATCTGATGACAGCTGACAGCCCAGGGCACAGCTCCATACAAACCAGGCTGTGATCACAAAGTGCAGCATGGCAGACTTTTCACTGTCCTTGTCACTTCTTGACACCTGAATGTAAAGGAAAGGAATTGATCCTCCAGTGGTTTACACACAAAGTATACATTCCATTGCCATGAGTGGCGAACACAGGCTTTTCATTTTAGAGATTCATCATCTGGTCTAGTAATGGAAAGCTTGCACTGTCCCTGTGGAGTGTCCTGTCCTGGAGCAGCGGACTGCTAACTGCCTGAACTGTACAGATAGTTTAAAAGGACTTGAGCAGTCTATGCCCGCCCTCTGCTTCTACATCACACACAATACATTAGGGGGAGTGAGCTCTACCACTACATCCCGAATTACAGAACAAGAATGACATCAGATGTGGTGTATAAACTTCTGTATGTAGTATGATCAAAGTAATGCTTTGGATTGCAAACATTACATGAAAATACAAATTCTACTAATGTAGTCGATGCTTGGAATAAACTTCCAGCAGAGGTAGTGAGTCAGTCAACAGTAAATTGCATAAAACATGCTTGGGACAAACATAGATCTATACTTAGACAAAAAAAGTAAACAAAAACAAACAAAAAAACACCCCCTCCCTCCCAAAAAAAAATAAATAAAATAGGCAGACTCAATTGACCACTCGGTCTTTCTCTTTTGTCACCCTTCAATTCTCTCTCTCTCTCTCTCTGTATATTTATATATATATATATAAAAACACACATATATACACACACACACACACATATATATATACACACACTCCATGTCAAAGTTTCAAAATTGTGCTCAGGCATTTTGTTTACCCTCAGGCGTGAAGGGGGTAAGTTCCACTTTAACTACTTCCTATATTTAAAACAGCTGCAATATATACAGTCATGGCCAAAAATATTGGCACCCCTGCATTTCTGTCAGATAATGCACCACTGAGCAAATACAAATGTTTACGCATTCTTGTGTTTATTTCTTTTGTTTGTATTGGTATGACACAAAAAATTGGAGAAACAAAAAGCCAAATCTGACACATTCCACCCAAAACTTTGAAAATGCCAGGACTGGACAATATTATTGGCACTTTCTCAAAATTGTAAGAAATAATTGCATTTTGTGATGCTCCTGTAATTTGTAATAAAACTCAGGTGTATCAATTAACAGGTGCTGACAATATAGAAATCACACCGGCAACCAGTTAAAATGGTGAAAGATTGACTCAACCTTTCTTTTGTGTGTCTCTGTGTGCCCCATGGAGCATGGAGAAGAGAAAGAGCAGCATAGAATTCCCTGAGGATTTGAGAACAAAAATTGTGGAAAAGCATGGACAATCTCAAGGTTACAAGTCCATCTCAAGAGATCTTGATGTTCCTGTGTCCACTGTGCACAACATTTTCAAAATGTTTACAGCACCATGGCACAGTAGCTAATCTTTCTGGACATGGACGAAAGAGAAAAATTGGTCAAAGATTGCAATGAAGGATTGTCTGAATGAAGGATAAAGAACCTCAATCAACTTTCAGACAAATTCAAGCTGACCTTCAGGCACAGGGTACAACTGTATCAGCTCGCACTATACGTCGTCATCTGAATGAAGAGGGCTGCTATGGTGGGAGACCCAGGAGAACCCCACTGCTGTCACAGAAACAAAAAAAAAAGCCAAATTAGAGTTTGCCAAAACTTACCAGAGGAAACCAAAATCTTTTTGGGAGAATGTGCTGTGGACAGACGATCCCATAGCTCAATGCCATAGAGCAACTGAGGAGAGATCTCAAAATGGCAGTTGGGAAAAGGAACACTTCCAATCTGAGAGACCTAGAGCAGTTGGTGAAAGAAGAGTGCTCCAAAATTCCAGTAGAGAGGTGGAAGAAATGCATTGATGGTTACAGGAAGCAATTGATTTCAGTTATTTGTTCCAAGGAGTGTGCTACCAAATATTATTACTATTATACAGGATTTATATAGCGCCAACAGTTTGCTCAGAGCTTTACAATACAAAGGGAGACAATACAGCAACGATACAGTTCAATACAAGAGGATTAGGAGGGCCCTGCTCCTTGGAGCTTACAATCTAAGAGGGAGGGGCTGGTGGTACAAAAGGTAATAACTGTGGGAGTTGAACTGATAGGAGGAATAGAAGATTCTGTTATTAGCTGAAGGCAGGATAGGCTTCCCTGAAGAGATAGGTTTTCAGAGATCGCCTAAAAGTGGGCAGAGTAGGCGATAGTCAGATAGATTGGGGTAGAGAGTTGCAGAGGATGGGGGAGGCTCTAGAGAAGTCCTGGAGATGAGCATGGGAGGAGACAAGGGAGCTAGAAAGCAGGAGATCGTGCGATGAGTGGAGAGGATGGTTTGGGTGATATTCGGAGACAAGATTGGTGATGTAATTTGGGGCCGAGTTATAAATGGCTGTATTTGTTATTGTTAATGTTTTGAATTTTATCATTGTGCAATGGGAAGCCAGTGGAGGGATTAGCAGAGAGGGATGGCCGATATGGAACTGTTAGTAAGGTGGATGATTCTGGCAGCAGCATTCATGAAAGACTGAAGAGGGGATAGCCTGCGATTAGGTAGGCCAAAGAGAAGAGAGTTACACAGTCAAGGCAAGACATAACAAGGGAGTAAATAAGTTGTTTAGTGGTTTCAGAACGGGTGTATCTTGGAGATGTTGCGGAGGTGAAGTCTACAAGATTTGGACAGTGATTGGATATGGGACTGAAAGGCAGATGAGAGTCTAGGATTACACCTAGTACCCTGGGAGGGACTGATGGCTGTATTATTGATTTTGATGGAGAAGTCAGGGAAGGGGACACGGGCTGGAGGGAATAGTATGAGCTCCATTTTAGAAAGATTTAGTTTGAGGAAGTGGAGTGACGTCCATGCCGATGTGTCACTTAGTAGGTTAGTAATGTGAGAGCAGGCTGAAGGGGTGAGGAGTAGAAAGATAGATTTGTGTGTCATCAGCATAGAGATGGTACTTAAAACCATGGGAGTTTATCAAGTGACCAAGGGAGGAGGTGTAGATGGAGAAAAGAAGGGATCCAAGACAGTGGTGTATTTTGGATTTGTGCTGCCCTAGGTAAGACTAAAATCGGGCATCTAAATGCATCCCCACCCCCTTCCTGTTTAAGATCCACTCCTGCATCTGTAAACTCCACCCTTCCTCTTTAGGCTCCACCTCTTCCTATTTGAGCTCCACTTCTTATTTTATTCCATTATCAGTGTCATTTGGAGGAATAGTGCCCCATATCATTGGTGTCAGTGGAAGAATAGTGCCCCATCACTGATGTCAGCGGGAGGAATAGTGTCCCATCATTGGTGTCAGTGGGAGGAATAGTGCCCCATCATTGGTGTCAGTGGGAGCAATAGTTCCCCTTCATTGATGTCAGTAGGAGGAATAGTGCCCCATCATTGGTGTCAGTGGGAGGAATAGTGCCTCATCATTGGTGTCAGTGGGAGGAATAGTGCCCCATTATTGGTGTCAGTGGGAGGAATAGTGCCCCATTATTGGTGTCAGGGGGAGGAATAGTGTCCCATCATTGGTGTCAGTGGGAGGAATAGTGTCCCATCATTGGTGTCAGTGGGAGGAATAGTGCCCCATCATTGGTGTCAGTGGGAGGAATAGTGCCCCATCATTGGCGTCAGTGACACCGATGATGGGGCACTATTCCTCCCACACTGACACTAATGATGGGCCACGATTCCTCCCACTGACACCAATTATGCTTACATTGCTGACCCCTGCTCCAGCCCAGGCTCCCTCCCTCTCCCATCCACAGTCCGCATACCTGGCTGCAGCAGCACCATCTGCTCTGCCCAGATCCCGGCCGCACAGACACTTACCTTACCGATCAGCTGTCTTCTTTCTCCAGCAGCTCTCCTCCCCTTCACCAGCTCCGGCTGGTCCCTCACTCCAATCAGATTCTTCGATCATCGTGCTGCTGCTTGGCTCCTCCTCTCCAAGCTCTGCCTCCTCAATGGTTATTGGCCGCCTGTGTGGTTTCCCTGATCTACAAATCCGGTGGCCAATCACCGGTGAGGAGGTGCTGCCCCCTGAAAAGTGCAGCCCTAGGCAAACGCCTTGTTTGCCTCGCAGCAAATACGACCCTGGTCCAAAGACAGAAGGAGGAGGGGATGGTCAACAGTATCAAAAGCCGCAGAGAGGTCAAGTAGTAAGAATATAGAGTAGTGGCCATTGGTTTTATCAGTTAGTAAATCATTAGTGAGTTTTAGTACGGCAGTTTCAGTGGAGTGTAGTGAGCAAAAGTCAGACTGTAAAGGGTCAAGAAGGTCATTGCCAGTAAGGTAGGAGCTCAGGTGATTGTAGACTAAGCGTTTAGAGGTAAACGGGAGCAGGGAGATGGGTCTTAAGTTGTTCAGGTTGGTGGGGTCCAGGGAGGGCTTTTTATGTATAGCAGTGATGTGTGCATGCTTTAGAGGGGTGGGGAAGGCACCATTAGAGAGGGAGAGATTGAAGATGTGAGTGAGGGAGCATAGGACCAACGAAGAGGATGACCATAGTAGTTGTGTTGGGACAGGATCCAGAGGTCAGGTGGTGAGACTGGCTTCTGAGAAAACTTTAGTGACCTCTTCAGTAGTAGCAAGGTCAAAAGAGGAAAGTGTTGAGGGAGGTTTAGTATAAGGTATGCTAAGTGGGATAGATGTCTGTGCAGTAGAGCTGCCCCTACGAATTGCATCAATCTTCTTTTTGAAATGATTTGCAATCTTTTAAGCAGTGAGTGAGTTACTGGGTGGAGGTGGAGAAAGTAGAAAGTTAAAAGAAGAGAAGAGACGACGAAGACTGGATGACAAGGTATTAATAAGAGTGACAAAGTAGGCTTGGTTGGCAGCATGAAGGGAGGAATTGTATTTTAAGAAAGCAACTTTATATAGGGTGAACGCTAGCTGAGATTTGGTTTTACGCCACAATCACTCCAGTGCATGGCTATGTCGCTTAAGATTTCTGGTGTCATCAGTCTGCCACGGTTGTTATGGTCGGGGCCTGATGCTTCGTGTTGTTAGAGGAGCAAGTTACTCTAGAGTGGATGAAAGCGAACCGTTGTAAATAGCAGTGGCCAGGTCAGGGCAGGACAGGAGAGAGATTCTGTTATAGAGGCGGTCAGTTGCAGAGTGGAAAAGAGAAGGGTTTAAGTTGTGAAGGTTTCTGTGGGTAATTGTTTGCTGCTTGGAGGGATAAGTGTTTGAAGATGAGAACACTGTGAAGGTGATGAGATTGTGATCAGAGCGAGGAAAAGGGGTGTTTGTGAAGTTGTAGGGAGTACAAATATGTGACACATCTGTTTGATTAAGGGGTCCTATGAGACTCCGAAACGTTGCCTTGTTTTAACTATGTGATCATTCATTAAAACTTTTGGAGCTATATTGGTGATTCTCGGTGTTCTGGTGACATTCCACCCCCCCCTGTAGGGTGAGCCATGCACGTGCAGCTCCTTGGAGAAATTCAGCAATGCTGAAGGCATGCAGGAATAATGTGCATCCCTGCCCAGCCATAAAAGCGGAGTGCGTTTGATACCTGGAACCCGGCCACTCAAAGATGTCAGTGGCTAGCTCCAGGACTTCGCATCACTGGAGCTGATGTGAGTGTAGTTAAAGCGGAGTTTCAGTCGCACTGTGAAAAAATAAAAGTCAACAGCTATAAAAACTGTAGCTGCTGACTTTTAAAAAACAGCCATTTATCTGTCCCTTGATCACGTGGTGTTCTTCCCGCAGCCCGGTTTACCAGTCGTCTGGTGTTCCAGGGACCGGCATTTTCAGTGTGGGCACCTGGCTGTGAGAGCTGGCGGCTTCACAGCCGGGTGCCCACTGCGCATTTGCAATTAGCGCTGCGCTTCCTGAATGGTCCTGTAGACTTCTGGGTTCTGTCACGTGTCCCAGAAGACTATGGGGAAGGAGGGTAGGAGGACAACTTCTGACCACCTAGGCAATTGCAGTAGAAGTGGGAGCAGGTACCAGTCAATTTTGGGTACCCACTCCCCAAAGGTGCTAATCTTTAATGGCCAGTCTTTAAAGTGGAACGTCCCCTTTTGGGCGGAGCTCCACTTTAAGCTTTAAGTACGCAAACAATGTCAACATGCATGTCTCTTCTGCATTAAACTTTCTTACCTACCAGTCCACACAATTTCAGCAAATGCCGAGATGAATGAACTACTGAGCATGCATGGGAGTGAAGTCATCTCAGCCTGGCCAATAAAAACTGCTAAAGATCTGCACCCAGAAGAACTACCAAAGATATCAGCAGCCAGTGAGGGAGCTCCAGGACACGGCGGCACCAGACAGAAGGTGAATATAGTTCTGCTTTAAAGTGTATGTGCGGATAAAACTTTTTTTTTTTAATGCTGGGATAGAGTAAGGCTAATGTCAGTCGATGATTCTACCACTCAATCCTGAAGAAGCTGCTCGTATTTCCCTACAGAATTGCTCTCTCTAGCCAGAAGCAGCAAAATATCACTCTGTCCCTGGCCAATGCGTTGCTGAATCTTGATCGATAACAATGGAAATGGCATCTCACTGCCAAACTCACATACATGTACACATGCCAATTTTGACATTTAACCTTTGGAATTCATGTCTTTGGAGTGTGGAAGGAAACCAGAGTATCTAGAGGAAACACACATCCTGGTTGGAATATTGTGCCCTCTTTGCTCAGGGGGCTCTTTAAAGAACCAGCTACATTTGTATTTAAATTATTCCAACTTCTGAGGATGAACATGTCTGAGACGTTACACTCATCTGCTCAGGATGAAGAGGATACAAAATAAAATTGGACTGCAATAGACTATGCATAAACATATTATGGTTTTCTGACTTATTTGATGTTCATCTGTTATGACGTGCACAAGTTTTGGATTCAATTTCACATAGGATGGAGAAGCTCCCAATTTTTCCGCTGTACTAATGGTACGGGGGGGGAATGCATGCATCCAGAGTCCCTGGCTTAGCGGTTGCTCTTCTACTTAGTGACCAGGATGTTGCTCAATTGTCATGGGTGCCATTCAAAGAAGACTTTGCATTTCTCAATACATTATGACATCATCGTCCCACCTCCCCAACTCGTTTATTCATAGAATGTTTTGCATTCATTAAGAAAATGCCTTGTTGATCGAGCGAATGTCACCAGTGCTGAGCAAGTGATCTCCTATGTTCTATACGCAGCATAGCAGGAGCTCAATACAGGACCAAGAAAGCAGCAATCACTCTAATAACGGTGCCTACGACAGTGATTTCCTGATTCCCACAGGTATGGAACATGCATACTTACATTGGTCCAAGCAGTCACTATCAGGGGCGGACTGACAACTCATGGGCCCCCTGGGCAATAGGGGGCCCCTGTGTCCTCGCCCACACTCAAACCACACCCAAAAAAGCCTATGAAAGGTAACAGAGGCATCTCATGGGGCCTGAATGGTCAGTCCGCCCCTGGTCACTATGCAATCATATCCATACCTAGAATTCAGCGTAAAGGTTTTAATTCATTAAATTCACATAACTAGTTAGTTAGGGTAATACGTTTACTTCCTTTTCTTCCAGTTTTCATACAATTAGCAGAAACTATGTTTAATTTGCTGATAATTATGTGGAATATGCTGATGGATGAATGGCACTGCATTTTTGAAAAGAAAAACACCTGTCTTACTGGCATGCTACTTGAAAATATAATAAAATGTACTTGCTCATTGCCTTTGTGTAGTCTGCCTTAGATCTGTCCTAGTTAGAGCTTTTAAACAATGGCCTATTATTCAGTCTGACATCAGATGAATTCACTGATACAGCTTAGTAGAGAATGCCAAGTTGGTATGGCAATTTGGCTTCTGTCACGATGCTTCTCACAAACTTGGTGGTCTTCTTTAAACAAAACCATTCTACCCAGCAAATGCCTCAACCTGCAACTTTATTTCATTTATTTCTTAGTAACATTTAATTGTTTTGACATGGATACAATCTTGTTCTTGGAATTTACATAATAACTGAGTGAAATATATCTTAATATAGATTGATTCTTCAGAACAGCTCCTTTTGTATGAATACGGTTATTTGATTTTAGATGACATTATTTTATGTTTGCTTCTCATGCAAATTAACATCTCCTACAAGAGTGTATAATTCAGTTTTATTCTCTTTACTCACCTCCTCATTAGCAGGAACACTGGGTTTAGACCTTAAAGTGGAAGTAAACTCCTTTTTTCATATTTTACCTACAGGTTAGCCTTTAATATGACTTGCCTGTAGGTACTGTAAGTATCTCCTAACCGTGCACCGTTTATGACATATTTACTCTAGAAGTGCCAGTGATGTCACAGGCGCATACACATTGTGCTCTCAATGGACGGTGTGCCATCCACTGAGAGAGCCATGCTGCGGCCAAAACTCTCTTCACACATGTGCAGGAGTGATGACATCGTGGCCTGGCCAATAAGATGGCCGCAACTCATGAACCCAGAAGGAAGATCGGGTGAAGATGGAAGCCTTGGGGAGCTGTGACAATGCTCCACTGGAGGGCTTAGTTTTTAGGTAAGTCATTCATAATGTGCTAGTATGTGATGCATACCAACACAATATGCTCTTAGCTTGCAGGGAAAAGATTTTTTAGAATTTAGAATAATTTTTTTTTTAGTTTTACTACCGCTTTAAGGTTTTGTCCTATGTTCCCAGCCCACCTAAGAGTTTCTACAGGAAACCTTCCCTGTGAAAGACATGGAGGATTCCACTGTTACTTCTCATTTTAAAGATGCTAAATTCCTGGCTGTCATGTTCATCCATAGCTTCAATGCCTTACCTGGACTAAGCTTGCAAGAAAGGATATCCAATGTTAAAAAGATGCATACATGTTCCAGGTCCGGAACTGAAGCTTTACTCAACCCTGCTGGTCAATGACCTAGCCAGACAAACTGCCATCAAAAAGCATTGGCAATGACAGCCCCCTATGTGTTGCTCAAGAAGCCCCCTTTCAAATTATGTTTTGTGCTAACACACCTGCGTTAACAAAACTTTTTTATGTCAAAAGCACAATTCGTTAAGGCAGCCTGTTCATTTGAATGGGCTGGCAGCACACCATAATGCATGAAAAGTCACATATACTGTATGGCGTGGTGTGCCGCAATATAGGTGCATTTCCTGTTACTGTAACAGTGCGTTGGATCAATATGCCATTCAAAACAAAAAATTTGATATAACTTTAGATTTACTTTCACCGCTTACAGACCTGCCACAGTACATTTACTGCAGTGGGGCAGCCCTTACAGGCAAAATGACGTACCTGTACGTCGGAATCACATTCCAGATTGGGCAGGGACAAGAAACAAATCTATCTGTAGTGAAAGGGCCAGTTCACACCATAGAAACGCAGTCCAGATGCATTTCTGCATGCATGTTTTTGATGAGTTTAGGTGATTTCTGGTGCGTTTTACCACATTGCAGTACAGTTCAGTTCTGAGAAAATGCTGCGTGTTCTACTTTATTTTCTGGAACTGGAATGCACTGGATCTAACCATACTTACAGTAGTGTGAACTTTATGCAGAAAAAAAAAGCACTGGACTGCATGTGGTGTAAACCATGCCTAAAGCAGCACATACTACACACATTACCACTTGTTAGGCACACAGTTAACCTCTTGATTTCCCCAAGATGTTAACTCCTTCCCAGCCAGTGTCATTAATACAGCAACAGTGTATATTATTAGCACGAATCGCTGTATTAGAGTCACTGGTGATGTCTGTGGCAGTTAGTCAGTTCCCACAAAGTGACAGTTAGTGTCAGATTGCCCCCTGCAATAAGTTGCTGATCTCTGCCATTACTAGTATAAACAAATAAATATTGCATATATATAAACCATAGTTTGTAGATGCTACAACTTTCATGCAAACCAATTAATATACACTTATTGGGATTTTTTTTTTACCAAAGACATAGCAGAATACATTTTGGCCTAAAGTTATGAAGAAATTATATTTTAAATTTTTTTTATTAGGTATATATTATATATAAAAAGTATACTGGCGATCTCCTGTATAATTAATGAAGCAGCTAGCACGTAAGGTATAGGTAACAATCCCAATAAGTATAAGTATAAAAGAAGTGCAGCGCTAAAAACACACAATCAATAAATTAGGTGGAACAGTCAAGTGCAACATAAATATGTATTCACCTTGCGTAAGTATAAATACAGCAATAAATAAAGTCCGTGAATGATTGTGATAATCCGTGCACTAAAGTGCAAAAAATCAATAGCGATGTTCATGGTTGTATATATTAAATTACAATTACATCCAACAAATTTGTTTGAATAGTGTCCTATTGTTGGCAAAGTGCAAAAGTTTCAACGTGCAGGATATGAGAGTGCAATCACAAAAAGGAATCCACCACCTTGGATGGATGTACACTCACCAGAAGATATATGGCTTCAGGCATATATATGATATGTCACATCTGGAGGTGAAGCGGCAGCCAGGGAGTTAATCAAACTGCTCCATCCGGGCTTAGGAAGAAAGGACCTTTGTCCTATGGAAAATAGCTCAATGCCAAGAGCCAGAACTATGTATATAGTTTAGTATTTTATTCATATTAATAATAATCTTCCAATAAAGTATAGAAATCCACGTGGAGTAAAAGATAAGCAAATAACAAATACCAAAATGGCCGCCGCTCCGTCCTTTGGCAGCAGAGGCGTGACGTCAACAATGTAGGCTCAATCAATTAAAACGATTCGTGGGGAAATTGACGAAGCCCTTTAGAATTAGAAAAGATTGGAATTTATTTGAGAAATTTTTTGAAGTTCGAGGTGATGGGAAACACAACACTGCTAAAACATATAGAATTCTCACTGATTTAGATAGTAAGGTAAAATTAAGATATATAGAAAAATGGGAAAGGGATTTGGGGGTAGAGTGGGAGGAACAAACACAAAGAAAAATATATAGAATGGTACATGGAAATGTTAGTATGGGGGAGGTGGAATTGAACTATAAATGTTTAAGTAGGTGGTATATCACTCCGAGGGTAGAGCACAAAATGAGTAGTGAGAAACAACCTGGGTGTTGGCGAGAATGTGGAGAGGGGGGCACAACGTATCACGTGTGGTGGGGATGCCCAAAAATACAAGTTTACTGGAGGAAGGTTGTAAATCAAATTAGGAATATCACTGAAATTGAGATTGGTTTGGACCCTGAGACATGCCTTTTTCATATCACAGAAATATCAATGAAAACATTTAGGAATATGGGTATAGAGTGCTACTTAAATGCAGCTAAAGGATTGATACCTAGGTTCTGGCGTAAAGTGGAGGCACCGGAGGTAGATGATTGGATAGCCAGAGTGGATCAGATTGTTAGAATGGAGAAACTGTATTATATACAGGAGGATAAGATGGAGGTCTATTATACAAAATGGAAGAAATGGGAGGAATTTAGAGCAAAGAGGAAAGAAGCTACTCCGTGAATAAGAACAAAGATGGGAATTGGTCAGATGTCAGGGGTTTATTGAAGAGGGATGGGAGGGAGGGGGGGCTGAGGGATGGGGGTTAAGGGGAGAAAATGATATGCAATAAGTGTTTTTAGAAGAAAATTGTTATGTTGTATTTTATTACATCTCGTGTTGGAGATATTTATATTGCTATATTTGAAAACAAATAAATATTTAAATTAAAAAAAAAAAAAAAAAAAAAAAAAAAAAACAATGTAGGCTCAACCCCAAACGTAGAGTGATTGGTAAAAGGTTGGAAAACTCCACCTCACCCAGCCATTCTCTTCAAGGGGGGAGCAATTAGAATGGTACCCATAGGAAGGCCCACATTTTAAGGATTAGATATTATAACTATCCATGATGAGGAAACTCAAAGGAGCCCCAACCTCAGATGATCAGGGCAGTCAATGATGGACCCAAAAACACTGGTGAAGATGAACTCACCCAGCTTGCGCCTCATATACCTTAGCCTAGTACACCTGCACCACAGGTTATCCTGGAAAGAAGGCCCAATGGGGAGAACATATCCTCCCTTGCTAAAAAAAAACATCAGTTTTTTGGATTCAAAGTTCATAATTGGCTGTCCTAATCATTGTGGGGCAGTGTCTACATCACCAGACTGTGACAGTGTGTAACCTCTTGTAATAAGTGCAAATCAGCAAATGATTACCAAGAGGAAATTGAAAAAAAAAAGAACAAAGCAGACATCCAACCTTTAATGGTGGTAAGGGCCAAATGCTGTTCTACCCACAACTGGAGAAAAGAAAGAACATGGCCGATTGATAAAGCATGCAGAGGACCTCAGAGAGACTTACGTCAGTTAAAATAAGTCTTCCATGTTCAATATTAAACCCTGCAAAAGTATATTTATGAGCTTTATGCATGGTCGGCATAACAGAATCTGGAATGTCCATGTCTTTCAGAACCTGGGTTTCAACAGCCAGGTCATCAAAGCTAGCAAACAAAAAAGCAAGGTTGGTCTTTGAGATAACAGATCTGTCTGATCTTTCCGATAGCAGCCACAGAGCATTGCCTATCAGACCAAGCACATAGCACATCCAAGGCATAGCACACCTTGACTGCCTCCTGTGAAGTAGACAAGATAAAAGCTTCAGTGAAGGAAAGGCATATATGAGGGAATACTGATTCCCTGACCCACCAGGGCAACTGCTGCATCTGAAATTGGGTCCTGGGTCTTGGAAACAAACCTGTTCACTTTCTTATTGAACTGACATTATCATATCCACATTCACCATCCTCCAATGCAGACATACAGTTGTGTTAAAAATAATAGCAGTCAGACATCACTAACCTGATCAATCACTGTTTTTGGTAGAAATGATATTTCTACATGGCAAATAATTTACTAGCAGGTGTAGTAGAGTAATAGAAATCCAACAGACCCAACAGTCATGACATGCATGCTGCTGATTCTGTGTAATTGAATCACTAATTGAAAGGGGCATGTTCAAAATAATAGCAGTGTGGAGTTCTATTAGTGAGGTCATTCATTCTTTGAAAAACAGGTGGCAATTATTGCCCTTATTTAAGGAAGGAAGGCAGCAAATGTTGTACATGCTGGTTACAGTGCATATCTCTCTGAAATTCTGAGGAAAATGGGTCATTCCAGACATTGTTCAGGAGAACAGCGTACCTTGATTAAAAAGTTGATTGGAGAGGAGAAAACATATAAAGAAGTGCAGAAAATGATAGGCTGCTCAGCTAAAATGATCGCAAATGCTTTAAAATGGCAACCAAAACCTGAAAAACATGGAAGAGAGTGAAAAACTACCATTCGAATGGATAGAAGAATAGCCAAAATGGCAAGGACTCAGCCAACAATCAGCTCCAGGAAGATCAAAGAAGGTCTAAAGTTACCTGTGAGTACTGTTACAATTAGAAGACACCTATGTGAAGCCAAGCTATCTGCAAAAAGCCCCCGCAAAGTCCCACTGTTGAAAAAAAGACATGTGCTGAAGAGGTTACAATTTGCCAAAGAGCACATTGACTGGCCTAAAGAGAAATGGCGCAACATTTTGTGGACTGATGAAAGTAAGATTGTTCTTTTTGGGTCTAGTGGCCAGAGACAGTTTGTCAGACGACCCCCAAACACTGAATTCAAGCCACAGTACACTGTGAAGACAGTGAAGCATGGTTGTGCAAGCATCATGATATGGGGATGTTTCTCATACTATGGTGTTGGGCCTATTTATCGCATACCAGGGATCATGGATCAGTTTGAATACATCAGAATACTTGAAGAGGTCATGCTGCCTTATGCTGAAGAGGAAATGCCCTTGAAATGGGTGTTCCAACAAGACAATGACCCCAAACACACCAGTAAACGTGCAACATCTTGGTTCCAGACCAACAAGATTGACATTATGGAGTGGCCAGCCCAATCCCCGGATCTTAATCCAATTGAAAACTTGTGGGGTGACATCAAAAATGCAGTTTCTGAGGCAAAACCAAGAAATATAGAAGAACTGTGGAATGTAGTCCAATCATCCTGGGCTGGAATACCTGTTCACAGGTGCCAGAAGTTGGTTGACTCCATGCAACACAGATGTACAGCAGTTCTCAGAAACAGTGCTTATACAACTAAATATTCATTAAGTGATTGAAAGGAAAGCAAAATCTTCAAACATTTTTCAGTTTATATAGTGAATGTTTGAGTTTGTAAAGAAGAATACAAACACTGCTATTTTTTTGAACAGTCTAATATTCACTTTTCTTCAATTTTTTTAGAGGAACAACACAAATTTGATATATTTTTCTTCATGTTTTGATTTGGAATAGAATGTGTAGTGTTCCCAATGCATTTGTGTGTATGGAAATAAAAGCTATTAGAAGGATTTTGAGCTTTATTCACTTTTTTCAAAACGCTGCTATTATTTTGAACACAACTGTATGTCTTGAAACACATCTAGGTGGACAGACCATTCCCTTGGGTCCAGACATTGATTGCTGATGAAAACAAGCACATTTTCTACCCCAGGTATGTGCACTGTGGAGATCAATGAAACATGAGGCTCTTGCCAGGACATGATAAATTCTACCTTTGTTGCCCCTGCAAGACTCCTGGTGCCCTCCACCCCCAATATTTGATGTAGGCCACAGCAGTGGAAATGTCTAATTTAACTTTGAACTTCGGATTCAATTAAGTGACAACAGATGAATTTTACATTATTTCAGGGTGTTGACTGAAAGCTTTGATTCTTCCCTAAAGAGACAGAGGGCCCAAAACACAGCCCAAATCCATAACGCTGTCATCTGTCATGACAATTTTCTATTGTTAAGGGAGAAAATATCTACCCTCCAACAATGCCAGGAAAAGATGCTGACAGACGTTCTGGTACTAGGCTCTAGCTAGATCATCTTGTCCAAAAAATTTTGGATTTAACTCACAATGTCAGAATGTCCTTTTGGAAAGTTCTGGGGTTGGAGGCAAATGGAGACACTTTGAAGGTGGATAACATCAATCATCCCTGCACTTGCATGCAGCTTCATAGGAAAGACTAACATCAGGATTGAAGTTGCTGAACCTAGCCTTGTAGTTTTCTCAATGTCTACTGATGCAGGAAGACCTTGGTCTGAAAGGTATCCCAGAGAAGGTCAAATACCCCAAGTACAAGGGACAGAATCAGGGATGTCTTCTCGATGATCAAGAGCTATCTGATGTCCTCCAAAGTCCACATCCTGACTGACACATTGACACAAGGCGAAGGAAGTCTGCTCCCGCAGCAGTACATCAACCAGATATCTGATGCCTCTGAACCAAAAACAATGAAACAGAACTGGTGCAGGGACCTGTCACACTTACCCCTAACACAGGTGGTCAGACACTATAGCTGGCTTTGGTGTTCTTCACCTATAGCAGCCCCCTTTCCCATAAAGCAAGCAGGCCTACCGATACTTGATTGCCCCAGGACTTCTACTTAATGCTATATTGCCTGGCTACCATGCCAGGGCAGGCACAAACTGAACACAGAAAACAAGTACTTGTAATTGACAGACAGGTAAAGTGATTTAAAGACAGTCCAAGCACAAGGCAGGTAAGGTTCAGAATAGCCAGGGTCAAATCCATAGTCAAAAGACAGGCAGAGTTCAGAGAGTAGTCAATATCTGATTCAAGATCATCAACGAGGGAATCCAAATTAGCAGGTAGAGGAACAGGGCAGACAAACAGTGAGCTTGGAACATGTCTTAGAAACACAATATCACAAGCATTGGACTGCAGGCTTGGCTGGTTTAAATCAGGGTTGGTCTCCACCCAGAGACTGGACACATTAATTACCTTGCAGATTGACAGACAGGGGGAATATATCACAACCAAAACCAGTATGCTGCAATAAAACCAGCAACTGTGATGGAGCAGGAACACACGCTCCTGACAGGACCTTTGTGTGCTGGAGAGGGGCAAGGCCATCTCCAAGGATTTTGTGGTGTCGGGAAAAGCTGTCAGAAGTGGCTCCTGCAGATAGACAGGAATCACACCAAGTGGTTTAGATTGAGGCAAGTACACATTATACATATGCATTTTGATTATGTTCCAGACTTTAAGGACACCCTGTAGAAGGATTTGCTTTGTTCATTTTTCATTTCAGGGCTTTACAACCACTTTAAAGCAGATAAATGCAAAGCCCACATAATCATTTTCTCCTCCCTTCCCCATGCCAAAAGTGACAATAAATTAAAGAAACTACCCTTTAAGGAAAGAAAAATTTAAATATACTGACTGTTATGCAGGCTTTCTGCCACAGCACCTAGCAGAGGGTAACATCATGCCCTTTCCATCGAGATCCCAAAGAATAGTGATTAGTAAATCAGATTCAAATCAATCAGATTTAAATCTTTAAAGAATATATTTCTGCAGAGTGCAGAGGCGTCTACTCATGAGATTTGGGCTACTCGGCATTACCCAGGATCTTACTGGAAGGAACTTGACTTCATTGTCTGAAGTGCAGAAGGCAGGGGAAAGGTGTTAACATTTACTTCTGTACAGTTTCTTGATTGCAGGTTTTTGGCAAGAGAGGGAGAAGGCAAAGTAAGTAGATCTTGGTCACAGTGCATTTAAAGTCAATGCATTTAAGGTAGTTATCCTAATCATCATCCTAACCCTCAAGACCCTCTCATGATCCCAATAATTTAGGCCATTCTGGCTTATGAATACTTTTCCAACTTGTCTGGCCCCACCCCACCCTGCCTCTTCAGCTTCACTTATGGCTATTGAGGCTGCCCATCACAGAAATGGGCCAATAGTAAGGATTAGAAGATGGGAGGGGAGGGTTAACACCTACTTGACCTAGATATTAAGGTCTGTGACACGTGAACAGCTATTATGACATGCATGCACCTGTAGGCACCTACTATGCAGTACCTGCTGCATTTATTCCATTTGGCAGTGCATCAAAATGCACAGTAATGCATTATTGTGCATTGCAGTATGCTGCAAGCCAGGTGCAATGTTAAGTTGCATTGGCTGGTTATCATAGCACAGTGGTGTGAATGGACCCTAACTATTTTTCTTTACTTAGCCTAAACTGCACAAAGTTTTTTTTTTTTTTTTTTTAAAGTTATGGATAAAGTGTGGAGAGACAAGAAATATTGTTAGTCTCCTTTAAAATGTAATTTAACTGTGAAGTTGCATTGGCTGGTTATCACAGCACAGTTATGTGAATGGGCTCTAACTATTTTTCTTCACTTAGCCTAAACTGTCCAAAGTTTTTTTTTCACATTTTGGAGAGTGTGGACGGACAAGAAATATTGTTAGTCTCCTCTAAAATGTAATTATAGTTATTTCTAGAATGGTGATAGAAGGGACCTCTCCCAATGTGTTCCCATAAGTCCTTTCCATGGACAAAAACCAAGTCTGCTCTCTTTAACAAACAACAAAGCAAGCTTGCTCCCATTTCTTTGCACCATTCTCCTTCCTTATTCCCCCTCCCTGATTGTTTTTTTCTTTTTCTCCCATCTTGTACAATGTTTCTTTCATCTTTGTCTACACCTTTTCTACAATTTGTCTTTTACCGCTGATATGGAAGAAAAGTTAGCTAAAATTCTTTATTAGTATTTTGTAACCCTGATACCCAAAGGGGCATATTGAGATCCCTCCACTGATTTTCAGTTTTGATTTGACACTATCACTTATTCCAATCTTAGCAACATGCCAATTATTGATGGTTTGCGGTTTACAAATATACTATACACTCACACACATATTATATATATATAAAATCATATATGCCTATGATATAGTTGGTTATTTTGTACATTATTTCCGGCTATAGCATATCTCTGGCAGGGAAATTGTAACATCATCTCTTACTTATAGACATTTGGATGCCAGCAGATTTAATTTAGGTAGAGATCCAGTGTTGTGCTGAATAACTAACACAACTCTTTCCCCTTGTTTTGTTATAAAGTGTTCCCTCTAATGGTCAGAAATTGTACTGCACCACTTAAATGAACTTACATACAATAGTGCAAATTCTTTCATAAGCAGCTCACAATCAAACGTTTAGGCTGTGGATACAGAACATCATTAGCAGAAGGATAAAACGTTGATTTCTTCAAAATATGAAAAAAAAGAAAACATCAAAAAATCTACTCCAAAAGCAGCTGATCCAATTCACCCCTACAATGTGGTTTGTATTACACATTTTAGCAGTGAATTAATAAGTATTATGAGCTTTGATGTGGTTATTATGTAAAGGGACATAGAAGAAAAAGCAGTCTACTGATTTCCCACCCGGTTTGACTTGAACTCACATCTAAAAATATTTCCAGAAGCATATAAATATTATAGAGGAAGGAGCATTGGGGAATAAAATGTTGCCAGTTTCCTTTATTAGGGTTGTGTACTGTGGACAATGGACATGTGAAAAGCTGGAGTTCAAATATTTGTATTTTTTATTTTTGAAGTAGCCTTGGTAAGTAGCAGCAACAAGTGGGTCAGTAAAACTGGCCATTAAGAAAAAAAGCAAAATTATCAATAATATTTTTCCAGGCTGCAGCAGCAACCACACACCACCAGCAAACACAATACAAAACTCTCAACCCCACCATCACCTTGGAATAAAGTGCTGATAAGAGCTAAGACAAATCAAATCATCTATTGTTATACAGTTTTATCATATATAATAAAGGCAGAAATGGGCAGGGCAAGGTGGCCAGTCTGTTTATACAGTAAAGTACCTGTGCAATCGGAAATGAGCCAGATGATTGCAATATGACAGAAGAGGGGATGCAAAAGCAAAACCCAAAACATATTTGAGGACCTTGGAGGCCACGCAAGATGTTCGTTATTTGTACTGACAACATGTGCTGGAGAATGAAAATGTAATGAACATGGACACTGAAGGTCACAGAATGATTAAAATTGTCAATGAACAAACTTGTGTGCATAGGCACATTTTGGATATGTTTTGTGTAGCTTAAATGTCTGTGCGTCTTATGGAGCGAATATGGAGCGGCCGGTCTGGTATTCCCATCGCTGTGTCAGAATACTGGGCCAGCCACTCAGCTCTTCTCTGCAGCAGACCCTTACCTATTCCTCAGTCCAGCGTTGTACGGTCTTCTCTCCCAGTACCGGCTTCTTTAGTGTAAGCACCCGGCTATGACAGCTGGGTGCCCACTGCGCATGCGCGAGAAGCGCTGCGCTTTGTGAATGGTCCAGCAGTCTTCTGGGACCTGTCACGTGTCCGAGAAGACGAGGAGGAAGGACAACTCCACAGAAATTGGAGCGGGTACTTGTTAAATTCAGGAACCCACTCCCCTCCCTCCCCAAAGGTCCGCAGTCTCTGGTCATCCCCTGTACTGTGTCTGTAGTCTCTGGTCATCTGTACTGTGTCCACAGTCTCTGGTCATCTGTACTTTTTCACGTTTTCTTTGTTTCTGTTATAAAATTTTGTAAATAAATAACCTTTCTTCATAAAATTAGGTAAAAATGTATTCTGCTACATTTCTTTGGTGAAAATAACCCAAATCAGTGTATATTTTTTAACTACATGCTGCCCAGCCACTGTAGAAATACGGTGGCAGGGCAGCACGGCTGGGCAAAACCACGTTTTAAAACGTGTGTTTTCAAAACAGGTGGGGGCACTCCCCTCACACAGTTAACACTTTCACTAAATAATAAAGTTAACCCCTTCCTCCCCAGTGCCATTAGTACAGTGTCAGTGTTTTTTTTTTTTTGCACTCATCACTCCTAGATTGTAAGCTCGAAAGAGCAGGGCCCTCGATCGCCTCATGTTTTGCATTGTATTGGTATTGTTCTGTCACATGTTCTGTTCCCCTCTGTAATGTACAGCGCTGAGCGAACTATTGGCGCTTTATAAATACTGTATAATAATAATAATAATAATAATAATCACTGTATTGGTGTCACTGGGGATGTCAGTGACCCCAAGTCAGTTCCCCCCCAGTGTCAGAATGTCCGCCGCAGTCCCGCCATAAGTCGCTGATCACCGCCATAAGTCACTGATCGCCGCCATAAGTCGCTGATCGCCGCCATTATTAGTATAAAAAAAAATTAAAAATCCCAGTATCTTTCCCACCATTTGTAAACGCTATAACTTTCACGTAAACCAATTAATTTACATGTATTGGTTTTTTTTTTTAGCAAAGACATGTCGCAGAATACATTTTGGCAGAAATTTATGACTAAATTTGATTTTTAAATTTTTTCTTACTGGACATGTTTTATAGCAAAAAGTCCAAAATATTGTTTTTTTTCCTCAAAATTGTCAGCCTTTTTTTCATATAGCGCAAAAAATAAAAAACGCACAGGCGATCAAATACCATCGAAAGAAAGCTCAATTTGTGGGAAAAAGGATGTAAATTTCATTTATGTACCGTATTGCATGACTGCGCAATTGTCCGTTAAAATAGCGCAGCGCTGTATAGCAAAAAAATTGCGTAAATTGCAGTATCTATACCATAGTTTGTAGACGCTATAACATTCACACAAAGCAATCAATATACACTTATTGGGATTTTTTTACCAAAAACATGTAGCAGAATACATTTTGGCCTAAATTTATTACCAACTTTGAGTTTACTATATATTTTTTATATCTGAAAGTAAAAAATATTGTTTTTCTTCACAATTTTTGGTCTTTTTTTGTTTATAGTGTGAAAAATAAAAAGCGCACAGGTGATCAAATACCACCAAAAGAAAGCTCTATTTGTGTGAAAAAAAGGACGTAAATTTCGTTTGGGTGCAGCATTGCATGACCGCGCAATTATCAGTTGAATTAGTGCAGCGCCGAGTAGCAAAAAGAGGCCTGGTCATTAAGGGGGGTAAATCCTCAGGAGGGCAAGTGGTTAATCTGTAGGAACGTTATAGAGTCTACAAACTATGGTGTATATCTGAAAATTGATCAGTCTTGATGTACTGACGGCCTATCTCATTTTTTGAGGCCCGAAAATGCCAGGATAGTACAAATATCCCCCAAATGACCCCTTTTTGGAAAATAGACAGTCCAAGGAATTTAGTAAAAGGCATGGCGAGGTCTTTGAAGTTGTCATTTTTTGTCCAAATTTTTGGGAAAATGAAGAAATAAAAAAAAAAGTCACAATTTTTTTTTACATAATGTCACCAGTCCAATACAGTGTTATTATATAACTGGTGCGGCGTTGATCAGGGACACTTGACTGGTGACAGTATGTGAAAAATATAATTACATTTCTTTTAATTTCTTTTTTTTAATTACTTTTTTTAATGATTTTTTTTTTAACACACTTGGACCACAGCAATACAATGTTCCCATAGTAATTCGAGGGAAGTGATCAGGATTTTTTTTTTTTTATGATTGCTTATACCAACAAATTTCATTGATATACAGTAAGAAACCATTTTTACTGAATAAAACTGAACCATTTTTACTGAATGAAACAGATTCATTCAGTGCATTTTGTTGTAATTAGCTGTGATTGGCCATACTAATCACATGGTACATATGGTTTCTGATAGGCCCTGTCTGTACCATGTGATCACTGTGACCAATCACAGCTAACAACATAATTGTATACAATGGATGGCATGAAAGGAAGCCATCCATTGTTTACAATTGTCCTGTGATCTGTTGTGTTTAGTCACTCCAATCACATGACACTAGCAGCGGGCTGGAATAGTGATCAGTCATCAGTTGTGTCCGGTGGCCACAGTCGGTGAGAGATCGTGCTGCTACACGGCCCCATGGTCGTATGAGTGGTGCCTATTGAGAGGACAACATGTGACATCCACTCAGAAGGAGAAACGTCCCACCCAGCCATCCAGCTACTATAGGCCAGGCTGCGAGATGTTTATAAATATACACCAGAGTCCGATACCTGTTTCAGGAAGTGCCTGAGAGCTGTCAAGTTCAACTGAGCAGGTAAATCATTGTCAGTAAAGAACAGAAGACTGCTGATTGTCTAGCTAAGATTAGGCTTTCTAAACTAGGCAATCACTAAGGGCTCGTTCACACTTGGCTGTTTTACCAACGCTTGCCAAATGCCCCTATAGCGTTTGGCAAGCGTTGGTCCGGCGTTTGCGGAGCGTTTTTTAACGCTCGGCAAACACTCCACAAACGCCACATGTGCGGTTTAGCAGCGGTTGCTAGGCATTTGCCGAGCGTTAATAACATCCCTCAAACGCCTATAATGCAGTTTGAGTGGTGTTACCGCTCCGCAAATGCCCCGCAACCGAGTCGCAACCGCACCGCAAATGCCGGCTGGGCGTTTGCGGAGCGGCACCATAGACGAGAATAGGAGGCTTCAACGCCTCCTGACTCGACCAGAGGCGTCCGTTTTGCCGCTATACAATGCAAATGCTCCCGTTAGAGCAGCACCATGTGCTGTAATGTGCAGAATTGGCAGAGGCGTTTGGGAAGCGGTAAAAACACTTCCCAAACGCCTCTCTGCCGCCTGCACACAACGCTAGTGTGAACGTAGCCTAAGTCTGAAAATGACTAATATCAAAATTAAAGAGTAATCACAAGCAAATTTTAAATTTTGACTGCAATTCCACTTTAATTATTTTGACCTAAAATCCAAATATTGATAGAATTGGATAAAAAATGTTCTAAAAAATAAAAATAACCTGCAAACACAAACACGAAAAAACACAACACAGTCACTTCTTGAGAAAGTCTTGGGGTGCTAGACTCTACAATACAAAGGCCTGTTCTAACACAGCCAGGACTATCAGAAGGCCAGCCATTACCTCCTATCTCAATTCCTGCAAGGTCTGACTTGGCTCCCAAACTATGACCCCCAGCCACAACAGACCCTTAAACTGACCCTGCCTAACTTCAGCTTGGCTGTGTTTGTGAACCAGTGAGACAAAAACCCCATGTATTCCTTTTTTTGTAATGACAGCACCCAAAGGGAAAAATTAAATGTGCTTATAACTAGTCCTATACACTGTCAGTAGCATACGTACAGTCTGGGACAATGATAATTGATGATGAGTTACTTCCATTTGCTTATCATCATCGCTCTTTGCTCAGTACACCAACGTACACAAAATTGGTGAATTCAGCACATCTTTTATTAGAAATCAGATATCGGAAGAAAGTTCCTAAGCAATATTTCAGGTCAAATACATTTGAAAACCAAAATAGTGAAAACTGTACGATGGATGAATATTTCCCATTGATTAGCAGAATATATTTTAAATTTGGGGTTTTTTCCAGCTAGAAAACCTACTTTATTTAGCTAGTAGCTCATGCCAGATACACTTTATTTGACCTGTGCACTTAGCCTTACTTCTTTTGTCTCTCTGCAATACCCTGCTGAGACACTGCGCATGTGATTGCTACTCGCTATTCCGTTTCCCACAGGGCAGAGAAACGCTACCCTCAGTTGGACTCCTGCTTCCTTAATGTTCATTACTCCACAAATACTGAAGTCTAATCGCAGACTGTTTTTGCATCTGGATAAACAAAGCTAGGCAAATCACATTTTCTCTGTGGGAAAAAATAAATATAGGAGCCATAGAGTCTGAGAGAACAACATTTTTGGTACACATACCTCCCTCGAGGCAATAGTTATAACTTTTGTCTTTTTATTAATTTTTTTAAATAAAATAATGACTTATCCATTGAAAAATGAATATGAAGATTCAGAGCAAACAATATGTTTAGGAAACTCATTTACCCCTTTCACCAAAAAGCTGGCATCACAGGCAGCCTGCAGAGCTAAAAAGATATAAAGCTGTTTTAATTGCCAAATTAATTGTATTCTTGTCCATTCAGTTCTGAGATGTCTACAGATCTGCCACACAGCACAGCCCTAGTTAGCATTGGAGGAGACCTGATATTTCTCTGCTGCACTTACAGGTTTCATTACCCACCCTCACCCTGAGACTGGATGGTGAAAGGAGAAGCAATACACTGATGAGCTTGTCTCCCTATGACTCTGCTCTCTCCATCTATCAGCATGCTTGATGCACTGCAGCACACCTGACTGGCTCCTTGTGCTTTTCCAGTCTTCCAGTCAGAACTCTGCCGTTTAGTAGACACCAAAAGGTGGATCCCATGTCACATGTCATGTCACATTCAGGTACTTATGCTGCTTAGGAAATACATTTTAAATTAAACTCTAGTCAAACAGCTAAGCAAAGGATTTGTATTTCTCTCCATCCAGACCTGAGAATTACACAGTGCCCTGCAATACAGGAGAGGAGAGGAGCTCATCTATCACTCTTTTCTCTCACCAAAGAATTGGATTTGCTCCTTGTGCTGCTTCTCCCTCCCTCTCTTTGAGCTGTGCTGTGTAGGTTCTACAGGGATTGCAAGAGGCTGATACCAGGTCAGATTCAGGTATGTACTCTGCTTGCAAAATAATGTAATAATGTTAACAGAGCTGCATTAAGTTGTGTCTATTATATCTGTCTGAAGTTCAGCTTTAAAGCGGTAGTAAATCACCAGGGAAAAACAAAACAAAATGCCCCCGTGGGTTTAGGTCATAATGAACTAATATGCATGGCATACTAGTACATTAAAGTGGAGTTCCACCCACAAATGGAAGCTCCTCTTTTCTGCCTTCTCCCTCCGCTGCCACATTTGGCACCTTTTGGGGGGGATGGGGGGTACCTGGTTTTGACAGGTACCCACTTCCACCTCCAGTTTGTTTGCCACGGCAAACTGAGTCGGAAGTTCAGCCTAGCTCCACAGCCCTCTGGGACACTTCCAAGGTCCCAGAGGACTGCAGCCCATTCCCAAAATGCAGCCTCAAGGCTTCACTGCCGTTTTCCCTTAATCCCTGGACAGGTAAGTGCCCTAATAATAAAAGTCAGCAGCTACAGAATTTGTAGCTGCTGATTTTTATTTAATTATTTTGGAAGGTGGTGGGGGCCGGTACTCTGCTTTAAGACAGACTTACCTGTACACTGAGCCCTCCCAGGTGCTGCCATCTTCACCTGGTCTTTCTTCCAGGTTCGTGGGTTCCAGCCGTATTAATGGATGGAGCTGCGATGAACCCATCCCTGCTGTCAATCACAGCCCAGCCAGTGAGCCAATGAGGAGAAAGCGAGGGGAGGGGGCAGGGCTGTCTTATGGATGCATAGAGCAGCGTCTCAGAGACAAGAATGCAGAGGTGCACCCAGGGTGAGTGGCTTTCCCTGGGGACACTGCATTAGTGGGAGGAGCCAGAAGCACCAGCGGGGACCCGAAAAGAAGAGGATCGGCACTGCTCTGTGCAAAACCACTGCACAGAGCAGGTAAGTATAGACATGTTTGCTATTTAAAAGACACAAAAATGAAGCTTTAGTGCCCATTCATATACAGTAAATGCTGATTGGTTTGAACCGCATCCAATCCGCATGACGTGAAATATCAATGCTTCCTACGGTGCCTGTTCACATATGTCCGGTGCACAGCCAGTGCAGATTCAGAGCGGTTTTAAAAAGAGTCCTGTACAATCTCTGAGCAGTGCGGTCAAGTTCACGTGCAGATTACAGGCTATTGACTTCTATGGGAACCGTTCCTAAACTGCTTATGTGTGAACAGGATAAGATCCTGAACTAATCCTGTCCTGAACCACTGAACAACTACTGTAGCAATTAGCTGTGAAACCTAAGCCTTAATCCACACTGCATATTTGTGAATCAGCTCTTAGAGCTGATTCACACACGTGCGGTGCGGATTGAAGCTCAGGTTTCACAGCTAATTGATACGGTAGTTGTTCAGTGGTTCAGGACAGGATTAGCTCCCAGGAGTATCTTGTTCACACATATGCATTTTAGAAACAGTTCCCATAGAAGTCAATAGCCTGTAATCCGCACCTGAACTTGACCGCACTGCTCAGAAATCGGACATGACTCGGTGCAGATTCAGTACGGTTTTAAAAAGAGTCATGTCCGATTTCTGAGCAGTGCAGTTTTCCGCATTAGAGCGTTTTTACAGCTAAAAAAACTCCTCTAGAAACCCACTAGTTGAGGGGTTTTTTTCCAGCCAAAAAACATCCCAGCCAAAAAACGTTGATTACAGTCTATGTGTGCATGGACACATAGGATAACATGCTGGGGTGTTTACCTGCTGTGGAAAAAAAACGTCAAAAGCCAAAAACAGCAGCTGTAATGTTTCTGAGCAGTGCGTTCAAGTTCAGGTGCGGATTACAGGCTATTGACGTCTATGGGACATATGTGAACCGGCACCATAAGAAGCAATGTATTTTCACGTCATAAGGATTGGATGCAGTTCAAACCGCATATATATGTGAACGGCACTTAGTGTCACTTTAGGAGATATTCACTGTACCTACAGGTACTTCCAATTTAAGTATGCCACGGCTGATGTTACAGTGAAACTAAGTACACTTCAGCTTCTTCAAACATTTTTTTCTTTCAGAAATTATACATGCATTTTCATGTTTTCCGGGTTTCAGGTGTTTTTGTTTTAACCATTGGAAAGTTAGTTACTAGCAGAAGGAGAGGCAAGAAATCACATGAAAAATGTGCCTTGTGCATGTTTTGAAGTGCTCCTACTAAAGTCTATATGGTCCAAAAATGCGCAACTCTGCTTCAAAAGAAATGTATGTACTTTTTCGAGTGACAAGCTTCAACCAACATGACGCTCATTTAGGAGCAGGTACCTTAGGATACAGTGGGAATCCTCATGTTGAGTGGTGAACAAATTCTAGAAAAGCACTTCAAATCGCTCAGGTGTGAACCAGAGCTCTGGCAGATTTGTTGGTGTAGGAATATTCAATACTTGGCTCTCCAACCCTCAAAACACATTGCAACTGCTTCAGCTACAAAGGCAGCAGTCCGTTAAAGCACAGTAAAATGTTTGTTGCAGTTGCCTCTGGACCTGTAAATGTAGGGCCTGGGCTGCCACCCCTAACCTCAGCATTACTTTTACTAATCTGAAAATTTGGACAATTATTTTATGAGCCTAAAGATGTTTGACCTGCAGTAGTCTAAGCTATAATTTGCACATATGGTGGTTAGAAAAGAGGCTTGAAGGCATTATAAACCTTCCTACAATCCTGAAACCTTTTCACTGCATAAGATGCAGGGCGTATTTACTGTGAGGCAAACAAGGCCTTTGCCTTGGGCAGCATTTTTCAGGGAGCAGCACCAGAAGGCCCTGCATGCTTTTGTGCTCTGTCTTCAGCTGCTGGTTCCTGTGTGATGACATCACGCCAGTGACCAGGACCAGATGGCGCTGTGTATGAAGAGGCTCCAAGTGGCAGCGGGGCTGGGTGGAAGAACAGAGTGAAGGGAGCCGGGGGAGCGGCCGTGACAGCACTGAGGGCTCTTGGTGGGAATGAAGACAGCTTAAATTGGTTTAATTCCTGAGAGTTGTGATGGGGAGTCTCTCTCTCCCGGGAGGGGGCGATTTTTTGTGTTACCTAGGGCAGCACAAAACCTAAATACACCACTGATAAGATGTGCGATGATCATGTAGTTTCATGGTGTCATATGTTGTCCTGTACTCACAGCCTATAGTAGAGTAAATATTCACATTCCTGTGTCAGACATTTGTTTGTGTTTGCACTGCACAAAATAATGCATGGCCTCTGTCTGTAATTCTTCATGTGAAGAAACCACACTGCTCCAAAAAATTAAAGGAACACTTTGAAAACACATCAGATCTCAATGGGGAAAAATATCATGCTGGATATCTATACTGATATGACTGAGTCAGGGATTTTTGTTCAGCCGCAACTGTGTTCCGCCACCTCCAGGACTGTCCTGTGCTTGCGGCTCACTGCTGTCACTTGTACACACAGAAGCGCAGCTCTTCTCCCAGCTCTGGCTGCGCCTCCACAGAACCCTTGCTGCCCTTCCTTCTCCTCCATTTCCCTTCAGCGCTCTCGCTCAGTACCTTCAGTGCCAGCTACAGAAGGATCTTGGCGGTGGAGGAAGAGCTTCTGTTAAAACTTGAGTGAGCAGGAAGATCACACACTGCTTAGCCTTGTCTTGAAACCACATTGTGTGTGGTTTCAAGACAGTTACAGAGTGGCCCCATTCACCTGAATTAATTACACTTGGCAAGCAGTACCACTGAGCGTGACCTGCCAAGGCTGCGATGTGATGCATTGCGGCTTCGGTATGTGTACCCCTCAGCCCCTTCCCAAAAGGGGAAGTGGTTGCAGGGAAGTAAAAACTAATATCTAACAAAGTTGAACAGAATAATCATTATATATGTTTACTTTTCAAAATATTTTAAGCCTAGCTCCAGGAAATAAAAGAAAAAAAAATGATCCCTTACAGTGGAGCTGTGCCTGCACTGTAATGGTTAAGTGTTCGTTTATGCTTCGAGCAACATTAAAAGGAGATATACTTACCCAATCATCCACATCTCCCCACAGCTAGACTGGTCCTTACAACTTCTGCACCCCTACAATCCACCGATCTAGGGTCCTGATGTCATCAAGACCAGTGCAGGGTCCGTAGCCCTGCTCTGGATGTTAGGATGCTGAAGGACAATCCAACGCTGGATCACGGGGGAGCGTAATCTGCCAGAGTAGTGGAGGATTAGGTATGTATAACAGTTTCTCCTCTCCTCTAAACAAAACGAGCAATTACCCTTACAATATGGGTGCAGCCCAACTGTAAGGGATAATTTTTTATTTACTCGGAGTTGGGCTTTCATTTACAAAATTACATGAAACAATTCTTGGAACATTTAAACATGTCATGCACTCAATTCTAAAACTTCCAAATTACCGAGGTGTCATTTTGAAGTGAATACCACCACCTACAGGACAGATGATAATTTGAACTTCAAATTTTCAAATAACTTCTGTACTTGATATGCATATAAAGTGGACATTGTTATAGGAAAATTATGATGCTGCCATTGCTGGCCAGCTTTTTGAAAATGCTAATTGTCTTGTTGTGTCTGGCTTGAATTCTTTTGAATCACAGACCCCCGACAAGCATGCTATAAACGGATTTTAGAAAAGCCAAAAAAAAGTATTGTTTGAGGAGATAGGACTTTGTCTGCCAGTGAACAAACTCTATGACAATTACACAAAGATTTTTTTTTTTCATCAAGACAAGACTTTTATTATTACAAAAAACATTTTCTGTTAAACAACATGAAGTCAAACATATATACATGGATTCCCATATAACTGTAAAGCTATACCCAAGCATTTAGTACTCAATATTGATATGCCACAAACAGTTTTCTTCATATATCAGCACATGCCATTAGATTGATACAGGAAAGACGCATGGCAAGCAATTTCACGGTTCATGTGTTTCCATGTTTCACAGCAAATAGCTGCTTCTTCAGGAATGATGGGAAACATAACATCAACAAAAACAAATAAGACAATACAATACATCAAGCAAGCCTACCACTGGGCCACTTGCCCAATTCGCATGGGTATAGCTTTATAGATATGTGGGAATCAATGAAAATAGGTTTAATTTCATGTTGTTACTAAACAGAAAATGGTTTTTGTAATAATATAAGTCTTGTGTTCATAAAAGGAAATTTGTGTAATTGTCATAGTTTGTTCACTGGCACAGAGCAAGTCCTATTTTCTCAAACAATACATTTTTTGCCAATATATTAGAGGATGAGGTGTCCTTTTTATATTTAGTGTTACCCTGGCACATGGTAATTAATTTCTTGAATATTAGAGAAGTGTCAGAATTCAATGTGTTTTCCAGCTCAGAGAATCCAAACCATCAACATGATAGCCAGGGAACTAACATTGTCAAAGGAGAGGTCAGCAATGGAAGCCAGGGTCGCCATGGGGGGGGGGACAGCCCATGACACATGCAGGGGGCCTGAGCATCCTGAGGGACACGGCCACCCGGCCCCCAACTATGGCCAGTGCCCCCCAGGCAGGCTTTGGCTGCTGTGCGGGCAAAGTGCTCCTACTATTTTCCTCCTACTTTCCTCCTGTAACAATTGCTATATGGGGATGTCTCTTTGCTGAATTGGGCTGTCTCTTTGCTATATTTATCTGTCTATGGTCAGTTTTTGACAACTGGCTTATGCAGTTTATACAGCTACCTTAAAAAAAAAAAAAAAAGCTGTAAGGACATCACAAACATAGCCCCTCCCACTCTGAGCAAGCCTCAGTTTAGTAACAAGCAATAATGAGTGAATCATAAGAAAGAAGGAAGGGACCTATGTCCTGTAATGCCCTTCAAGAAAAGGATTTTATGGGAAAGTCAGAAGTACAATTTCTTAATTGTACATTACAGCACACAGCATATCAGTCTTAGATAATTAGGATGTCCAAAAGTGGTCCAACTAAGGGGTGGGTAACACAGCAACAAAAACAGGACCATGAAATAAATACACAGCAGTGGGATAAAAACTAAGAGAGCAGCCTAGAGTACCTTATGCCATAAATTGGTATCAAAAGAGGCTTGAATGTCCACTTGGTAAAACTTAACAAACAGGTAAACAAAAGACAAGCTAGCAGTCTTGTACATCTGGGAAACAGATGCCTGATGCTGAAAAACCAATGAAGCATTGGTAGACCTGGTAGAGGGACCATTTGGGGGTTTTTGTACTATTTTAGCATTTTAAGGCCTCCAAAACTGTGAAAAAAAGTCAGGAAATTAAATTTTCTTTGACAGCCTGAAGGTGCTTATTGGATTTCGTGCACCTGTACACAGCTAGGCTCCCAAAAAGTCTCCCACATGTGATATCCCCATACTGAGGGGAAGTAGCAGAACATGTGTAATTCCCCGTATACCCATGACGTGTGTGAGAAATATATCAGTAAAATGACAACTTTGTGGAAAACAAAAAAATTATCCCAAAAACTTGTGGCAAAAAATAAGTTCTTCCAAAGGCTCAACATGCCTCTCAACAAATACTTTGGAGTGTTTACTTTCCAAAAAGGGTAATCTGGAGGGTGTTTATACTGTCATGGCATTTTAGGGCCTCTAAAAATGTGTCAGGAAATCCAATGCGTAATGTCCCTTGAATGCCAGAAGGTGCTCTTTAGATTTTGGGGCCCTGCCTATGGCTAGGCTGCCAAAAAGTCTCACACATGTGGTATCCCCGTACGCAGTAGAAGTAGCTAAAACCAATGGCCATTACTCCATACCTTTCCGCTGTCTTTGACACAGTCGACCACCCACTCCTCCTCAGTAAACTCCACTCCTTTGGCCTCCGTGACTCTGCTCTCCCCTGGTTCTCCTCTTACCTTTTTCAGCGCACTTTCAGCGTCACACACAGCAACAACTCCTCCCCTCCTCTTCCTCTTTCCATTGGGGTACCCCAAGGCTCTGTCCTTGGGCCCCTGCTTTTCACTGTCTATACCTCCTCCCTGGCCAATTGATAACCTCCCATGGCTTCCAAAACCACCTCTATGCTGATGACACCCAGATCTATCTTTCTACTCCCCAACTCACCCCACAATCTCCTCACGTATCACAAATCTACTAAGCAACATATTAGTATGGATTTCACACCACTCCCTTAGGGCTAATGTACACTGCAGCTGATATACTCAAGTTTAGGAGCTGTTCAGCGTTTTTTTCAGCAGCCCCTGAACTCACCCTAATGTTTTCCTATGACCAATCACAGCAGGTCACATGACAGTTGTATACAATGGATGGCTTCCTTTGTACGGTCACCAGTCAGTGCCCCTGATCACCGACATGCCAGTTATATGATGATGCTGTACTGTGCTGGTGACAGTATGTAAAAAAAAAAAATAGTGACAATCATTTTGCTAATTTCTTCATTTTCCAGAACATTATGACAAAAAAATTACAACTTCAAAAAACTCACCATGCCTGTTATGAAATACGTTGGACTGTCTACTTTGCAAAAATGGGTCATTTGGGGGATATCTGTACTGTTCTGACATTCTTGGACCTCAACAAATTAGATTGGCTGTCAGTACTTCAGGATTGATCAATTTTCAGATATATCCCATAGTTTGTGAACTCTATAACTTTCCTACAAACTAAATAATAAATACTAATTTGGGTTATTTTCAAAGAAATGTAGCAGAATACATATTGGCTTAAATTTATGAAGAACAATTATTTATTTGCAAACTTTTATAACAGAAACAAAGAAAAACGTGTTTTCTTTTTTCCAAACTTTTCGGTCTGTTTTTGTTAATTTATCAACAAATAAAAATCCCACCAAAAGAAAGCCCTAGTTGTGTGAAGAAAATGATAAAATTTTAGTTTGGGTACAGTGTTGTATGACCGCGCAATTGTCATTCAAAGAGTGAAAGCGCTGAATCTGAAAATTGGCCTGGGCAGGAAGGGGGTAAAAGTGCCCTGTATGGAAGTGGTTAAACTCAATCTTTCCAAAACTGAGCTTGTAATATTTCCTCTTCCCCAATCCCCAACTCATGACATTACCATTATGATCAACAGCACAACCATTGGTCCCTCTGCACATGCCAGGTGTAATCCTATACTCTGACCTCTCTTTGGGCCCCACCACCAATCACTGGCTAAATTCTGCTGCCTCAAACTCTGAAACATTTCCAAAATCCACCCTTTTCTGACCAATAAAACAACGTATCCATGCCTTGGTTATATCCCACCTTGATTACGGCAACTCCCTCCTCACTGGTCTACTGTTACACAGGCTATCCCCTCTTCAGTCTATTATGAATGCTGCTGCTAGACTCATACGCCTTACCAAACGAACAGTGACTGCTGCCCCTCTCTGCCAATCCCTTCACTGGCTTCCGCTAACCCAACGTATAAAATGCAAAATACTAACCACAACATACAAAGCCGTCCACAACACTAGCCCTAGCTACATCACTAACCTCATCTGCAGATATCGTCCAAATCACCCACTCTACTCCTCCCACGACATCTTGCTCTCTAGCTCCCTCGACACCTCCCATGCTCGCCTTCAGGACTGTTCCAGAGCCTCTCCCACCCTTTGGAACTCCCTACCCCAGTATGTCCAGTCAGCCCCCACCCTGTCTGCCTTAAGGCGATCTTTGAAAACTCACTTATTCAGGGAAGCCTACCCCACCTCCACCTAAGAACTGTATTTGAGCCAGCTCCATCAGATTATCCCCTGCAGCTATCACCTTTTGTATCATCTCCCCCTTCCTTTAGATTGTAAGCTCCACGAGCAGGGCCCTCCTATTCCTTCTGTACTGAAATGTATTGTAATTGTACCGTCTCCCTTTATATTGTAAAGTGCTGTGCAAACTGTTGGCCCTGTATAAATCCTGTATAATAATAATTGTATTTTGGGGTGTAATTCTACGTATACCCATGGCATGTGTGAGAAATTTTGCATTAAAGTGACAACTTTGTGCGAAAAAAAGTGGGTTTTTTTGGCATTTTCCAAAGCCTTGTGGCAAAAAATAAAATCTTCCATGGATTCAACATGCCTTTCAACAAATACCTCTGTCTACTTTCCAAAACTGGATCATTTGTGGGGTCTTTGAACTGTCCTGACATTTTAGGTCTCTAAAAACATTACCTGTATGGCCAGCAGTAGGAGTTGTTGCTACACTCCTAATGTTGAGCATACATGTAAATTTCTTTTTTCATTCAGCCTGTGAGGGCGCACACCCTTAAACCAGGAAGTTCCCCCACAATGTACCCATACAACAAAGCTGCTGGCCAGCAATATATGTTAAACTGCTGGTCAGCAAGTGGTTAAATATACCTCCCAACTTTTTGAGATGGGAACAAAGGACACCTATCAGCAAAAGTATGTAGGCATAGGACAGCCCCACCCATACACCCGCTTAAAAGGAGAATTCCACAAAGATTATTAGTTAAATCCACAAGAACTTTTTTTTTACCACTACTATTCCTTTATACTGGCTTTTGAAATTTACAAATGCAGCAATTTAGAAATTGGATGAAAGGTTTAGCCCTGGCAAACACTTTTTGAAAGATAAAAAGTGCATTTTATATACAACTATATAGATCAGACCAAAATGAGGAACAAATAATGAGAAAATAGGGACAGAGGGACTTTGTCCCAAATCAAGGACTGTCCCTCGAAATCAAGAACAGTTGGGAGCTATGGTTAAAGAAGCCATAGCTGAGGAGTATAAACCATATAAATGCTGCGCTACATTCAAAAATAAAAGTGAATGTGGAATCCAATGACATAAATCAATATAGTGACAATAAAAAACCATATAAATGCTGCGCTATATTCAAACTAATTAAAGTGAATGTGGAATTAAATAACTTAAATAAAACAATAGCAATAATAATAAATATAATAAAAAAAATTGTGCTTAGTGATAACACAAAAATAATGGCAAAACACAAACTAAAATCAATACGCATGTGCATAAAAATGCACATACATATATTACACGTGCAAAATGTGAAGTGAGGTCAATCTAAATAATACACACAAAACTCAAAATCCAATAATGGAATATTAAGGTGAAAAAAGTCCAATAATGGAATATTAAAGGTGAAGAAATTTTGGTTTTGGTAAACTGTGTTTCCAATATGCTGTAAGGTGACCACAGGTGAAACAAAACGTGCAGGTATCTGGGTGTAGATAACTTGTGAATCCAACCACCTTCTGGATTAGCCTCTCACCTCATCACTTCGACCCTTGCGGGTCACAGAGCAGTATGGATCTCTCTCACAGATCCTCCAGGCACCACAGCACTCCAAAACCACTTCTCAGGATACAATATTCCCACTCAGCTCTTCTCCAAGTGTAGATGAAATATCACATGCTAGTTATAAGCGATCATCAAACACGCCATCATCCTCAACCTGCAGATCCTCTTCTTTTACCTCTGGTGGCAATGATGATCTTTTAAAGGATCTTGGCAGAGTGAATGAAAAATGACGTGGTTGCTGTGAAATTTCTGGCTGGTCACTGACACTTTTAGATCTTTTCTTGCATTCCACAGAGAGTCGGTCTTTGCAGTGCTTGTGGCAGGTAACACCACATGATTGCCTCACTGAGCCAAATCCTCCATTTGTTTTTCACATGTTCCCCCCTTCCATCCAGATTTTGCAGCTCATAGTGGGAGGATTTCAGTAACAGAGGCCTTGTGGTCAATCTAGAAAGAAACACGAGTCATGGTGCCTAGAGGATGATGGCGTGTTTGATGATCGCTTATAACTAGCATGTGATATTTCATCTACACTTGGAGAAGAGCTGAGTGGGAATATTGTATCCTGAGAAGTGGTTTTGGAGTGCTGTGGTGCCTGGAGGATCTGTGAGAGAGATCCATACTGCTCTGTGACCCGCAAGGGTCGAAGTGATGAGGTGAGAGGCTAATCCAGAAGGTGGTTGGATTCACAAGTTATCTACACCCAGATACCTGCACGTTTTGTTTCACCTGTGGTCACCTTACAGCATATTGGAAACACAGTTTACCAAAACCAAAATTTCTTCACCTTTAATATTCCATTATTGGACTTTTTTCACCTTAATATTCCATTATTGGATTTTGAGTTTTGTGTGTATTATTTAGATTGACCTCACTTCACATTTTGCACGTGTAATATATGTATGTGCATTTTTATGCACATGCGTATTGATTTTAGTTTGTGTTTTGCCATTATTTTTGTGTTATCACTAAGCACAATTTTTTTATTATATTTATTATTATTGCTATTGTTTTATTTAAGTTATTTAATTCCACATTCACTTTAATTAGTTTGAATATAGCGCAGCATTTATATGGTTTTTTATTGTCACTATATTGATTTATGTCATTGGATTCCACATTCACTTTTATTTTTGAATGTAGCGCAGCATTTATATGGTTTATATTCACTTGATCACTGGTATATGATTTAATGCTAGCAGCTGTTTGGGGTTCATTTATTTTATTTGTTAATTGTTTAAACACATTATTTGGAGCGCAGGAGGGTCACACCACTATTGCCATAGCTGAGGAGTAAACTTGCACAAGCACGTACCACATCCAGACAGTGGAGAGAAATCTCCTTGGAATGCTTTAGAGACATAAGGAGGAAAGCATGATGTCATAGCAGAAAGAGGAATCTACCTTGGAAAAAAAAGAGACCTCAGGCCACAAGACAACCTTATCCCTGTGTAACCATATGAATTGTTCTTTATAGAACACAGCTGCTAAATATGAGATGTCTCACAAAGGTGAAAGCCATAAGAAAGTCAACCTTGTGAGTGAGAGAAGACAGTGGCATATCCCCAGTAAGTTCAAAGGGAGGTTTCTGAAGAACCAACAAAACCTAGTTAAGTTACTGAGGAGCATGCTGAAAGAACGGCTCTGCACAAAGGCTTTTAGCAATGAGTGGGATGTGCGCGGTCTCTGGAAAAGAATGGCTAGGGATGAAATTTAACCTTGATCAAAGGAAAGATTGTTGGAAGGACAAGGTTCATCCCACAGAGTACTTCCAAGGGTTGGATTTTCTAGCCTTGCACCAGGCAAATTAGGCCTTCCAGGCGTGATAGAGGACTTTGTGAGTTGAATTCTTAGCTTTCAGGAGCATAGGGATGATTAAGCTGGAGAAACTCCTGTGCTCAGTACTCGATCTTAAAGCCCCAAGAGACAGTGTTTGAAATGTCCTACGGCCTCATGGCCAAGATCCTTCATAAACCTGTATAGGGTTATCTCCTGAGACTAAAGGCGTCTCTATACATCCAAGTCTATAAGCGCTCGCTTACACTTGCTTCAAAATATGGCATTGGACAAGCTTTTTTAAAGCACTCTGAATGCCAATCAAAGCAACTGCCACTTAATACAATGTTAATCTTTCAGTCCTGTTTACACATTGTGCTTGCTTTGCTTTAAAAAGTATACCCCATGTCACTTTCTTGATGCTTCAAAATGTCTCCAAAGATGTCTATGTCAAAGCTAGATAGATGTCTATGTCAAGGCTCAGTAAAAGCACCTGCAGATTTTGAGGGACTTTTATTCAGAGTTGGCTTCACTTTGTTTTGGAAGTTTTGAAGATATGAGATATCCCAGGATACATTGGGAAACAAACAAGTGAACCGGAAATACATCACCAGCAGTCACTTCTGGTTCATGTGTACAGTGCCTTGAAAAAAGTATTCACCCACATGGATTCTCGCAAACTGCAAATGGGACTTCTTATGGCTTTCTTCTTGCCACTCTTCCATAAAGGCCAGATTTGTGGAGTACAAGACTAATAGTTATCCTGTGGATAGATTCTCCCACATGACCTGTGGATCTCTGCAGTTCCTCCAAAGTTACCATGGGCCTGATGGCTGCTTCTCTGATTAATGCTCTCCTTGCCCAGCTTGTCAGTTTAGGTGGACAGCCATGTCTTGGTAGGTTTGCAGTTGTGCCATACTCTTTCCATTTTTGAACGGTGGATTGAACAGTGCTCCGTGAGATGTTCAAAGCTTGGGATTTATTTTTTTTTTATAACCAAACCCTGCTTTAAACTTCTCCACAACTTTATCCCTGACCTGCCTGGTGTGTTCCTTGGCCTTTATGATGCTGTGTGTTTACTAATGTTCTCTAACAAACCTCTGAGGGCTTCACAGAACAGCTGTATTTATACTGAGATTAAATTACACACAGGTGGACTCTGTTTACGAATTAGGTGACTTCTGAAGGCAACTGGTTCCACTAGATTTTAGTTAGGGGTATCAGAGTAGAGGGGGCTGAATACAAATGCACACCACACTTTTCAGATATTTATTTGTAAAAAATTGTGAAAACCATTTGTCATATTCCTTCCACTTGAAAATGATGTGCCACTTTTTGTAAGTCTATCAGGTTCTTGGTTGCAACATGACAAATTGTGGAAGCTTTCAAGGGATATGAATACTTTTTCAAGCCACTGTATATTGTGACGACCTAGGAGCGCAATGAAAGAGCACACGGAGGCAGATTACACAAAACCCAACATGCGGGCATTAATTGGGGAAACTCAGGGTCCAGACAATAGAAAACCTAGTCCACAAGTCACAGCAATGAAGAATAATCCTCAGGGTGGCAATAAGGGGGAGCAGAGGGCAGGTAGTCCACAGAGAAAACAGGGCAGAGTAGGGTTAAGTCCGATCAGCAAAGCTGGGGGTTACAACTGAGTGGTGCATCAGCAGAGCTGGGGGTTACAACTGAGTGATGCATCAGCAGAGCTAGGGGTTACTACTGAGCTGACGATCAGCAGAGCTGGGGGCTACTACTGAGCGAACGATCAGCAGAGATGGGGGTTACTGCTGGGCGGACGATCAGCAGAGCTGGGGGTTACTACTGGGCGGACGATCAGCAGAGCTGGGGGTTACCGCTGAGCGGACGATCAGCAGAGCTGGGGGTTACCACTGAGCGGACGATCAGCAGAGCTGGGGGTTACTACTGAGCGGACGATCAGCAGAGCTGGGGGTTACCACTGAGCGGACGATCAGCAGAGCTGGGGGTTACTACTGAGCGGACGATCAGCAGAGCTGGGGGTTACCACTGAGCGGACAATCAGCAGAGCTGGGGGTTACTACTGAGCGGACGATCAGCAGAGCTGGGGGTTACCACTGAGCGGACGATCAGCAGAGCTGGGGGTTACTACTGAGCGGACGATCAGCAGAGCTGGGGGTTACTACTGAGCGGACGATCAGCAGAGATAAGGGTTACTACTGAGCGGACGATCAGCAGAGCTGGGGGTTACTACTGAGCAGACGATCAGCAGAGCTGGGGGTTACTACTGAGCGGACGATCAGCAGAGATGGGGGTTACTACTGAGCGGACGATCAGCAGAGCTGGGGGTTACTACTGAGTGGTGCATCAGCAGAGCTGGGGGTTACAACAAAGTGGTGCATCAGCAGAGCTGGGAGTTACAACTGAGTGCTGCATCAGCAGAGCTGGGGGTTACTACTGGGCGGACGATCAGCAGAGCTGGGGGTTACTACTGAGCGGACAATCAGCAGAGATGGGGGTTACTACTGAGCGGACAATCAGCAGAGGTGGGGGTTACTACTGCTGGACAGGGGTACTAATGAGCTGGGGATCTGCTGAGTGGAAGGTACTACTGAGCTGGGGTTCCACAAAAAAACGCAAAAAAATCAACGCTCAAGCTTCATTAAAGTTTCAAAAAAGCATCACAGAGGCATCAAAAAGCATGTTGACGTGGTAGGCAGTTAAACGTGTGTTAAAGTCAAAGAAAGTGTAAATGAGCCCTAATTGTTACAAAATGACACTTCAGTCAAGTCAATGAGTTCCAATTCAGCAAGTTGCACTGCATAGACACCACAACCCACTTCACTGCATTGAGCCTGCACTGTTCTATGCAGGTTAAAGACGAGCTCCAGTCTCCCTCAGAAATATTAAAAGTCAGCAGCTGACTTTCAATATAAGGACACTTAACTATCCCGGGATCCAGCGTTCTCCTCACCTGAGCCGATTCTTCAATCAGCATCAGGTCCTCGACGCTGCATGCATCTTAAGTAAAGGAAACAGCCGCTTCCTCCTGTGTTTTGTGAATGGTCAGGCAGTCTTCTGGGACCTGTGATAAAGTACCTGCTCCCAACCCCCCCCCCCCCTCAAAAAAAATTACCAGTAATTAAAGATGGGTTCCTCTTTATACCTCGATCACATCGGGTGCGACTTGACATGCAATTTGCATGCCTTGCGACTTTCAAATCGCACGCAAAATCGCACCCTATTGTGCACAATTGAGCGGTCATGTCGGTGCGGTTCTGACTTGGTCGGAGCCGCACTGATTTCTATAGTAGTACATGTACTACTTTTGGTTCGATTTCCATAGACATCTATATCAGATGTCTTGCAAATCGCACCTGAAATCGGCATGTCCCACTACTTTAAAACTGCAAGTTGCACGATTTCAAAGTCGGCTTGATGTGACCCGGGTGTTAAGCATGGCTGGATCTAGGGGGGTGCTGGGGCGGGCTGCGCCCCCCCAGATTTCAGTGGTGCCCCCCCCCCAGGCTGCTTGGGATGCTGGGCTGGTCTAAAAGTTTCTATTCATCTCTATCTTGCTGATCACCTAACTTTATAGCTCCGCAGAGACTTCGGGGCAGGGGCATTGATAGCACCGGCATCCAGGATACATACCTTACATTTCCGGACCGGTTCCCTTTCCTGGTACGAATGCTGCCCGCTGGCAATACTTCCTGGCATGCTAATGCTGCCTGAGAGCAGAAGGTGTGCTGCCCCTGTGCTGGACGCTTCTTAAAAGAAAGTTGTCGGCGGCTAGGGAAGTGAGAAGTGTGAGTGTGCAGCACGGAAAGGTGAGAGCTCTGGAGGGAAGGTGGTGGGGGAAATGCTGGGCACAGAGGGAGAGGTGTGGATGGGAGGGGGATGGGTGCTGGGCACAGAAGAGAAGGTATGGATGGGAGGGGGAGAAATCTGGGCACAGAAGGAGAGGTGTGGATGGACGGGGCTGGGCACAGAGGGAGGTGTGGATGGGGGGGTGCTGGGCACAGAGGAAGAGGTGTGAATGGGAGGGGAGAGTGCTGGACACAGAAGGAGAAGTGTGGATGGGACACAGGGGAGAGGTGTGGATGGGAGGGGGGGTGAATAGGGAGAGGTAGATGGGCACAGGAGGGAGAGGTGTGGATGGGGGAGACTGCTGGGCACAAAGGGAAGAGGAAGAATGCTGGGCACAGAGGGAGAGGTGTGGATGGGAGGGGGGTGGGGGGAACAATGCTGGGCACAGAGGGAGAGGTGTAGATGGGAGGGGGGGAGAATGCTGGGCACCTGGGGAAGAGGGAGAATGCTGGGCACAGAGGGAGAAGTATATGGGCACAAGAGGGAGAGGTATGGATGGGGGGGGGGTGCATGGCACAGGAGGGAGAGGTGTGGATAGCGGGGTACTGGGCACAGGAGGGAGAGGTGTGGATGGGGGGGAGTGCTGGGCACAGGAGGGAGAGATTTGGATAAGGGGTGCTGGGCACAGGAGGGAGAGATTTGGATAAGGGGTACTGGGCACAGGAGGGAGAGATTTGGATAAGGGGTACTGGGCACAGGAGGCAGAGATGTAGATAAGGGGTACTGAGGACAGGAGGGAGAGATGTGGATAAGGAGTGCTGGGTACAGGAGGGAGAGATGTGGAACGGGAGGGAGAGATGTGGATAAGGAGTGCTGGGCCCAGGAGGGAGAGATGTGGATAAGGAGTGCTGGGCACAGGAGGGAGAGATGTGGATAAGGGGTGCTGGGCACAAAAGGGAGAGATGTGGATAAGGGGTGCTGGGCACAAAAGGGAGAGATGTGGATAAGGGGTACTGGGCACAGGAGGGAGAGATGTGGATAAGGGGTGCTGGGCACAGGAGGGAGAGATGTGGATAAGGGGTGCTGGGCACAGGTGGGAAAGGTGTGGAACGGGAGGGAGAGATGTGGATAAGGAGTGCTGGGCCCAGGAGGGAGAGATGTGGATAAGGGGTGCTGGGCACAGGAGGGAGAGGTGTGGATAAGGGGTGCTGGGCACAAAAGGGAGAGATGTGGATAAGGGGTGCTGGGCACAAAAGGGAGAGATGTGGATAAGGGGTACTGGGCACAGGAGGGAGAGATGTGGATAAGGGGTGCTGGGCACAGGAGGGAGAGATGTGGATAAGGGGTGCTGGGCACAGGAGGGAGAGATGTGGATAAGGGGTGCTGGGCCCAGGAGGGAGAGATGTGGATAAGGAGTGCTGGGCACAGGAGGGAGAGATGTGGATAAGGGGTACTGGGCACAGGAGGGAGAGATGTGGATAAGGGGTGCTGGGCACAGGAGGGAGAGATGTGGATAAGGGGTGCTGGGCACAGGAAAGAGAGGTGTGGATAAGGGGTGCTGGGCACAGGAGGGAGAGATGTGGATAAGGGGTACTGGGCACAGGAGGAAGAGATGTGGAACAGGAGGGAGAGATGTGGATAAGGAGTGATGGGCACAGGAGGGAAAGATGTGGATAAAGGGGTGCTGGGCACAGAAGGGAGAGATGTGGATAAGGTGTGCTGGGCACAGGAGGGAGAGATGTGGATAAGGGGTGCTGGGCACAGGAGGGAGAGATGTGGATAAGGGGTGTTGGGCACAGGAGGGAGAGATGTGGATAAGGGGTGTTGGGCACAGGAGGGAGAGATGTGGATAAGAGGTGCTGGGCACAGGAGGGAGAGATGTAGATAAGGGGTGCTGGGCACAAGAGGGAGAGATGTGGATAAGGGGTGCTGGGCACAAATGGGGAGAGATGTGGATAAGGGGTGCTGGGCGCAGCAGGGAGAGATGTGTATAAGGGGTACTGGGCACAAATGGGGAGAGATGTGGATAAGGGATGCTGGGCACAAGAGGGAGAGATGTGGATAAGAGGTGCTGGGCACAAATGGGGAGAGATGTGGATAAGGGGTGCTGGGCGCAGCAGGGAGAGATGTGTATAAGGGGTACTGGGCACAAATGGGGAGAGATGTGGATAAGGGGTGCTTGGGACAGGAGGGAGAGCTGTGGATACGGGATACTGGGCACAGAGGGAGAGAGCTGTGGATAAGGGGTGCTTGGGCATGGGGATGAGATGTGGATAAGGTGAGGTGTGGATAAGGGGGTGCTGGGCATGGGGATGAGATGTGGATAAGGGGGTGCTGGGCATGGGGATGAGATGTGGATAAGATGAGGTGTGGATAAGGGGTGCTGGGCATGGGGATGAGATGTGGATAAGATGAGGTGTGGATAAGGGGGTGCTGGGCATGGGGATGAGATGTGGATAAGATGAGGTGTGGATAAGGGGGTGCTGTGCATGGGGATGAGATGTGGATAAGATGAGGTGTGGATAAGGGGGTGCTGGGCATGGGGATGAGATGTGGATAAGGGGGTGCTGGGCATGGGGATGAGATGTGGATAAGATGGTGTGGATAAGGTGGTGCTGGGCATGATGATGAGATGTGGATAAGATGAGGTGTGGATAAGGGGGTGCTGGGCATGGGGATGAGATGTGGATAAGGGGGTGCTGGGCATGGGGATGAGATGTGGAAAGGATGAGGTGTGGATAAGGGGTGCTGGGCATGGGGATAAGATGTGGATAAGATGAGGTGTGAATAAGGGGGTGCTGGGCATGGGGATGAGATGTGGATAAGATGGTGTGGATAAGGTGGTGCTGGGCATGGGGATGAGATGTGGATAAGATGAGGTGTGGCTGAGGGGGTGCTGGGCATGGGGATGAGATGTGGATAAGATGAGGTGTGGATAAGGGGGTGCTGGGCATGGGGATGAGATGTGGATAAGGGGGTGCTGGGCATGGGGATGAGATGTGGATAAGATGAGGTGTGGATAAGGGGGTGCTGGGCATGGGGATGAGATGTGGATAAGATGAGGTGTGGATAAGGGGGTGCTGGGCATGGGGATGAGATGTGGATAAGGGGGTGCTGGGCATGGGGATGAGATGTGGATAAGATGAGGTGTGGATAAGGGGGTGCTGGGCATGGGGATTAGATGTGGATGAGGTGTGGATAAGGGGGTGCTGGGCATGGGGATGAGATGTGGATAAGATGAGATGTGTATAAGGGGGTGCTGGGCATGGGGATGAGATGTGGATAAGATGAGGTGTGGATAAGGGGTGCTGGGCATGGGGATGAGATGTGGATAAGATGAGGTGTGGATAAGGGGGTGCTGGGCATGGGGATGAGATGTGGATAAGATGAGGTGTGGATAAGGGGTGCTGGGCATGGGGATGAGATGTGGATAAGGGGGTGCTGGGCATGAGATGTGGATAAGATGAGGTGTGGATAAGGGGTGCTGGGCACAGGAGGGAGAGATGTGGATAAGGGGTGCTGGGCACAGGAGGGAGAGATGTGGATAAGGGGTACTGGACACAGGAGGCAGAGATGTAGATAAGGGGTACTGAGGACAGGAGGGAGAGATGTGGATATGGAGTGCTGGGCACCGGAGGGAGAGATGTGGAACGGGAGGGAGAGATGTGGATAAGGAGTGCTGGGCCCAGGAGGGAGAGATGTGGATAAGGAGTGCTGGGCACAGGAGGGAGAGATGTAGATAAGGGGTACTGAGGACAGGAGGGAGAGATGTGGATAAGGAGTGCTGGGCACAGGAGGGAGAGATGTGGATACGGGGTGCTTGGCACAGGATGGAGAGGTGTGGATAAGGGGTTCTGGGCACAGGAGGGAGAGATGTGGATAAGGGGTACTGGGCACAGGAGGCAGAGATGTAGATAAGGGGTACTGAGGACAGGAGGGAGAGATGTGGATAAGGAGTGCTGGGCCCAGGAGGGAGAGATGTGGATAAGGAGTGCTGGGCACAGGAGGGAGAGATGTGGATACGGGGTGCTTGGCACAGGAGGGAGAGGTGTGGATAAGGGGTTCTGGGCACAGGAGGGAGAGATGTGGATAAGGGGTACTGGGCACAGGAGGGAGAGATGTGGATAAGGGGTGCTGGGCACAGGAGGGAGAGATGTGGATAAGGGGTGCTGGGCACAGGAGGGAGAGATGTGGATAAGGGGTGCTGGGCACAGGAGGGAGAGATGTGGATAAGGGGTACTGGGCACAGGAGGAAGAGATATGGAACAGGAGGGAGAGATGTGGATAAGGAGTGCTGGGCACAGGAGGGAAAGATGTGGATAAAGGGGTGCTGGGCACAGAAGGGAGAGATGTGGATAAGGTGTGCTGGGCACAGGAGGGAGAGGTGTGGATAAGGGGTGCTGGGCACAGGAGGGAGATATGTGGATAAGGAGTGCTGGGCACAGGAGGGAGATATGTGGATAAGGGGTGCTGGACACAGGAGGGAGAGATGTGGATAAGGGGTGCTGGGCACAGGAGAGAGAGATGTGGATAAGGGGTGTTGGGCACAGGAGGGAGAGATGTGGATAAGAGGTGCTGGGCACAGGAGGGAGAGATGTGGATAAGGGGTGCTGGGCACAGGAGGGAGAGATGTGGATAAGGGGTGTTGGGCACAGGAGGGAGAGATGTGGATAAGGGGTGTTGGGCACAGGAGGGAGAGATGTGGATAAGAGGTGCTGGGCACAGGAGGGAGAGATGTGGATAAGGAGTGCTGGGCACAGGAGGGAGAGATGTGGATAAGGAGTGCTGGGCACAGGAGGGAGAGATGTGGATACGGGGTGCTTGGCACAGGAGGGAGAGGTGTGGATAAGGGGTTCTGGGCACAAATGGGGAGAGATGTGGATAAGGGGTGCTTGGGACAGGAGGGAGAGCTGTGGATACAGGATACTGGGCACAGAGGGAGAGAGCTGTGGATAAGGGGTGCTTGGGCATGGGGATGAGATGTGGATAAGATGAGGTGTGGATAAGAGGGTGCTGGGCATGGGGATGAGATGTGGATAAGGGGGTGCTGGGCATGGGGATGAGATGTGGATAAGATGAGGTGTGGATAAGGGGGTGCTGGGCATGGGGATGAGATGTGGATAATATGAGGTGTGGATAAGGGGGTGCTGGGCATGGGGATGAGATGTGGATAAGATGAGGTGTGGATAAGGGGGTGCTGGGCATGGGGATGAGATGTGGATAAGGGGGTGCTGGGCATGGGGATGAGATGTGGATAAGATGAGGTGTGGATAAGGGGGTGCTGGGCTTTGGGATAAGATGTGGATAAGATGAGGTGTGGATAAGGGGGTGCTGGGCATGGGGATGAGATGTGGATAAGATGGTGTGGATAAGGTGGTGCTGGGCATGGGGATGAGATGTGGATAAGATGAGGTGTGGATAAGGGGGTGCTGGGCATGGGGATGAGATGTGGATAAGGGGGTGCTGGGCATGGGGATGAGATGTGGATAAGATGGTGTGGATAAGGTGGTGCTGGGCATGATGATGAGATGTGGATAAGATGAGGTGTGGATAAGGGGGTGCTGGGCATGGGGATGAGATGTGGATAAGGGGGTGCTGGGCATGGGGATGAGATGTGGATAAGATGGTGTGGATAAGGTGGTGCTGGGCATGATGATGAGATGTGGATAAGATGAGGTGTGGATAAGGGGGTGCTGGGCATGGGGATGAGATGTGGATAAGGGGGTGCTGGGCATGGGGATGAGATGTGGATAAGATGAGGTGTGGATAAGGGGTGCTGGGCATGGGGATAAGATGTGGATAAGATGAGGTGTGAATAAGGGGGTGCTGGGCATGGGGATGAGATGTGGATAAGATGGTGTGGATAAGGTGGTGCTGGGCATGGGGATGAGATGTGGATAAGATGAGGTGTGGATAAGGGGGTGCTGGGCATGGGGATGAGATGTGGATAAGGGGGTGCTGGGCATGGGGATGAGATGTGGATAAGATGAGGTGTGGATAAGGGGGTGCTGGGCATGGGGATTAGATGTGGATGAGGTGTGGATAAGGGGGTGCTGGGCATGGGGATGAGATGTGGATAAGGGGGTGCTGGGCATGGGGATGAGATGTGGATAAGATGAGGTGTGGATAAGGGGGTGCTGGGCATGGGGATGAGATTTGGATAAGATGAGGTGTGGATAAGGGGTGCTGGGCATGGGGATGAGATGTGGATAAGGGGGTGCTGGGCATGGGGATGAGATGTGGATAAGATGAGGTGTGGATAAGGGGTGCTGGGCATGGGGATGAGATGTGGATAAGATGAGGTGTGGATAAGGGGTGCTGGGCATGGGGATGAGATGTGGATAAGGGGGTGCTGGGCATGGGGATGAGATGTGGATAAGATGAGGTGTGGATAAGGGGGTGCTGGGCATGGGGATGAGATGTGGATAAGATGAGGTGTGGATAAGGGGTGCTGGGCATGGGGATGAGATGTGGATAAGATGAGGTGTGGATAAGGGGGTGCTGGGCATGGGGATGAGATGTGGATAAGATGAGGTGTGGATAAGGGGTGCTGGGCATGGGGATGAGATGTGGATAAGGGGTGCTGGGCATGGGGATGAGATGTGGATAAGATGAGGTGTGGATAAGGGGGTGCTGGGCATGGGGATGAGATGTGGATAAGATGAGGTGTGGATAAGGGGGTGCTGGGCATGGGGATGAGATGTGGATAAAATGAGGTGTGGATAAGGGGTGCTGGGCATGGGGATGAGATGTGGATAAGGGGGTGCTGGGCATGGGGATGAGATGTGGATGAGGTGTGGATAAGGGGGTGCTGGGCATGGGGATGAGATGTGGATAAAATGAGGTGTGGATTATTATTATTATTATACAGTATTTATAAAGCGCCAAAGGGTATGCTCAGCGCTGTACAGTAGCAGGGGGTGCTGGGCATGGGGATGAGATGAGGTGTGTACAGGTGAGCTGTGGCAGAGGTGAGCAGTGGGTGGTTAATGTGAAGCTATACGTTTCATAATCCTCACCACACTGTATACTCGATGTGCAGCAATGTATGCGCGGAGTTCCACAGTCAGACGTATGTAATGAATGACACAGCTTACAGAATGCAATGGTCAGGAGTATGCAGCACACAGTCTTGTGTAAGGAGAGCAGGGGTAAGAATTATATAAAGTATAGTGCAGTACACAGACAAGCGGATAGAATGCAATGTACAACACAGCCCAGATTGCAGCAGGATTCTATCATGTACAGCACACGTTACATGCTCCTGACCATACTCTTAATGCTGTACCTTTTATGTTGTATTTTGTATACTCATTACCAATGCCTTCTGTACTCTTGTGGCTGGAGAGCCAGAAAAATGGCTCTATAGATGTACCTGCTGTATCTGTGGTGCAGTGTGCAGTGCCTCTGGTGTGCAGCGTGCCCGTGTGCTTTATTTGGTTAGCGTTGCCTAGTACATGGTCTGTCATATTATATTAGCAGTTTATTATGTATCTTTCTATCGTTTGGAAACCAGGCCCTTCTTTTTTCACTGCACCCCCAGCTCAGTCAGGCTAGATCCGGCCCCGGTGTTAAGGCAGCTCCATGGACATAGGTGAGCAAACCCAACGGTACACCAGTAGTGAGCGTGTTCTACAAATTCAAGCTCTGCCTTGTCCGCCCACCAGCTGACTTGCGCTCTATAACTCTCCGTGGCGTGTTATCATTTTCCAGTCTCCATCATGACTCAGTAAAAAAAAAGCCGAGCCCCTCTCACCGACACCTCATTCTACTCAGTGCGTCAGCCCGCAGCCAGCTACAACAACCGGAATGTTGACACTGGCGGCGAGTCACGTGACCGATCACTAAGCATCACATGCTCTGCCAGGGAATCTCCCTTCGTCTTGACGGTGAAGTCAGATGACCGGGGGGCGTGTCCTCAGCTGTAACCTGCGAAGTAATACAGAGAGCGGAGAATCCCGGGAAGGGGCAGCAGGTGAGTGTCTGGTGGGTAATGAATCTTCTTCCTCCACAGGACACCGAGGAATCTCCCGAGTCACCTGGTGTAGTGTTGGGTGTAGCCTGGCCTGTTTTGTTTGGAATGACTCCTATGCTGTGCACGGTGTGGGTGCTGCATGTCACGTGATAAATGGGGCATGTATAGGTGACTCCTTCCCAGTAACTGGAAATTGACCTGTATCTTTGTGTGTCACCTCCACATTTGTCCTGTATCCCCATGTGTCACCCTCACACTGCTCTGTACCCCTGTGTGTCACCCCAATGTTATGCCACATTCCTGATTGTCACCCCAACATTGTAGCATACCCCTATGTGTCACCCCAACATTGTCCCATACCCCTGTGTGTCACCCAGACCTTGCCCCCATTTTGGGAGACCTCCCCTGTCTTGGCAAAAGAGCTCCCATTGGGGAGATCTCCCCTCGCTTCCTGTCTTGGTGACAGGGTCCCCATTGGGGAGATCTCTCCTCGCTTCCTGTCTTGGCAAGAGGGTCCCCATTGGGGAGATCTCCCCTCGCTTCCTGTCTTGGCGACAAGGTCCCAATTAGGGAGATCTCCTCTCACTTCCTGTCTTGGCAACAAGGTCCCCATTGGGGAGATCTCTCCTCGCTTCCTGTCTTGGCAACAGGGTCCCCATTGGGGAGATCTCCCCTCGCTTCCTGTCTTGGCGACAAGGTCCCCATTGGGGAGATCTCCCCTCACTTCTTGGTGATAGGGTGTTGGAGAGACAAGACATGAGAAAGAAGCAGAACCTCTGTCAGGATTCCATTCCTGTCCCCATGTTGGGTAGATCGTACTTCCCTGGGTGTTGCTGACACATGAAGTCATTGCAAGGCTCAGAACCTCTGTTGTGTCTTGATTGCTGTGTTTCTGTCCTGGAGACACGTATACCCCTCCCTGTAGGGACACTGATAGCAATGGAAACCCAACAGAAGTTCTACTTCTTCTGCACTCTATCCAAATGGAAAAAAAAAACAGTTTTAGCTGGAGTTGGACTTTACAAATAGAGGATGTAATGACAGGCAGCACTATTTTAAAATTGTTATGCGATCTTAATCCCTGTTTAGATTTTGCACGGCACCTCTTGGCATTTCCCTGACACATGAGAGCAGGGTGATATTACCAAAAGGTAATCTGTGGGAGGACAGCACAGCACCCAAAGTCCATGAACTATGTATCCATCTGCTCTTCCTTGGAAAGCTCCTGTTTGGTCTAATGGTGTCTCTGATGGCATGTCATCTGGTTGGCAGGAAAGTAGGTGAAGCCTTTCCAAGACGATGTTGTTGATGTTCTTCTAGGCAGGATTATTTCTAAATGCTTCATTAATGTAACCCTTTGATGGATTTTGCTAACACTTCTATGGCAGTCACTTTGTTCTGATTAATAATTGACAAGGTAAACTTGTACTGTGTATGTAGTTTCCTGATTCCTGAATATTCTCTTACCACACCCTTTCTCGTCCAGCACGCTCTATGTGCTCTGCTTTGTATGTATTTGCAGAACCTTACTGCTCCCTTTTTTATTGTTTGATAACATCCAAGTAAAAGCTGCACTCCTCCCATGTACTTGGTAGGTAGGTGCTCAAAGTGATTGCTATGGAAGGCTGTTTTGTGGCCTCGAGTCCTTTCCATAAATATGTGAAATGCGTTTTTCTGGTGTGCTGGTGACTTTGTCTCGTCTTTCTTATTGCCTGTTGTCATGACCAGGAATGCAGTCTTGGCAAGGTTAAGTGATCATGTTTGTTTTTTTCTTCTAAGCATGCCTGCTTTCACTTTCAATTCCAGTTCTCAGGGTTTTGTTTTTTTTTTTTCTTCGTCTTTGCTGCAGGTGGTTCTTGACCCCATTTCTTTTTGCCTATTGATCACAACTACAGTTGCAAGAAAAAGTATGTGAACCCCTTGGGATTACGTGGAGTTTTGCATGAATTGGGCATAAAATGTGCTCTGAACGTCATCTAAGTCACAACAATAGAAGAACACAGTCTGCTGAACATAATACTACACAAACATTAGATGTTGCTATGGTTTAATTGCACATAACATGTAAACATTCACAGTGCAGGGAGGAAAAAGTATGTGAACCTTTGGACTTAATAACTGGTTGACCCTCCTTTGGCAGCAATAACCTCAACCAAACATTTCCTGTAGTTGCAGATCAGACCTGCACAACGATCTGGAGTAATTTTGGACCACTCCTCTTCACAAAACTGTTTCAGTGTAGCAATATTCTTGGGATGTCTGGTGTGAATCGCTCTCTTAAGGTCATGCCACAGCATTTCAATCGGGTTGAGGTCAGGACTCTGACTGGGCCACTCCAGAAGGCGTATTCTGTGCTGTTGCAGCCATTGTTTTGTTGAATTACTTGTATGCTTTGGGTCATTGTCCTGTTGCATCACCAATCCTCTGCGGAGCTTCAGTTGGCGGACAGATGGTCGTACGTTTTCCTGCAAAATGTCTTGATAAACTCTGGAATTCATTTTCCCATCAATGACAACAATCCGTCCAGGCCCTGAGGCAGCAAAGCAGCCCCAAACCATGATGCTCCCTCCGCCATGTTTTACAGTGGGGATGAGGTTTTGATGTTGGTGTTCTGTGCCTTTTTTTCTCCACACATAGTGTTGTGTGTTCTTCCCAAACAACTCAATCTTGGTTTCATCTGTCCACAGTATATTTTGCCCGTAGTGCTGTGGAACATCCAGGTGCTCTTTTGCAAACTTCAAACGTGCTGCAATATTCTTTTTGGACAGCAATGGCTTCCTCCGTGGTGTCCTCCCATGTACTCCATTCTTGTTTAATGTTTTCCTTATTGTAGATGTGTCAACAAAAATGTTAGCATGTGCCAGAGATTTCTGTAGGTCTTTAGCTGACACTCTGGGATTCTTCTTTACCTCATGCAGCATTCTGCACTGTGCTCTTGCAGAAATTTTTACAGGACGACCACGCCTAGGGAGAGTAGCAACAGTGCTAAACTTTCTCCATTTGTAGACAGTCTGTCTTACCGTGGACACATGAACATCAAGGCTTTTGGAGATACTTTTGTAACCCTTTCCAGCTTCATGCAAGTCAACAATTCTTGATCATAGGTCTTCTGAGAGCTCTTTTCTGCGAGGCATGATTCACATCAGACAGTGCTTCTTGAAACCAGTAAACCCAAAACAGGTGTGTGTTTTTTAAGGGCAGGACAGCTGTCAGCAACACATACAATATCATCAAACTGATTGGAGTCAAGGTTGGCTCACTCCTGGCTCCAATTAGCTCTGGGAGAAGTCATTAAGCTAGGGCCTCACATACTTTTTCCTCCCTGCACTGTGAATGTTTACATGCTATGTACAATTAAACCATGGCAACATCTAATGTTTGTGTAGTATTATGTTCAGCAGACTGTGTTCTTCTATTGTTGTGACTTAGATGACGTTCAGAGCACATTTTATGCCCAATTCATGCAAAACTCCACGTAATCCCAAGGGGTTCACATACTTTTTCTTGCAACTGTATATGATCTGCAGCAGGGCACCTTTGTGTACTCTCCACCACCAATAACTTTGTGGAAACTTCTGGCCGTGCAACATTAAAGTAGAACTCCGGGATAAACCTAACTACTCCTAAAAATGCTCCCTCTCGGCTCCTAACAACTATTCTGACTAACCTGTGTAGGAAAGGTCTGTATAATTACCTATTTTCAGACCCTTCAGTCTGGTTATGTGATCCAAAGGGAGCACCACCAGCAGATGAGCCACTGAAGCCTATGTGTGTTGTCACCGCTCTCTGGCATTGCCAGCTGTTGTTGAGCGCTCTCCTCTCTTCTGGAGCTGATTGACACAGGGGCGATCACGTAACTGAACCGAAGCACCCCATCCCCAGAAAATAGATAAGTATATACATCTTCCTTACACAGGTTAGTCCGCATAGCTGTTTGCAGGGGAGAGGGAGCATTTTTAAGATTAGTTCGCTTTATCGTGGAATTCTACTTCAAAGAGGTTCTAAAGGGAGGTGTTTGTTTTTTTTACCTTTAATGCATTCTCTGCATTTAAGATACTTGTGTCTATTTGACACAAAAGATAACGGCCTTAATTTGGACATGGGATTCCTCAACCATTATCCGACAGCTTTATGACTATCTATTAGCTAAAGCTTGACCCCCTCTGTGTGAGTGTAGTATCTCCCCCCCTCGCTTTTGATGTATCTTATCTGTAGCCCTTTTTTTTTTTTTTTTCTCTCAATCCCTTCTAACATTCTGCTTAAACTTTGTGATTTGTAATAGTACTGCTTAGACCTTGAAGAAGGGGACATAAACCAAAAGCTTGTCCTCAAAATTGTATGTTAGTGCAAATAAAAAAAGTATCACGGACAGTACTCAATTGTTTCTGCATTTAAGATAAAAACCTTCAGTATGCATCTTCCCCCCCCCCCCCCGAGCCCCCCTGAGCCCGATCTCGATCCAGCTATGTGCACGAGAGCAGATTCTCTCTCGGCTTTCTCCCTCCTCATTGGCTCAGACACAGCAGCGGGAGTCATCGGCTTCTGCTGCTGTCAATCACAGCCAGGAAGGCGTGGGGCAGAGATGCTCTCTTTGTGTCTTATGGACACACAGAGCAGGTCTTGGGAGTGAGCATGCATGAGTGCCTCCATAGCAAACAGCTTGCTATTGTGGGCACTTGGCAGGGAGAGAAGCAAGGAGTGCTAGCAATGGACCCAAGAATTGGAGGATCAGGGCTGCAACCATTGTACAGAGCAGGTAAGTATAAAATGTTTGTTTTTATATATAATACATATATATTTGATTTATTTATCCTTTACCATCACTTTAAACCTTGGCATCCCCCTCCTGCTGTCATTTTACCTCTCCCCCGTAGTTCTTTAGTGTTACAGGGTGGGGTTATGATGCAG